>NC_089821.1:302513798-302853131 GCF_035046505.1 Tiliqua scincoides
TCTTCAAACTGGGAAAGGCCATGCTGCACAGCCTGCCTCCAAGCGGGCCGCTCAGAGGCCAGGGTTTCCCACTTGTTGAGGTCCATCCCTAAGGCCTTCAGATCCCTCTTGCAGATGTCCTTGTATCGCAGCTGTGGTCTACCTGTAGGGCGCTTTCCTTGCCGTAATGGTGATGCCAAGAAGCTACTTCTGCCTTCTCACCTGATTGATGCATATAATGGGCGTCCGGAACTTGCTGCTCAAACTGTGAAGTTTTGCTCCAAATGCCTGCAAGTATTTGGCTCTCAGAACCGAATCCTTTGCTCCAAATTCACACCGAAATAAGGCAGCTATGGAGTCAACGATAACCAGGCGCACCATGCCTCTTGCGAGCAGCACGTGGATCCTTTTAGTAACGCAGTCCTGGAAAGTGTCCTGCAATAAGAAGACCACTTTAAAAGCAGGTTAAGGAAAAGACGTTTCATTGAGACTGACCTGGGAAGCTGGACTGCCCCAGTTCAAGTCTCCCCGCTGCTATGAACATACTAGGTGGACACAGGTGAACTACTCCCTCTCAGCCTTGGTTCCCTAGCTACAGCAGGAGGATAACATTGCTCACCTTACACTTGGAAGGACTACATCAAGGTCAAATGTGTGAAGCTCTTTGCGCACTCAGCACGATACAAATTTTTTAAAAACAGTACTTGACATGTAAAGCTGCTGTAGATAAAATCAGAACATTGGTCTATCTAGCTGTGTGCTCGACTCTGACTGCCAGAGGCTCTCTACTGTGGGTTTTTTCCCCATTCAGCTATCTGAAATCCTTTTAATAACTGGAAATGGCAAGGACTGAATTCGGGATGTTTTGTGTGCAAAGGATATGCTCTAAAATGGCACTAGAGCAGTGCTTCCCAAACTGGTGGGTCGCGACTCACCAGGGGAACTAGAAATCAGCAACAAGGTGATTGCCATGATTGCGCTGCTGCTGGGCAGGGAAGGGTTTCTAAAAACTTATCTGGAGTCATTATAGCTTTCTGGAGGGTCTGGGGAGCCTACGCCCCCCCTCTGTAGCCCTCCCTATGCCTCCAAAGCCCTGTTAAAAACACACACACACACACACACACACACACACACACACACACTCTTCCTATTTTTGTTTTGAAACCAAAAGTGGTCCTCTCCCTTTTTAAAGGACTTTGGAGGTGCAGAGGGGGCTGCAGGCTCCCCAGACCCTCCAGAAAAATCATAGTGACCCCTAGGTAAGTTTTAAAAGATTTCCCTGCTCAGCAGCAGCACAGTCATGGTGATATCTTGCTGCTGATTTCTGGTTCCCCTGGTGGAAATGATGAGGACTTGAGTTAATCATGACCAACTAGCTCCATTAGTTTCAATGTACCTTACCGTGCAATTCTTATATTGATTCATAAACAAATCCCAGTGTGATCAATGGGACCTATTCCTAGGTAAGTGTGCATAGAATTGTAATCTTAGGTCTACTGTGAGCTGGATTGTAGCCCGCAGCTTTTGGTTGTGTTTTTTTTGGTTGTGTTCAGCTTTTGGCAGCTTCTGAACTCTTGCCCTGCCCCAGCATGCACTGCTGAAGACACTCAAGCCTTTCTTAAAGCCACCACCCTCTTGTCTAAGCTGGCTGTGATTGCACAATGGTGATGGGAAAGTACTTCTCAGGCAATCAAAGGCACTGCATTATAAAATATACATTCTAGGGCAGAGCCTTATAAACTCTGCATGACTATACTGTATAAACCCTATTTGGAGCTCACAGGAGGTAAGCAGCTTTGATTATTGCTAGGACAGATACATATCCAGTAATAGTATAAACCCAGTTATAGCCCTATTTGGTGGTGATATAGTACTTTCAGCATAAGAACATAAGAACAGCCCCACTGGATCAGGCCATAGGCCCATCTAGTCCAGCTTCCTGTATCTCACAGCAGCCCACCAAATGCCCCAGGGAGCACACCAGATAACAAAAGACCTGCATCCTGGTGCCTTCCCTTGCATTGGCATTCTGACATAGCCTATTTCTAAAATCAGGAAGTTGCACATGTACATCATGGCTTGTAACCCGTAATGGATTTTTCCTCCAGAAACTTGTCCAATCCCCTTTTAAAGGCATCCTGGCCAGATGCCATCACCACATCCTGTGGCAAGGAGTTCCACATACCAACCACACACTGAGTAAAGAAATATTTTCTTTTGTCTGTTCTAACTCTCCCAACACTAAATTTTAGTGGATGTTCCCTGGTTCTGGTGTTATGTGAGAGTGTAAAAAGCATCTCCCTATCCACTCTGTCCATTCCCTGCATAATTTTGTATGTCTCAATCGTGTCCCCCCTCAGGCGCCTCTTTTCTAGGCTGAAGAGGCCCAAACGCCGTAGCCTTTCCTCATAAGGAAGGTGCCCTAGCCCAGTAATCATCTTAGTGGCTCTCTTTTGCACCTTTTCCATTTCCAGCATTCAAAGCACTTACTGTAAATTAGCAAAGTAATGCCTACACTAGTCCCGTAACACAAGCCAGTACTATATCCTCATGCTGTAGATTGGGAGCTGAGGCTGAAAGCCAGCAGCTTGCCTTAGAATAGCTAGTGAGTCTGTGACCAAGATGACATTTGAACAGCATTCTCTTAACCACTGTGCTACAGCTCAATGGATAAACTCAAAGATTGTTTGTTAAATCCAAAGATATTTAAAATGGATTTTTAAAAAACACCAACCAAATATCCATCCATGCATTCTAGATTCATATAAAAGGTGACCAGTAGAAATCAAACATTTTGGGGGACAGAAAGAGAACAAAAGCAACCAATTTCAAATCAAAGGAAAATTGTGTGCTGTTGGAAAATTTTATTGATTCCTTTGTTGTGCTCATGTAGAAAGAGAACTGAGTGTGCCAGGGGGCAATCTAGTTTTTTGCCAAGCAATTGATTATGCAAGATCAATTCATCTTTTAAAAAGTAGAACATATACAGACTATTGGAGGTGGAGGACAATAGGGAAGCAAAGTAGGCTCAAATCCAGCTCCTGCAGCCTAGTCACTTGATCCAGGGCAGGTTTACTCTGAAGTAAGCTCCAGAGTGTCCAGTAGGAGTAAGGTGGCAATCCAGTACACAGTTTCCTGGGGGTATGCCCCACTGAACACAATGGAAGTAGATATCTGAGTTAGATGTGCATAGGATTGTGCTGTTACTCAGAACAATGTGACAAGAAGATGAAGATGAAGGGGTGGGGGGAGCAGGAAGGAGAGAGAGAAAAGACTCCCATAAGTTACTAAAGCCTATTTGATCCAGATCATGTTTACTCTGACAAGGCTGAAATAAAGACTAAAGGAAACACTGGCAAGACAAGGTAGGCTGGGAGAGACATGCAAGCAAAGAGCTTGAGATAAGGAAACACTGAAAATGGGAGGCTGAAAGATACGAATGGAGAAAGAAACTGGAAACAGAGAGACAGATTGTAACGTATAGTGTTTAGCACAGAGAACATGCAGCCCAGTGGAAGTCCCAACCTTAATAATTATCAAGTGTAGAGCCCCCTTTTTCAGGGGTGTGCACTCATTGGTATATGCTATTAACAAATATTTCTGTAGCATAAGGGATGCAGTCATGACTCAGTTGCTGGGGCAAGAGGATCACGAGGGAGAGCCCCAACATTCTTAATCCCAGCTAGTTCTTAACCCCTGCACTGCAGGGAGAATAGGTTGTGTTCTATCCTGTCTCAAATTGCAGAATATTGTTGCAGGGAAAAACATGGGTTTTCATCTCAGCTACTATTTCCACACTTGTTGGCAACCTTCAGTCTCGAAAGACTATGGTATCATGCTCTGAATGGTGGTTCCGGAACAGCATCTAGTGTGGCTGAAAAGGCCAATTCGGGAGTGATAATCCCTTCCACACTGGGAGCAAGTATAGTGTGTCCCTGGTCTCTCCCCCTGGCTATGGGTCTTCCTTCTTTGGCTCTTTGCCTCAGTCTGTTGGCAAAGTGTCTCTTCAAACTGGGAAAGGCCATGTTGCACAGCCTGCCTCCAAGCAGAACGCTCAGAGGCCAAGGTTTCCCATCTGTTGAGGTTCATTCCTAAGGCTTTCGGATCCCTCTTGCAGATATCCTTGTAGCGCAGCTGTGGTCTACCTACCTGTAGGGCACTTTCCCTGCACAAGTTCTCCATACAGGAGATCCTTTGGGATCTGACCATTGCCCATTCTCACGACATGACCAAGCCAACGCAGGCGTCTCTGTTTCAGCAGTGTATACATGCTGGGGATTCCAGCTCGTTCCAGGACTGTGTTGTTTGGAACTTTGTCCTGCCAGGTGATACCGATGCGTCGCAGGCAGCGCATGTGGAACGCGTTCAGCTTCTTCTCCTGTTGCGAGCGAAGAGTCCATGACTCGCTGCAGTACAAAAGTGTACTCAAGACGCAAAGCTCTGTAGACCTGGATCTTGGTATGTTCCGTCAGCTTCTTGTTGGACCAGACTCTCTTTGTGAGTCTGGAAAATGTGGTAGCTGCTTTACCAATGCATTTGTTTAGCTTGGTATCGAGAGAAATACACAAAGTCATGGACAACCTCCAGTTCGTGCACAGAGATTGTAATGCAGGGAGGTGAGTCCACATCCTGAACCATGACCTGTGTTTTCTTCAGGCTGATCGTCAGTCCAAAGTCTTGGCAGGCTTTGCTAAAATAGTTCATGAGCTGCTGGAGATCTTTGGCAGAGTGGGCGGTGACAGCTGCATAGTCGGCAAAGAGGAAGTCACGCAGACATTTCAGCTGGACTTTGGACTTTGCTCTCAGTCTGGCGAGGTTGAAGAGCTTTCCTTCTGATCTGGTCCGGAGATAGATGCCTTCTGTTGCAGTTCCAAAGGCCTGATTCAGCAGGACAGCGAAGAAAATCCCAAACAAGGTTGGCGCAAGAACACAGCCCTGCTTCACTCCGCTTCGGATGTCAAAGGGGTCTGACATCGGAATGTCCGCAACGGATGTCAAAGGGGTCTGATGTGGAGCCATCAAAGACTACAGTGCCTTTCATGTCCTCATGGAAAGACCTGATGATGCTGAGGAGCCTGGGTGGACATCCGATCTTGGGGAGAATCTTGAAGAGGCCGTCCCTGCTGACCAGGTCGAAAGCCTTCGTGAAATCTATGAAGGCTATAAAGAGTGGCTGTTGTTCTCTGCATTTCTCCTGCAGCTGTCTAAAGGAGAATACCATATCGGTGGTGGACCTGTTGGCTCGGAATCTGCACTACGATTCTGGATAGGCGCTCTCTGCAAGTACCTGGAGCCTCTTTAGTGCAACTCGGGCAAACAGCTTTCCTACAACGCTAAGGAGAGAGATGCCACGGTAGTTATTGCAGTCACCCCTGTCGCCTTTGTTCTTGTACAGCGTGACGATGTTTGCATCCCTCATGTCCTGTGGTACTCCACCTTCTCTCCAGCAGAGGATTTCATGCAGCTCAGTGGCAATGATCTTTTTGTAGCACTTTAGGACTTCAGCAGGAATGCTGTCTTTCCCTGGTGCCTTGCCAAAGGCAAGGGAGTCCAGGGCCACGTGAAGTTCTTCTAGGGTTGGTTCACTGTCAAGCTCCTCCAGCACAGGCAGGCACTCGAAGTTGTTCACTATTTCCACAACTGTTTGGAATATATCTTAATTTTTCTACCACCCGTCCTCCAAGAAGCCCAACACCTGGGAGTATAAGTTCTACTCTCTCTGCTCCCATTTTATCCTCAAAACATCCCTGTGAGTTAGGTTAGGCTGAGAGTTGCTGACTGGCCTGAGGTCACCTAATGAGTTTTATGCTGAGTGAGCATTTGACCCTGGAACTCCCAAGGATCTACGCTGACACTCTTAGGACCAATCCTATCCAACTTTCCAGTATTGATGGAAGTCTTGGGGACCAATTCTATCCAATTTTCCAGCACCAGTGCAGCTGCAATGCTGCCCCTAGGCAAGGGAACAAATGTTCCTTTACCCTGTGGAGGCTTTCTTAACTACCATCCCACCATAGGATGTAGCACACACCCCACTGGCATTGCTACACTAGGGCTGGAAAGTTGGATAGGATTTGGCCCTTAGCAAGTCCCTCCCTGTCTTCCAAGAGTTCAGTGGCACAGTCCATGCTCTTTCAAGCAGATAATGGCAAAAAGGGCTAGACTTGATTTTTTTAAAGGGAAAAAAGGAGAAAAGCTCAAGTTTTTCAGCCCTGCTATGAAATGCAACATGAACCCCACCCTGAATGAATTACCATAATATTGCTTACAAACTATGGGCTTCTGAATGACACCTTGTGGTGCAAATGTGATGACCTCATCTATATAAAGTGAACAAGCACCTGTCAAGGTAAGGATACTTTCTGCTCTCAAGGTGGACCATGAACTTTCTGGGAAGGGGTAGTTTCATTTTTCTTGCGTGCAACATACTGTTAAATGTTCCATGTGTACTGATGCATTTGGTACATCAGAATAATTTTAGTGAAACAGCTAATTTAGTAGTAGTAGTAGTAGTAGTAGTAGTAGTAGTAGTAACAACTTTATTGTCATTGTGCTGCCGCACAATGAAATTTATGCACCTTTGAGATACAAGCATAAATATATACTACAATTCCAACAACCACACACAATAATTTGACATTTCTGTAACAATCTCCTGACCTTTCCCGCTGACATTTGCTGCCGGATGGTGTCTATGGCAACAAGTCAGTCTGTATTAGGATTCTTAATGCGATTAATTGCCATTTTGATTCACCGACAGCCTTTTCTCCCACTGCAAATGGCCCAGATACCATCTATTTATGTTTGTACAAATTGGGCTTAATGTTCCCAAAGTAATCCACCGGTGAGTCACTCTGCTCTGCTACTTACAAGGTCTGCGGCATGCTCAACAAAAATACCATTTCCGAATTTTATCTTTTGCACGACATCGTGGGGCACGTCAGCCCTCAGTCTGGGCTGTTGTTCGATCAGTTGCTGCAGGCGCTTATTTGGGAACACATCTTCTGTGCAAATGTAAACAGCACCTGCAATTAAAGGGGAGAAAAAGAGAAATTCTGGAATTACTGTCTTCTCTGAACACTCAGTGGCTACGTGGAGATGTGATAGTAAACCATGGTTTAATGTTAAGTTTCACTTATCTGCAGTTCTCTGCCAGCCCCCCCATACCCATTATCTCTGTTTGTCTTTAGTACCAGTAGAAGCATGCATGTTTCTCCCTTAAAAATGGAACAGTTTCTTGCTTAACTAAGGAACACAACATGTAGGTAGGCAGCTTGCACACTAGAGAGAGGAGACAGTGAGTATTAACAGGATAATTAGCAGGCTGCAGATATGGGGGATGCCTGTACATGCAACTATTATGCAAATTTGCATAATTCATACCGGCTGGATAACTTTGATTTTCTTGGTGCAGAATTTGGGCTCATTGCCCATGGACTTTTCCACACAACATACAACTGTTACCCTGCACATGCCTGATCTTGTCTGATCTCGGAAGCTAAGCAGAGTCAGGTCTGGTTAATACTTGGATGGGAGACCGTCTGGGAATATCAGGTGCTGTAGGCTTATACCATAGTCTTTCGAGACTGAAGGTTGCCAACCAAAGACAAAGACATACATCCCTGACTAAGCTTCATATCTCTTTGAGATCGCAAACCTCAGCCCCACCAAGCATACCAGCAGCCACATTTTTCTTACCAGATCCTAGTCCACCATATTTGTATGGGTACTGCACCGAAAGGCACAGCTGCAAACCAATTTGGGTCTTCCCTGCCGAGCTCTCACCAGCAATTTCAGTTATGCCTGTAAGAGGGATGCCACCTCGTAGCAAGTTGTCTAGAACGGGGCAGCCCAGGCTTAGCTTCTGACGCTGGGAAGTTCTGTGGTCTGTGTCTTGGAATAGCTGAAGTGCTAAAGAAATAGTTTAAAAAAGAAAAAGCAACACAGTTGATTTACCTGTGAGAAAGCAAAGAACACAACTAGCACAGCAGTGTTGGGAGAGTTAGAACAGACAAAAGAAAATATTTCTTTACTCAGCGTGTGGTTGGTCTGTGGAACTCCTTGCCACAGGATGTGGTGATGGCGTCTAGCCTGGACACCTTTAAAAGGGGATTGGACAAGTTTCTGGAGGAAAAATCCATTACGAGGTACAAGCCATGATGTGTATGCGCAACCTCCTGATTTTAGAAATGGGTTATGTCAGAATGCCAGATGCAAGGGAGGGCACCAGGATGAGGTCTCTTGTTATCTGGTGTGCTCCCTGGGGCATCTGGTGGGCCGCTGTGAGATATAGGAAGCTGGACTAGATGGGCCTATGGCCTGATCCAGTGCGGCTGTTCTTATGTTCTTATGGAAGTCAAGTTTGTGACATTTTTCAAATTTACCCTGTTCCTACCAAAAAGACTTGCACTTCATGTGTCTGAGTCAGAAAATAAACTTTTATCATTGGCTGCTTTTCCAGTTGATGCAATATCCAAAGAGGCGATACCCTGAAGTGTTCCTGGATGCAATATTTTGCTCATTATTTTTGAGTCTTCCTGTGCTTGTAGCGAATTCAGCAATTCTTCATAGACAATTATCTACTACTGTATTTTTATGAGTTGAAATGGCAAATCTCTGATTCACCAAAGCCTCTTTCCCTTACTCTCAAACAGCTTTGAATACTGTTTCACTCTTTTCTGGTACAAAAGAAAGAAACTAATGCAAATTAAATGTCTTACAGCACAATCTTATGCATGTCTACTCAGAAGTAAGTCCCATGGAGTTCAATAGGGCTTACTCCTAGGTAAATATGATTAGAATTGCAGTCTATTGTTTTAATTTTATTTTTTTAAAACGATTTATGCGCCATCTTTCCTCTTTAAAGCTAAGATGCCCAAGGTGGCTCACAACACATAAAACCACTAAAAATGCAATGGATAAAATACAATAATTTAAAAAAATACAATAATAGTGGAAAAACCCAAAGATGAAAAGCATAAAAATACAGCACATATAAAAGACAGTAGAATAAAACTGAGGAAACAATTTAAGGGGGGAGGGGACTACTAGAGGAAGAAGACTAAGGACCAGGGCTTTTTTTGTAATAGAACGCTTCCGCACCTTTTTTTCCCCTTTCACTGAGGGAGGGATTCGAACCTCTGACCTTGTGCTCCACCTTTTTTTTTTTTTTGGCACCCCCGGCTCTGACTTTGTGCTCCAGCTTTTTTTTTAAACTGCGGGCTAGGGAGGGATTCGAACCTCTGACCTGGTGCTCCACAGCCCAGCACTCTTTCCATTGGGCTATAGGAAAGCCTGTAGTCAGATTGCCCAGAACTAATATATAGTTGGTGGCCATCAGCACCTCAAGTATTAGTTCCAAACACTTTGAGTCTAAGAGTTCCTATGGCTCAATTGTCAAAGTGCTCGTCTGTGGAGCCAGAGGCTAGGGGTTCAAATCCCTATGAGGAAGAAATTTTTTTTTTAGGAGGGGAGGGGCTCCATGGCTGCAAAATATAAAGGTTGGTTGCCAGTTGCCAAAAGGGGGGCCAGTTGAGGCTGCAAAACTCCTCAAAGTTCAGTTTAAAAATAAATAAATAAATGATCAACAAGTTGTGAGTTCCTGCACCTTTTTTTTTTTTTTTTACAAAAAAAAGCACTGCTAAGGACCAAATTGCATCCTGTGGTGGGGGAGCAGTCAAGAAGGCCTCCTCAAGGTAAGGGAACATTTGTTCCATTACTTTGGGGCTACATTGCAGCTGCATCAGCACTGGAAAGTTGGATAGTATTGGGATCTAATAAAAGGCTTTCAGCACCCATCAGAAGGCCACCATGGAGGAGGCAGTTCTTAACTCTATTGCAAGTGAGTTCTCCTATGAGTTCTCCAATTAGCCAGAAACTAATTGGCATCCAGAAACTAATTGGCAACCAGTGCAGCTCAACCAAGTCAAAATACTACACCACACATTCTGCACTAACTGCAGTTTCTGGACAGTTTTCAAGGGCAGCTCCACAATGAGCATGGAGACTGATACTGAGCCTAATCAAGTCTGATGCCACTGGTGCGTGGACTACTGTGGCCAGGTCTGTTCGACTCAGGTAGGGTCACAGTTAGTGCATCAGCCAAAGATGAGCAAATGCTCCCCTAGCCACCTGATTACACTGCAGGAGCAGTGAAGAGTCCAGGATGACACCCAAACCACAACTATGCTGGTGTGTGTGCAGACACTGACATGGACACACACTGGCAACAACAGAACTATTACCTGTGAGGACAGAGTTCTTTCTCAATACACCAGAAACTGCCCTTAGTAGGTAGTGTACATCCATGCTGGACAGCTGAGTCAGCCTTTGCAAATCTGCTCCCGAATGATTCAAAATCTCTTTCATTGATTTTATATTAGCTGAAATGAGAGAAGTTATTAAATATAACTTTAGGCTTTTTGATGTGAAAAGTAGTAGGAGGCCTTGGGCAGATGTATCTTATTTCAGATATCTATATCCTAATTTTCAACCCTGTTTTTTGCCCTTCAGTTGCTACACCAGGAGAAAGTTCTTGATAGGTACAGTTCACCTGCTAATGCATTCATTAGGCTGAAATTCTATGCATCTTTATCTGGGAGTAGGTCTTATTTAACACACAGCCTAATCCTATCCAACTTTCCAGCACTGATGTAGCTGTGCCAACGGGGCATGTGCTTCATCCTATGGTGGTGAGGCAATCATGGAAGCTTCCTTAAGGTAAGGGAACATTTGTTCCGTTTTCTTGGGGCTGCATTGCAGCTGCTTTGGTGCTGGAAAGTTGGATAAGATTGGGACCTTAGTTAGGATTGGGCCGACAATGGGACTTACTTCTGAGTAGGCATACCTAGGATTGGGTTGTTAGTTGACTAATTACAATGCAAACTTACACTTGATGCAATGCACCGATGCACACTTACCTGGGAATAAGCCCCACTGAACACAGTGAGACTTTGCTCTTCTGAGGGAACATGCATAGGACTGTGGTGTTATTTATTTAATTATTGGATTTGTAATCCTCCTTTCTCCCCAAAGGGCACCCAGGTATTACTATCTGATCCTATGCAGAATTAATGCCCTTTGAAATCAGTAGGTTCACACTACAATTGCAAGAGACCTACTGATACTAACAACCCAATCTTGAGCCTGGTTGGTGCCGCTTGCTTCTGTGTTGCCCAGGCAATGGCTGTCACAAAAGTGTCACTGCATCCCATACCCATCCAGAGCTGCGGAGACAGACACAGGTCTCCTTGGTTCTGTGCCTGCTAAATTGTGGGACTGCCAGAGCTCTACACAGGGTAAGGGAACAGCTGTAGTCCCACAGGATATAGCAGTGACCATTTTGGCACTGCTGTCTTCCTGGGCACAGGCTTAGGATTGGGCCCCAAGTCCTCTAGAAATCATTGAAATTTATTTGGGTTATATAATAACATTATAAATAAATGAACAGTTAGTACAGAGTAATAGTGGACTCAGAGAACAATTTCCCCAAACCAAAGGCCAACAGAAGCAATGTTCATAAGTTAAGATAGGGTGTGACACGCAACTATGAGAACAAGGATGTACAAAAGGAGAGATACATTACCTTTCCTAATAGCTGCAATCACTCTGGGGTTCATGTCAAGCTGATCCCAGTCCATTTCTTGACTCATCCCTGAACTAGACAGTTTACTGTAACAGGGCACACCTAGCAAGCAGAAATCAGAAAAGAATATGAATACAAATTAGGAACTTCGCAAAGATACTACTAGAAAGAGTGGCAACCATCCATAGGTTATCTGACAAGCATTTTTATTCTGAGTGCAAGATACATGACATGTGTAGTCACTTCGGGTGCCCTTTTGGGAGAAAAGCAGGCTACAGAATGAGTAAATAAATAAATGTGCTTGGTGCTGGTGCCTGCCAGCACAGCATGACCTAGGCTAGTATTGTGACTTGAAGCAGGACTGTTGACAAGAGGCTTCAGATCCCACTGGCCTAGAAGAAGGCCACATTTTTAATTGTCAACAGCACTCCCCTTCCCCAAACACGATCAATTAGGCTGACTTAGAGGAAGCCTCCCCTAACTTTTAGAAAATGCCATGGGTGGGTGCATCTTGCTTGCATAGCACATTTGACCTTGTAAACTAGTGGTTCTTAATCTTTGGGCGACCAAGGACCACCAAGGCAAAAACTGGAATTGTTGTGAACTACATCCAACACCCCCCAAAAAGAAGGTGGTGCATGTAGAAGGTGCCACTTTCATTTACACTTTCCTTCCTTGGGCCATGTTCCCTGTTTAGAATTCCCCAGTCCTTGCTCTTGTAACGGCCTCCAGAAGTTGTAGTGTGGAGGATGAGGAAGAGCTACAATTGACCTGTTGAGGAAATTTTCCTTTTGTTTATAATACAGTACAGCCAGTTCTTGTTATACACTAGGATTATGTTCCTGGAAAACAGTGAATACTGAATTAGCAGATTCTAAATAATTCAGCCTATGGGGAAAATGAGGTTAGGTTCCAGGAAACCCTCTTCACCATATAGTCTATTAATTTGAACCTTAACGAAGTCTATGGGGTGGGTGACAGTGAGGTCTCATCAACATCTCCAACATCTGATGCACCTCCAACATCTGGGCTCATTAACACCTCCAGCATCAGTGCTGGATATTTCTCAGTGTGTTGAAGGCTGTGGTAATGGCGATTGCTCTGTGTAGGCTATCCCTCCACTCACTTAAGATTGCTGGCCCAACAATGAGTCCTCAGATTTCAGCAGTGGGGAGGGGGTTGCTTCACCCATCCTCCTCCACCACCTGTCTCTTGGTTCCTTCCATGGGCTTGCTTCAGCCCTGGAGCAGCCCTTAGGTCGCCTTCCAAAGACCTCTCAACATTGGTCTCTGATTATCACCAGTGGTGAAGGTTCAAGCTGGAGTCTCCAAGGTGGTGCCCAAGATTGGGGGGGAGGGGAAGCCTGGAAGTGATTCTCCATGGGCCAATGCCCATTTGATGCAGTACTGGCACAAGATGCACGGATAACAAGAATAGTCTCAGATAACGAAAGGTAGAATTGCTACATACCTTTTTTAAAACAATACTATATCGGGACCCACCTAGGTTTACAACACTTAAATAATAATAACCAGAAAAAAAGACCCTCAAACATTTATCTCCCTATACAGGTGAACCCTAGTTATCCGTGAGGGTTCAGTTCCTGGACCCCTCGTGGATACAGAATTCTGCATGATATTAAATCACACAGATTTCAGGGTCCTCTGAGCTCCGAACATGACTGGAGCCTTGCTCTGGTCGCGTCTGGAGCTGTTCTAAGGCCCATGGAGGCTGTGCATGGCCTCCAAGGGCCTCACAAAGGCCCCCCGAAAGTGCTGGAAGGCTCCCAAGAACGTTGGAAGACAAAACTGGAAGTCGCTTTCTGATGCTTTTGGGGGCCTCAGAAAGGCCTCTGGAGGTCCTAGGAGGGCACTTCTGGTTTTTGGCTTCAGGATGACACTTCTGGAGGCTTCAGGTTGGGCTGAATGTGGCTCAACGGGAGTCATGGATAAGTAGGCTCAACCTGTATTTACACATGCTTACATTAAGAAGAGCCCCGCTAGATTAGGCCAAGGACCCATCTAGTCCAGCTTCCTGTATCTCACAGTGGCCCACTAATGTCCCAGGGAGCACACAAGACAACAGATGCAACCTGCATCCTGGTGCCCTCCCCTGCATCCGGCAATCAGAGGCAGCCTGCCTCTAAAACCAAGAGCTTGCACATACTATGACTTGTGTCACGCTTCCTGTGTCCCACAGACTAAAACCAGGAGGATGCACATACCCACCACGGCTTGTAACCCTTGATGGAGTTTTCTTTCTGTCCAATCCCTTATTAAAGGTGTCTAGGCCAGATCCGGTGGCAAGCAGTTCCACAGACTACATACCCACCAACACTCACCAGTGGTCCCGACCCACAGTTTGGGAACCACTGTACTTAGATGTTTAGGATCCCAGGCACAACCAACCCAGAGAGCCAAAGCAAGGATCGCCAAAGGGGGCAGCCAATCAGAAGGCACACTGAAAAAGAGCCCCCTGCAGAAAGCCCAGGATCCTGGCTGCAATTACCTGAGATCCTTTCCTGCAGGATAAATGAGACTCCACCACCTTTCACTCCTGCACAGACAATGCTTGTCCCAGCCAGCCCTTCTGCAAACTTCAACTCAGGAGACACTGGGACCCGCGCAAGGCATTCAACCAATCAGAAGACGCCCTGCATATCTCACAGCCAATCAAAACTCGGGAAAGCCCAGTTCATTTGCATAGCTCGCGCTCAGAGCGCCACCCAATCTGCGCATGCGCCTTGTCGCGCTGTGCTCCGCTCTTCTCCCCACACCCCTCCCCGTCCGGTCAGCGGGATTGGCTGAGAAGTCAGCATAGGGGAGCTCGGCCCCGCCCCTTTCTGGAGACAGAAAACACTACTGCGCTGCCACCACGGTCCCCCTCGCCCGCTCTCATTGGCTAGGAGGGACGTCCGTTTCGAGGAGAGAGCGCGCTGATTGGGCGGCGGCGGCTGGTGTGCGGGGCGCGACGTGTGGCGGCGGCGCCCGCGGCTGAAGCGAAGATGTCGACGGGCCGCGAGGGGAAGAAGCTGGTGCGTTCGCCCAGCGGGCTCCGGATGGTGCCCGAGAGCCGGGCTGCGCGCAGCCCCTTCGGCCTCGAGGAGCCTCCCTGGGTGCCCGACAAGGAGGTAACGGCGCCGCCCGCAGCCTCCGCCCTGCCTGGCCCGGAGGGACCGCGCGCCTCCCGCCCGCCCGCAGGGCAGCGGAGCCGCCCCGCTCCCTTCCCTTGCAAGGAGTGCAGCCCAGGGGCCGGGCCGGGCCGGCCGGCGCTGCTCCTCCACGAGCCTTGCGGCGAGAGCGAGAGCGGGCAGCATCAGGCAGGTCTTCGCCCGGAGTGTCAGTGGTCTGCGGAACGCCCTGCCGCAGGAGGGCGTGGGCACGCGCAGCCTCCTGGTGTGGGTCTATGGAACTCCCTGCCGCAGGAGGTGGGGTGGGCATGCGCAGCCTCCTGGTGTGGGTCTATGGAACTCCCTACCGCAGGAGGTGGGGTGGGCATGCGCAGCCTCCTGGTTTGGGTCTATGGAACTCCCTGCCGCAGGAGGTGGGGTGGGCATGCGCAGCCTCCTGGTTTGGGTCTATGGAACTCCCTGCCGCAGGGGGTGGGGGTGGGCATGCGCAGCCTCCTGGTTTGGGTCTATGGAACTCCCTGCCGCAGGAGGTGGGGTGGGCATGCGCAGCCTCCTGGTTTGGGTCTATGGAACTCCCTGCCGCAGGGGGTGGGGGTGGGCATGCGCAGCCTCCTGGTTTGGGTCTATGGAACTCCCTGCCGCAGGAGGTGGGGTGGGCATGCGCAGCCTCCTGGTTTGGGTCTATGGAACTCCCTGCCGCAGGGGGTGGGGGTGGGCATGCGCAGCCTCCTGGTTTGGGTCTATGGAACTCCCTGCCGCTGGAGGTGGGGTGGGCATGCGCAGCCTCCTGGTTTGGGTCTGCGGAACCCCCTGCCGCTGGAGGTGGGGATGGCATCTGGCATAGTTGCCTTTAAAAGGGTACTGGAAAAACTTATGGAGGAAAAGTCCATCACCCGTTACAAACTGTGATGGGTATGTGCAACCACTTGATTTTAGTCTGTGGAACTCCTTGTCGCAGGATATGGTGATAGTGCCTGACCTAGATGCCTTTGAAAGGGGAATAGACCAATTTCTAGTGGAAAAGTCTATCACAGGTGACAAACCATGATGGGTACGTGCAAACTCCTTGTTTTAGTCTGTTGAATTCCTTGCCACAAGTTGTGGTGTTGGTATCTGACCTGGATGCCTTTAAAAGGGAATTGGATCTAGAAGAAATGCCCATCGCAGGTTACAAGCCATGATGGGTTTGTGCACCCTCCTGATTTTAAAAGTAGGCTGCCTCAGAATGCCAGATGCAAAAAGAGTGGCAACAGGATACAGGCCTCTTGTGTGCACCCTGAGGCGTCTCATGGGCCACTGTGATATACAGGAAGCTGGACAAGGAGGACCTTGTCCTGATCCAGCAGGACTTCTCTTATGATGTGACCCCACCCCACCCCACTTCCCACAGATAGCGGTGCACTGGCTCTCTGGTGAAATATATAATACACTTGACATTTGGGCTTGTCTGAAAGTGTTATCACACGTGATGATGGTTTCTGTGTGATTCCATTCTGAGAGATCTGTGATAATCATGTGGGGAAAGGGTAGATTATTTTGTGTTTTGTTTTGGTGATGCTCAATGTTCATATCATTTAGGCCAGTGGTCTTCAACTTTTTTCTTCAACGCCACTACCCCAACTTATAAATGAAATGTGAGACTGGGGACCCTGCAGTCAATACTGCCCCACTCCTAGGACTCTCTCCAACCACCTCCACCCCTATCGCCACCCACTCCTTACCCCGTTATGCCCTTCCAGCACTGTTCACTGTACCCAAATATTTTCATTAGAGAGAGCAGAAAAAGTTAACATGGAGTCTGCTGCTAGTGACAGCTATTTTAGCACAGTTGCTAAGAACCTGAGCAAGACTGGGACACAATCTTGTGGTACCTGAAGGGGTACCGCAGATGCCTCCCCCTTTACCTGGTGGTGCTCTAGTCCACTGGTCTTCAACCTTTTTTCATTCCCGTAAGTTGCCACGACCCCACAACTGAGGTTTCATGACTCCATTGAGGTCTTGACCCCAATGTTGAAGAACACTGGTTTAGGCCCTGGGTTGTAGTGACCGCTTCTTGCCGGTGTAGCTGTTGCCACCTCTCTCTGCTGTCTGGATGTTATGGCAGGGAAAGCACAACCTATCCTTGGTATACTTGGAAATGGGTAGCAACTACCCTTGTATGTCTTTTGTCTGTGAGAATCTTTTTCAGGTTCTTTAGAAGTGTAAGGTGTATGTGCACCTAAAGAGGTTGGGTCTCCATACCCAAAATGAATCTTTTGAATCCGTGAGCTTGTAGCATTTAGGTCTCAAACCTAATAATGTTGTCCCTATAGACTTACTTGCCACTCCTTGAGTAACGGCACAATCCTATGCACATCTACTCAGAAGTAAGTCTTGATGACTTACTCCCAGGAAATTGTGCCTAGGATTTCAACCTAAATTTCTTGGCTCAACAGATCCATGATTTATTTAAGGCTTATATGCATGTTGTTTTTCTTTGGCTGGTAAGCAGTGTAATTGTGAGTAGTTGTTGACTGTGTCTTGTGTTTTGATTGACTTTTATCTGCAGAAGCTTGTCTAATTTCATTGTAGTTTGCTCCTTGTCCTAGTTGAGATAAATCTTTCTCTGCTTGGAACAGTGGACTCTTATGATGTTGGCTAGTTATGTTGAAGTTACACCATTACAGTCAAAGGCAGACACAACAAATTGATGAGGGTGTGCAGCAGGAGCTGGGAAGGGGAACACTCATGAGACACTTGTGCAGGCTGATTGTGCAATGTTCTTCATGTTCAATGAGATACTGTTTTTATGTGAGGACCAGGAAGTCTAGCCTCATAAGACTGTACCAAATTTATGCTATGTTCTTAGGACCATACTGCATATTTTGGCCTCTTGATTTCTGTGTGTGTCTTATTTTTGCCTTAAAACTGCATGCAGGGAGGAGGGAAGGGAGGAAGACATGACACCCACCATAGTTCCAATTATGATCACAGCCACCTCCAAAAGTACTGTTTATGGGGGAGGAGTCTGTGGAGGTCAAGGAAAACTTTTCCTTGAAATAGCGTTAATACAGGTTGTATGTCCTAGTCCTTGTGCTTGATCTGCTGCAGGCATGCTTAGTTAAACCTTTAGTGAGTTGCTAGTAATTTGTTTATAGATGAGCTTGTAATCTTTTTTTCACAGCTCCCAGAGGATAATATAGAATTAATTTATATTCTCCTATTAGGAGAGAATAATACAGGGTTCGTTCACACCTTTACTCTTGGTACAGAACCTTATTGTTTATCTGCACTGCCATAAGAACAGCCCCACTGGATCAGGCCATAGGCCCATCTAGTCCAGCTTCCTGTATCTCAGAGTGGTCCACCAAATGCCCCAGGGAGCACACCAGTTAACAAGGGACCTGCATCCTGGTGCCCTCCCTTGCATCTGGCATTTTGATACATAGCCCATTTCTAAAATCAGGAGGTTGCACGTACGTATCATGGCTTATAACACGTGATGGATTTTTCCTCCAGAAACTTGTCCAATCTCCTTTTAAAGGTGTCCAGGCCAGGCGCCATCACCACATCCTGTGGCAAGGAGTTCCACAGACCAACCACACGCTGAGTAAAGAAATATTTTCTTTTGTCTGTTCTAACTCTCCCAACACTCAATTTTAATGGATGTCCCCTGGTTCTGGTGTTATGTGAGAGTGTAAAGAGCATCTTCCTATTCACTCTGTCCATCCCCTGCATAATTTTGTATGTCTCAATCATGTCCACCCTCAGATGCCTCTTTTCTAGGCTGAAGAGGCCCAAAAGCCATAGCCTTTCCTCATAAGGAAGGTGCCCCAGTCCAGTAATCATCTTAGTCGCTCTCTTTTGCACCTTTTCCATTTCTACTATGTCCTTTTTGAGATGCGGCTACCAGAACAGGACACAATACTCCAGGTGTGGCCTTACCATTGATTTGTACAACGACATTATAATATTAGCTGTTTTGTTCTCAATACCTTTCCTAATGATCCCAAGCATAGAATTGGCCTTCTTTACTGCTGCTGCACACTGGGTCGACACTTTCATCGACCTGTCCACCACCACCCCAAGATCTCTCTCCTGATCTTTCACAGACAGCTCAGAACCCATCAGCCTATATGTAAAGTTTTGATTTTTTGCCCCAATGTGCATGACCTTACACTTACTGACATTGAAGCGCATCTGCCATTTTGCTGCCCATTCTGTCAGTCTGGAGAGATCCTTCTGGAACTCCTCACAATCACTTCTGGTCTTCACCACTCTGTTTGCCAGCTCTGTTTGCTTCTCCTTGAGCTATCTGCATGGACCATGCATAAGTGAAGTACAGTACTTTGCTGCTGGATCAAATCAGAATAGGGTGGGTTTTAATATATTTGTGTACATACCTATAGTCGTTTGCATAAATATTCTGTGTTGCTGCTTCTGGACTCTAACAGTGTTGGCTAAAGCGCTTGCAAATTAGTACTCTGTTGATAGATAGTTGACAGGGTAGTACTGTATTGTCAAAATACGAAAAGCTCAAGAACCTTGAACTATCTGTGAGAAAGTAGGCAAGTGAACGGCCTCTATTGATCATTACAGTTTATTCTTTATCTCTTGGCAGGAGATGATATAATGCTGGCTATTGTGCACTGTGGTTTGCCTGTGCGAGCAAAATACATAACGGCGGCCATTGAGAAAGATCTTGTAGAAAGAAAAGGATTGTAGGGGGATTTCATTTCATGTATGTTTTCATTTTGCCTGCTTTGGCATATTGCCATTTTTCCAAGCCTATTTTTCTAAATGGCCTTTCTTGAAAATGGAATCTCTCATGCACAATACACTGTGTATAGCTCTGAAGTGATCCTGCTGTATGCAATGTCCCATGAAGTAGAGTTACGTTTAGAATTTGCACAAGCCTAAATACCTCTAAACAAATGAAATAGCTGGTGAAATGTGTTTCAAGCTGCTTCACTTGCTGATGACAGTCTTGCACTGGAATTCAGTGCCCTTTCTGTTGTTTGCTCATTGAGCGACATACTGGAAAGGCAGCTTGTCTCATGTCAAACCCAGACAGACCTGAAAATTCCATTAATCTGTTTTTCTTTGTGTAAAATTGTCATCACATCTTGGTTACAGATGACAGTTTTGTCAAATGAGATTATGGAATAAAAAGAACTAGAAGGAATTCTTTTAAATATGCAGTGGTACTCTTGAACAGTTTTCAAAACTCTTGAATGTTTTCAATGAATTTGTCGACCTTGCAAAGGAAGCACTTGGAATGATCAAAGCTTGCTCTTTAGGTTTAGGGCACAGGATGCTTGCTTATACCAAGTTGAACTGTTGGTCCATCTAGGTCAGTGTTGTTGGATTGTTCAACAATATTGTTGCTTCTGCATTTTTCTTAATTTTAGTCCTCCTGGAATATTGTGTCCAGTTCTGGATGTTGCAGTTTAAGAGAGATTGACAAACTGGAGCAGGTCCAGAGGATGGCAGCTAGTACATTGAGGGGGCTGGATACTGTGTCCTTTGAGGGCAGGTTGAAGGAGTTGGGCATGTTTGGAGAAGAGACAATTAAGAGGGACCATAACTATAAATACCTTAGGTACTGTCATGGGGAAGATAGAGCAGATTTGTTCTCTCTTGTTCTGGAGGAAAGGACCAACGCGTTGGTTTAAATTGCAGTAAGGGACATCTCATTTAAATGTTAGGAAGAACTTCCTGACAACACAACAGTGTTCCTGTTAGCAGTGGAACAGTCTACCTCAGGAGGTAGACTCTCCATTGTTGGAAGTCTTTAACCCATTTCTGCCCAACCACAGGTGTACACATTTTATTCCTGTTATGTATATGCAACATTGGGCAGAAATGGCTTAAGCAGAGCCTGGATAGCCATTTATCAAGGATGTTGTAGTTGTAGATAGCCTGCACTGGTTGGTAATTGGACTTGGTCTCATAGTCCCCTTCCAACTCTATGCGTCTAAAATGCTAACAGAAGCTCACTGGGGTTTCAGATGGATTTTTTTTTATCCGCTAGAGATTTGGGGGATTGACCCTAAATATTTCTGCTTATCCCTATATATCCTGAATTAGACCTTTCTGTCTATGCCTGTTTTTTGCCATTGTAGGCTGCAGACTCAAGTTTTCACTTGTCAGCTCTGAGCTGCCTTTTCTTTTTGTTGCTACTGCTCATATAGCCGATATGCTTACAGTCTAAAATGAGATGCTCACAACAACCATTGGAAAAGAAGTCATGCTGAAATGAAGAGGGACAGTTGCTCTTCCCCCTAAATATAAGACGACACCACTTGAAGAGGTGCCTCTTTGTCCAATCAGCAGGAGTAGACACCTGCCCTTAACCGTGTGAATTCAAGCCTTGTTGTGGAAAATTGTTTTCAGTGTGCTTAATCTTTCCATGGAGAAACTATTTGGAGTGGGTGAATAATTTTTCAACAAGCCAACAGAGCGCAATTTCCAGAATTATTCTGCGAAAGACATAACTGTTAAACTAATTTCAAACAGCTTTACATTTTTAATTTAGATGTTTCCCAAAAGGGCAATTTTTTATTTAAAACACACTCGTCCTTGAAATAGAACTTTGTAGTCATACTGGATCTTGTTCAAAACCTCTCCTTAGTAGGGTGTATTAATGTATGTGGTTTTCTACAGAGCCTGAGCAATGTTGCTTGAGAAGAAAAATGTGAAAAGCATGCTTGTAAAACATCATAGGAGACCTTGTAGTATAGAAAATGTCTTCTGTGTTTGGCACAGATTGTTGAGAATCTTCCTATCTTTTGTGTTGTTGTCTTCTAGTGTCCCAGATGCATGCAGTGCAATATAAAGTTTGACTTCATAACCAGGAAGGTAAGGATGAATGAAAAATGTACACTGGAATACTAAGCTTTGTTCTTGGGTAGCTGAAATTTCCTTTGCAAGCTTTCTGCCAAAGATTCAGAGGGTTATTGATGTGAAAGTACTATAGTCTTTGTACAGGTGGGTCATTCGCTGATTTTCTTCTAATAGCTAAATATAATAATAATATACAGTATTTATATACCGCCTTTCTTGGTCTTTATTCAAGACTTTATTCAAGGCGGTTTACATAGGCAGGCTTATTAAATCCACGCAGGGATTTTTACAAATTGAAAGAAGGTTCTCTCTTTCAAGAACCACCACATTCGAGCTGTTACACTCCGATCTGGTTTAACATTCTGGCCTCCATTCTCCCACGCTCCGAGCAGATGGAACAGCTCAGCTGCAGCTTGCCAGCTGCTTCAAGGTCGCACGGTGCCGGTGGCCTCGAACTGGCGACCTTGTGGATGTTAATCTTCAGGCAAATGGAGGCTCTACCCTCTAGACCAGACCTCCTGCTAGTGCTATAAACCTCTTTAAGTATGACTCGTCTGCTTGCTAGTGCAGTGAAAATTGTGTTTAAACACCCTGCACTTATGTATGAACATGCATGTATGTTACGAACACCGTCAGTTCCCCAGTTGCATATTCACTAACATGTATTTTAAAACTTGGAGAAACTTGCCTCATCCTCATTCTGCCATCACTTTTTTCCTGTACAAGGCTGTTAATTACTTCCACCTCAGAATTGTGGCTTTAAAGTACTGCTTCCTGCTTGTAGTGGTGTTCCTAGATGTTAAAACTAAAGAAGTGTTTCAGATCTTAAATACACACATTATGATGTCAGCTCTGTTCTTCCCAAGAGGCTTCCAAGATCCCAAAATAGCATTGTTCTATGCAAGTATGCATCATGCTGATCTCTTGATAGCCAAGTGTGCCTTAAACCTTAGTTATAGAGGTGTTCTCATCACTGGAGGGGAAAGGTGCTCATTTGGCAAGGGATAGCTTTGGGGAGAATTTTTGTTTCTGGCAGGGGATGCTGGATCTGATGAGTCATGAGGTCCCTTCCTAGTCTGGGGCGTTAACAATTCTGTTAGAAAGAAGCAAGACTCCTTGGACAATGCTTTGCTATAGGAGTAGAATGAAAAGGAAGCTAAATAGCACAACTTAAAAGGCTCTGCATCTATAATGAATATCTCTTTTGCACAAATGGGCTATGCGGATTCCTAAGAAATCCTAAGTGCAAGAAGTGGATGGAATTGCAGATCTTCATCTTTTTTAAAAAAAAACCTAAACATCATAGGTGAATTAATTTAGAATTTGTATATAGCCCTTCAGTGTTTCCAGGATCAATTCCGCAGTTTTAAACCTTAAGCTTGCTGAATGCTACTAAGTCAGAACAGGGAAAAGGAGAGCTCTTAAATGAAAGGAAATAATTTACTGTGATTGTAACTGACACTTTCAGCATCTAAGTATCTGACCTTTAGTTAGCAGACCTCAATAGGAACTAAAGAAGAGGTACCAAAGCATTATAAGTGACCGTTCTCAAGCTATATGTGACTGTCTGCTTGGATCAAAACAATTTTCTGCTCTTTATTTGAACAATTTAACTTGGCATCTCAGGCTACATGCATACATACTGTGCTGCATTTCAGCTCTGTTCACGTAGTAATGGCCATATATTGGACTCATCAGTTTTTCATCCCAAAATACCAATCTTGCTGAAAATTTTTTCTTTGTCTCCCCACCCCTAGCACCACTGCAGAAGATGTGGAAAGTGCTTTTGTGATAAATGCTGCAGCAAGAAAGTGCCTCTGCCTCGTATGTGCTTTGTTGATCCTGTGCGCCAGTGCGCCGAATGTGCTCTCATTTCTCAAAAAGAAACAGAGTTCTATGATAAGCAACTCAAAGTGCTTATGAATGGTAAGTGCCAAGCATGGGGTGCCTATAAACCAGATGTTCACCATTGTGAAGGCCTGCAATTTATTCTGGGCTTCTAAGCATTACACAGTAATAGGAATGATCCCCAGGTACTCACCTGACAGTTTCCAAGCTTGGTAGAAAGGCTGGCGTTCATTGGTGAGCATAGTGAGTGAAATTGTGAAACTTTGGCTGCAATCCTAACCTCACTTTCCTGGGAGTAAGTCCCATTGAACACAGTAGGACTTACTTCTGAGTAGACCTGCTTAGGATTGTGCCCTTTGTTAACTAGATAGGAAACAAATGTAAGGTGGGAGAAAGATGTGGATAACAAATTCATGTCTTGTGCTGCCAGTATTCAGATATCTAACTCTCAATTTCTTCATAGTGGAAAGCTTCCACATTGCTATTGACATGTTTTATTCCTGTTCTCTTGTGCCTTCTGGAGGGCATTCCAGAACTTTGAGGTAGCACCTTGTCCCTGTAGCTGTGTGCAAGGCTCTACTTTTGCATATCCTCTTCAGTGAGAGGGGCTATCCTTTACTCCTAATCAGCCCTGCCCTATGGCAGCAGGTAAGGTTCTTTTTCAAGCTCCATGGAATCATGCAGCCTTTTTTTTTGCTAACAGAGCAGAACTGGTGTTACCGGTGGTGTGTTTTTATTTTATATGGTATTATTCCCTCATATCCATGTAACCTATGAGCAGTGGACAGTACCTCAAATGTCTATAATTCATACTAGTCAAGTCTGCCTGCCCACATCAACTGTCACCAGCAGCATACTTTTAGACTATTTTCTTAAATCTTTATATACACCAGTGGACCTTAATATAAACTTTAGATGCTGCTTTTCCAGGGTTCAGTTCAAACTCTCAAATCTCCATCTTGACTTCTGTTTGCTGCCAAGTTGCTAGCTCATGTATGTCACGTATTTTAGGGGTAACGGATAAGGTTGCAAATTCCTATCTCATTGTATTGTGAAAGCTTCTGTCTCCTGATAGTATATGTTTGACTTCTGTCTGTATTTGTATTTCTGTATAATGCTAATTGTATCCAGTGTAAAGACTCCTTGTCAAGGAGCTGCTTTTGCTTAGCTATTTTTTCTTTGATAAGGGCAGGACTGATCAGCCTGCACCTTTCTGAAGGGAAACACATATTAAGAAGTTCCCTACACATTTCTTTGCCATTTTCCCTGATTTTCAAACTGTTCTTGGGTAAGCCACACAGGGGAAACTTCAGTGGGCTGCGGGGATTGGGAGAGTCATGCATGCCTTCTTTTCTCCTTCTACTTTCAGTTGCATTAAAAAAAAACACAAGCCTTGTTCTTTCTCTCTCCCACCTCACTGAATCTCAGTGGAGAGTCAGCTTGGGAGGAACGCCTTTCCCGGATCAAGGAGATGGTAGCACTACAGGTCAAGGAGGCCAACCCCTCCCTTACCTAGGCAGCTTCTGGTAAGTCCAGCTCAAGTGCAGCTCAGAGTATGACTGCAAAGCTCATCATCACCATAGTCACAACTTCCACGGGTGGTGATCCAGGGGAAAACAGACTCATAGAGTTGGAAGGTGCCTAATAGGTCATCTAGTCCAACTCCCTGCCTGTAGCAGGAAATCTTCCTTGAGCATCTCCAACAGGTGCTTGACGAGTCTCTGCTTGAAGATCTCCAGTGAGGGAGAGTCCACTACGTCCCTTGGCAATCTGCTCCACTGCTGAACCGCCCTTACTGTCAGGAATTTTTCCTGATGTCCTATTGGAATCTCTTCTCTTGCACTTTGTACCTGTTGGTTTGAGTTCTACTTGTAGAGGCAGCTGAGAACAAATCTTCTTTCATATGACAACCCTTTAGGTATTTGAAGAGCGCTATCATATCCTCTCCCAGCCTTCTTTTCTCCAGGCTGAACATACCAAGTTCCCTCAACCTTTCTTCATAGGGCTTGTCCTCCAGCCCTCTGATCATCGTCGTTGCTCTCCTCTGAACCTGCTCCAGTTTGGCTACATCTTTCTTAAAGTGAGGTGCCCAGAATTGGACACAGTATGCCAGGTGAGGTCTAACCAGTGCAGAGTAAAGTGGAACCATGATTTCTCCAAACTCGAAAGCTGTGGCTCTACTAATGCAGGCTAAAATTGCATTTACGTTCTTTGCAGCTGCATCACACTGCTGACTCATGTTCATCCTGTGATCCACTGCAACTCCACAATCCGGCTCACATGTTGTGCTGCCAAGCCAGGTATCTCCCATTTTATACCTGTATCTTTGGTTAGTTTTGCCTCGGAGCAGAACCTTGCATTTGTCCCTGTTGAACTTCATCTTATTCATTTCAGCCCAGTATTCCATTTTGTCTAGGTCTTCCTGAAGGCTTCTACTGTCTTCTGTTGTGTTTGCTACTCCTCCCAGCTTGGTGTCACCTGCAAATTTGATGAGGGCCCCTTGTATTCCCTCATCCAAGTCATTGATGAGGATATTAAAGAGAACTGGGCCCAAGACAGAGCCTTGGGGCACCCCACTCGAAACTGTCCTCCAGGTTGACATGAAGCCACTGACAAATACCTCTGTGTATTGCCGTCGAACCATACCAATCTAATGATGGTATCATCTAACCCTTATTGTACCAACTTGCTGATTAGGTCATGTAGGACCTTATTAAATGCTTTACTGAAACTGAAGTCAAGATAAATTACATCCACAGCATTCCTATAGTTCAGTAAGCTAGTAACCTGATCAAAAAGGAGATGAGATTTCTCTGGCAAGATTTATTTTTGACAAATCCATGCTGGGTTCTATTGATCACTGAATTGTTGTCTAGATGTGTGCAAACTGTGTTTTATTATTTGTTCCATCTTCCCCAGCTGACAGGGAAGTCAGGTTGTCAGGTCTGTAATTTCCCACATCTTCTTTTTTCCTCTTTTTTAGAGACTGGGACCACATTAGCCTGCGTCCCTTCTAGCTGCACCTCCCCCATTCTCTAGGATTTCTCAAAGATAATTCAAAGAGGCTCTGCACTACATCTGCACATTCCTTTAGTACTCCAAGATGCAGTTCATCCAGTCCAAATGACTTGGGCCAGTTAAGTGATTTCTAACTAGTTCCCTATCAGTTCTAATCTGCAGTCCTGTGCCATCCTCTTTGGGGATGTAAGCATATCCCCCCATCAGCAAGGATCCAGCACCCACATTTGCACAATCCTCCTTCTGAGAGAATACGGGTGCAAAGTAGGAGTTGAGCAACTCTGCCTTCTCTTTGTTTCCAGGCACTAATTGGTTATTCTTATCCAGAAGCAATCCCACCCCCTCATTTTTATTCTTCTTTCTTTGGACATATCTTTAAAAAACTCTTTCTGTTATACGACATCCCTGGCCAGCCTCAGCTCATACTGAACTTTAGCATTCCTGACCCTTGCCCTACAAGTCAGGGTTATTTGTCTGTACTCCTCCCTGGTGCTCAGTCCCACCTTCCATTTCCTATACGTGTCTTTTTTGATCTCCAGCTCGCCGCTGCGTTGCTTGTGCAGCCACCCTGGTTTTTTAAGATCTTTTCTTTTTCATAGGAGTTTCTGACTGCGCTTGTAGAAGCGGCTTCTTAAGGAGCTCCCACCCATCTTGAGCCCCTTTTCCCGTTAGTTCATCAACCCATGGGATCCCACCTATCATTTGTCTGAGCTTGTTAAAATCAGCCTTCCTTAAATCCAATGTACAGGTTTCACTGCATATTCCTTTTGTTTCCCATAAGATTGAGAGCTCCAACAGTTGGTGATCACTTTCCCCTAAGGTAGTGGTTCTCAAACTCACTGGGAGAGTTTGAGAGCCACTAAGTTCTTGCGTGGGCGAGAAGGGGAAGGCAGCAGGGGCGGGGGAAGGCAGCGGCGCGATCCCCAGGATCAAGCCACTCAGGGGGGCTGCAGGGGCTTGGGTACATGTACCCAAGCCCCTGCAGCCTCCCGGGGGTGTGGGGAGCCTGGCGCAGCCTGCAGCAGGGCTCCTGGCAGCAGTGAAAGTAGATGCTGAGCGATCGCGCCCCGCCTCTGCGATCCCAGGGATAGTGCAGCTGCCTCCTCCCTGCCTCCAGGCTGCCCCCGCCCCTTAAGGGGGCAGGGGCCAGGGCCCACAGGCTGGGGCATCGCAACGCCCCAGTTTGAAAAACCCTGCCCTGTGGTTTCTACTACTTCGACATCATCAACCAATTCCCCATTATTGGAAGGAAATGCTAACTTGCATTTTCTTCCAGCTCCCCTTTAGGCAGCTTGGTTTCTCAGAGCTCCTTCCTTCCCTGTTCCTCAGGAAGAGGAAAACCATAGGGCAATGTCTCAGGCCTAGATTGTTCGTTGCAATACACACAAACAAGGCTGTGCCATCTAGCAGACTGCTGCCGTTTCATCTGTGAGCAGCCTTTCCAACCCATTGGAGCAATTGGATATGTCAGATGATTAAAGTTACTATCCATTGACCATGAATGGCTTTTTCCAGCTGAGATGTTTCTGATCCTCTTAGTGAAAGCTGTGTATGCTTTATTGCTGTGAGAACACAAGGCAGAGATGGAAGATCTAGCTCCATCAAATCTGAATGAAGAGGGATTGGTTTCCCCCCTCTGGTTCTTCTAAACCAAGGGTCTCCAAACCCCAGCCCGGGGGCCAGATGTGACCTGCGGCCAGCCTCTATCCGGCCTGCAACCAGCCTCTTGTCCCCTCAAAGTCTCTGACGCACTTGACCGAACATGATTGGAGCTGTGCTCTGGTTGTATCTGAAGGGTGTTCTAAAGGCCAAAGAGACTGAATGAATGAGCCCATTCATTCATTTATTCACTCCTCTTAAGTTCCAACTCTAATTTATTTATATAAATTTTATATATAAATTGTTTTCTGGCCCCCTACATGGTGCCAGATATTTGATGTGGCCCTTTAGCCAAAAAGTTTGGTGACCCCTGTTCTAAACCAATGACTGTTTCATTTTCTGAGGTTTTTTGCTCAGGTTATGGAAGTTGGAGTGGACCAACTTGGCCAAAGGAAAATCGGCTCTCCTCATGGCAAATTGGTTCTGTTCACTATCTGAGGCCACTATGCAGCTGTTTAAGGTTCCCATAGTGATTCTCCTGTAGCTCTGCTGCCCTGTACAACAATAATCCTTAAAAAAGGAGGAGCAGGGCCCAAGGACCCCTGTGATAAATGGGTTAGAACAGCCTTACAGAGGGGATTCAAGGCATCAGAAACTTCCCTGTGGGCTTTGGTATTCACCAGGTTCATGTGCGTTTGGATAGAAGAGCTGGTAGCTTCAGAGACAATCACCAAACTCATTAAGGGTGGGTTGAAGAAAATAACCATATCAGTAGCCTTTTATGGCTAACACAACTTTTGATGCCATACAGCTGAATCTTGAGTTGTGGCATCAAAACATAGTGGCCAGACAGAATTTATTACTCAGCACTTGGGCCATGAATCCCAGTTCACAGGTTAGTCTGTCAGGATTACAGTTTCCTGGATCCCAGTTGTTAGGAAAGTCATTGGACTCTAGGCTAGCTTCCTCAAGGCCAGGGATAAGAAAAAAAGCATTGCCAATAGTCTCTTTTAAAAAAAGAGACTAAATGCTGACTCTTTTAAAAAAAGAGACTAAATGCTGGCAGCCTTTTCATTCTTGCAAGGATTCTCAAGGGCACAGGGTTTTACAGCTTCCAGGTCCAAGTGTAACCTTCTCTGTGATTCATAGCCTACAATAGAAGACAGGCATTGCTCTGGCACATCCTGAAAGTTTTGAAGTGTCCTCCGGAAGGCACAGGATAAAGGAATGTTTTACTGTGAATTCTTGTTTGCTGTGCCTTCCAGAGGGCATTCCACCTGCCCCGCTTATATCTGTGGTCCAACAATCCACAGGCTTCTGCTTTTGCCACACATGTGGGAAGGTGGACGGGGGCTCCTTTAGGATTTTTGTTCATGACCGTCACCAAAAACTGTAGCCCTGCATCTGTCTCCTCTGCAGTAACCAATTATTAATAATGCTTGTTGTGATTTGAGGTTTTGTTCCTACTTCCACAAGCAGGCAGTCAGTGAAAGAGTAGGGAACATCATTGCATGGTGGTAGGCTGTATTTTTACTTACTAGATGTTGCAGTTGAGAGACGTTGGGACTGCTGGTTTGGTTTCAGGTGAGAGATGCTGGGACTCCTGTTTTGGGCAGTATCCACATGTTCACTGTAATGTCTAGTTTGCATTCAGCCTTTACTGAAACCTTTGCATCATATTGGAGTGCTTCTGTTGTGCGGAAATTGTTACAAAACTGTTAGTGCTGCTGCTCGTGGTGATTTTTCTGATCACTCTATACTGAATGTGAAACTGGTGAAAAGTGTCACGGAGAGTAGCTTTCACATTCACTTGACCCTGTTCCCTGTCCAGCGCTGAGATTGAAAGGCTAGTGTAGATCAACCAAAGCATCCATTTTTTGGTTAATGGACCAAGCATAAAACATATGTAAGAGCTTGGAATGATGGTGCAGCATTGCCTCTTTCCCACTGAATCTAAAATAGATCCAAGAGAACTTAATTAAATCATTAATACAAAACTACATGCAATAAGGCAGGTTCAGAGAAAGGTGTTTCAAGGTGATTGTCTTAAGTTCTAGGCATCTGAGAAGCATCTTTTTCTTCCTTTCCCTGCTTCTACCTGTGCTGCCAAGGTGCTACATTCTTTGTAACGCCAGGAACATCAGAAAAATCAGAGATGATGGTTTGTCGACTCTCCAATAACCAGAGGTAAGAAGCATGCTAAGTAACTAATGATGCTTGTAGGTAAGTGTATGACCTTTATAGTTCTTAGGTTTAAGAGTTCTTATCAGGCTCTTTGGTCTCCTGAAAGTGCAGAGGAGTTCCTATTGCAGCATGTAAGGACCTTTTGCAGGCTATTCTCAAGAGTAGTGCTTGGCATTCCCACTTCTCCAAATGCAGGTGGCACCTGGAATGGACAAACACGTAAAACCTTGGCACTATAAGTCTTCAAAGTGAGACCTCAGAATTTGACCGGCAGTAGAGACAAAACTTGTGGACCGATGGCTGAGTTGCATAATTACAACTTTTCAGGCGGGAGACCAATTGGATGACAAAAGGCATGAACCACAAAGCACAGTTGCTGTACACCTGTGCAATTTGGAGCTTGCTCAGGAAACGGAAGACAGTGTCTCATGAATTAGTGCAGCAATTCTCAAACTCTCACAGAAAGTTTGAGCCACTGTAAGTCTTGGTGGGGGCTTATGGGGGGAAGGCAGGCAGGCGCTCAGGGGGCTGCAGGGACTGGCATTTACATACCAGTCCCTGCAGCAGCGTCCTGGGGGGTGGGGAGCCCTGAGCGAGCATCTGCAGGGCTCCCCAGCTTTCTTAAAGTGAAAGCAGAGCGATTGCGCTCCACCTCCGCAAAACCAGAAGTGCAGCGCAATCACTTCACTTTCACTTTTAGAAGGCTGAGGAGCCCTGCAGATGCTTGTGCAGGGCTCCCTGCACCCCCAGGATGCTGCTGCAGGGACTGGTAAGTGCATGCCAGTCCCTGCATGCCCCCCCTGTTAGCGATGTGATCCTTGGCCAGGGCCATCTGGCTGGGGCATCGCGATGCCCTAGTTTGAGAAGCCCTGGATTAGTGTTTTGTAGTAGTATTGGCTACTACATTCAGTTATTTGATTTTTCTCTGTAAACCGCTTTGTGAACTTTTAGTTGAAAAGCGGTATATAAATACTGTTAATAATAATTAATTAATAATACTGCAAAATATTGGCTGCTGCAAGGGATAGCAGTGTTCATTTTGGAAAGAATGAAAGTCTAAGAGCTGAAGTAAAGCGGCACAAGAACAGCTACAAGATTTTTACACCTTTTTCCCGGAAGCTCAGAAGTGGAATGAGGTAGAAACTGGGTTGCTTCAGATCAGTGTTGGGCATGAATTAGTTGGGTCCATGGGACCATGAGCAAATGGCTTACTTCCTCCAGTATGTGTAATACTAAGTTGAAATTTTCAGTTGTGGATTTTGTTTGATTTTATCCTGACTTCTAATTAGTTTGCTTTGTGTTGGTTTTTTCTGTTTTGCTTTTATCTTGATTGTAAGGTATCTTGGGTTGTCTTTTAGAGGCGGGAAATGAGGGACTGAAATGTGTTAAATGAAATAAGATTTGTCAATTGTCGTGTGAAATAAGCAGTGTGATGTTCTTTTGTGTAGATACCTATTTCTGGATGGAGAAAGCCATTATGAAGTTGAAATAGCACAGATTTCAACAGTCCAGATACTTACTGAAGGATTTACTCCTGGAGGTAAATATTGCATTGAATTAATTGGGGTGCATATATTAACTTTATATGCTGTTCACTTAAATGGCAGAACAATTTATGTCCAGATGAGTACTGTATAAACAATAAAATACAGTAAAATTTAAAAACTCAAAAATCTGTATGTTGCACCTGGCTTGGATGTGTGTCTTTGAAAGTGACTGCTTAAAAAAAATCCTGGTCCTGTGTGTTTTGGAGAGGGAAGTGCAAATGGCAAATCAGGACCTATGGTTTTCTTTTTTGTGCATTGTTGTATTGAGTTTAAATGGAAGCTGAAACCCTGCAGCTGGAGAACACATGCTGCTTGTTCAAATCAATTTGTGAACTTCAAGCCCACCACTACTATCCACTGCTTCTGTGTCTGCACTGCCCCCTTGGGGCTGCCAGCTCACAGTGCTTCTGTGACAGCAGAAACCACAATGGGAAGAATTCCTGTGTCAGTCATTATGCTTTATATAGCACATCTGTGTGCAGATTCCAGATTTATTTATTCTCATCTCCCCCAGCCCTCCAGATCAGTGGCAGTGGTCAATATAATTGTGGGCAATTGTAAGCAGACTGGCAGCAGGGCATTCGTCTCCAGTCTTTGCTTGTTTGTTAGCATCCTGGTTATCACTTACTATTTAAAAAAAAGTTTCTGCCCTCATGATTGCAGAGATTGATATGACAGCAGATGCTAAGTGATTGTGAAGAAGAAATTTTTGTGTTCGACTGTAAACATGTTTGTTTCCATTTGAGCATAAAGTGATTATTCTACAATAATCTATCAGTTGAGGTTTGATTGATTGATTGATTTGTATTCCACCTTTCTCCCCGAAGGGCACCCAAGGCGGCTGAGATCTGCTATGTTGAGATCTGCTATGTTCAGCCTTAGTCTATCAATACATACGTGATTTTAAAAAACAAAACATTAAAATCTAACTTGAGGTTACTTCAACAGAACACATAAAGAAATTGATCATGCTCAGTTGTGCTGTAAACTTTCCTTACTGGTTCTTCACAGCTTCCTTCTGATCTAAGAAAAATATTTATTTTTGCAAAAATAGGTACCTTGGAAGGAATCTCTCTCATCTTCATCCGTCCTCATTTACTTTGAGTTAGGGGCTTGTTAGAACTTGGTGTGCAATCTTATGTGTGTTGTTGGGCCTTGACCCAAGCATATTTGCAATCGCTTAAGCATTAGTAACATGCCTCTTCTATTCACCAAGTAACCATAAGTAGCCTTGTGTAGCTTGTGTATAAAGCCCATGCAAATGCAGTTTCCAAGGTATTTTCTTTTAAGCAATTGTAAATTCTGCAGCAAAATGCAAACTGTCAGTTGGAGTTCCCTTTGCCCCTGTTGTCTTTGGAATAAGGAAAAGTGAATAAAAGAGTAAGCATGTTTTTAAAGGCTGCACTGGCCAGGCAGTCAGCTCAAGAATGTTTGACAGCAACTTCTTGCAAAACCAAGTAGGAGGTAGGAGTCTTCTTGTGTGACAGTGCTACCTCCCTGATTAAATCAGATTGAACTAATCATGTCCAATGCCTTAAAAATAAAGCTGATGTGGAATGACTTTCAAATTGGGCGCAGTGCATCACCATTTAGCGGAGTAGGGACAGTTTCTCATTATCGGCTGCCAGAAAATTTGTTAATGATAAATCTTTGACAATCAGCCCCCTAAAATATTTCATATTTGGTGCAGACTTGAAGCTTTTTTAAGTTAAGTAAACCCTGAATTGTATACTAGTCTTTCTTGGCTCTTTAAAGAATGTGAAAGAGAGATTGAGCCTCAAATATGATTAGAAGACTACTAAATGGGGGCAATTGCTGTTTGGTCCAAATCTGAAAGTTACAGCTAGCAACAGTGACTCTGGAGCCTGCCTGGTCATTTCTCTCTCCAAGCTTTGTTACATAAAAATGAAGTCTATGAGTGTACTCAGATTGGAACCAGAGCTTCAAGCAGCATCTTTCTCATGGATTTTGGTTGATTTCATGCATATCTCTAATCTGTAGCTTGCTGTTGTATGTTTCTGCCAAACAATTTTCTACCATCTTTAATCCAAGTCCTGTGATATTTCCGTGGCTGTATACTGAACCTTCTTTGAAAAGGGAGCACTCTCTTACTCATTTCTTTTGATTGATCTTTCTCCTCACTGCTTGCCTGCCTCCTTGATGTAGAAAAAGACAATCACACTTACACCAGCCTCTTGGAAAACGAACACATTATGGAAGGTCAGCACTGCAGTTCAGTTCTCCTAAGCATGCTTTTTGTAGCTCCTGTTCAATGCATGTTGATTCCTGCAGGCTTTACTGCAAGTTACTTTTGGGGGAGCAGGGGATGTTAATGGTGGTTAGATCCTTGTATTATCTATCCATGATGTCACTGGGGAAAGATTTTTCTCATTTTATAGCTAACTTGAATCTATAAATCAGTTAGCAGCCAGAATTCTACATCCAGACAACCTCTCTATTGCCCTCCTTCCTCTTCCCAGCCAGTCTGGGACTGAAGAAAATGAATCTGGAGGCAGAGAGGACCTCTCTGAGAAAGAAAAGCTATAGTGATAGGAAAAAGAGTTATAGTTTCAGCTTGATGAAGTTGGGGCACAAGTGGTGGGGAGTGACTTCGGTTGCATCACTGGGTACCATGTGTGTCATGACGTTTGAACTGCCCTCGGGGTAAGGGATCTGTTCCTGTCCCAGTATTCCTCTAGAACTGCGTGTGTACTTGCTATCCATTCCCATTGGAGTGATTTGTTTTTCCTATTTATTATGAAGAGGGACTGTGAAGGTTACTTTTTCTTTCGCTGCTTGTTTTGATAAGAGGCTTCACCGTTTTGTGATTGCAAGGGAGATGTAGTAGTGTACAGAAAGTGTGGGGTGGGGGGGCTAAGATTGCCAAAAGCTTGTTTCACACAACAGAGCAGGGCCTTTCACATGCACAAACAGCTGTTGCCCTGTCATAGACTTGGGTCTCACTCCCAGGGTTTTGGGGTGCTCAGAGTTGTTGGTTCTGAACCCTAGAGCCCTCAAAGATCCCTGTTTGGTAGTACTGCCACCACCCTGTAAGAGCCAGTGCCTCAGTCCAGGGAAACCGAGACCCTTTAGGCTTAACTGTATCCCTTGTAGGCACTGAGCACTTTCTTTACTTAAAGTCTCAGTCCTCAAGTTACTAGTCCACAATGAGGATTTTTGGTAGCTTGCTGAATGGCTAGGCAGGATTCTGAACCTTTGTCCCCAACAGACAATGAACCAACATGGTAAAAAGATTTTCTACTTTATTAAATCCATAGGGTTACAAAAGGTTACGAAGGCAGCAAATGCTAGAGGCATAAAACTTCTAGGAAACATAACAGCATAAAACAACAAAGCTAACTGGCTAACTCTATTATTTCCTAACCCTCACCTGGGTCAGCTTCTTTTGTAGATCCTCAGGCCAGTTACCTATGGCCACATGGTCCTGGCAGGGCAGGATGTGCACCCACCACCTCTCTCACCCAGAGACAAGGAACAAAGACCCTGTCCTCCAGAAGTGGGGCTGGAAGCTCGCCCTCTCAGCTCTTCCCTCCCCCCTGGAGATCTGCCTGCATTCCATCCTTGATGGGCCTCTTTCTGGCTGCCTAGGTGCTACATAATCACCTTCCATTGATTTGTAAATCCTAGCAGCTAGGAAATGCAAGCCACTTCTGTGTTACTGTTTTAGCTTGGTTCAGGCCTTGCAATGCTACTAGGCCTGAACTGTACATATCCATGACATGCCCTTCATTGTAGTTTCTGCTTTAGCCTACTGGCTGTATTGTGTGTGCAATAAGGAGGAAACTATAGTGTATTGCCAAGACAGCTGCAGGCTGTGACCTGATAGGTCATTTCTGGGACACATGGCTTCAGTCCTTCCTCAGTAAGCAAGCAAATTCTGCAACTGGAAATGAAAGAGTGAGAGGTGATAGAGTGGCTGAGGTTGAGATGGGGAGGAAGTGTCTTAACAGCCATATTTTTGACCTTTTTATACTACCTTCCAAGGAGCTCAGGGTGGTATACATAGTTTGTTCTCTCCTTTTATCCTCACAACAACCCTGTGAGGTACGTGAGGCTGAGATATAGTGACCAGCCCAAGGTCATCCCAGAAAAGTCATGGCTGAGTGGAAATTTGAAGGTGTTAATGGATTTCCAGGTCTGATCACTACACCATCCTGGGTGTAGTTAGACATGACATTATTTAAGGTTTGAAATTGGTTTCAAATCTGTGCCATGGTTATCGGCTAGAGCTAACAAATACCTTGGGCACCTTCACTCAAAAAAGTTCCATGGCTTCCTCTATAGAACTGTTACATTGCGTAGCATAGATGTATTCTTGGAATACAGGGAGGAAATTGCTCGAGAGGCAGTACTGCTGGACTCGAGAGGTGGAAGTAGTGAGCATGCTTAGACAAACTCCACAGATGGTGCCAGGTCGCCCCACCCATATGTGGAATCAGAGTAGCAAATGAAAAAACTGAAGGACCTGGATATAGCCTGTTAATATGCATCATCATTAATGCAGAGAATCTGTATCAATAACTAGCTTTTAAAAGATACACTGGGATATAGGAGCTGAGTAGATACTGTTTTCTTAGATTTATTCCTAATCTTGGAAAAGGCAACAGTGATGTACCACTTTTGTTTGAAAGTTAAACTAAATGCTTGGTGTTTAGAAGCATACTACACACATTGCTGCTCAATGCTTTTTTCCTCAGAGTACAGTACACTAAGTAAAAAGTACTGCAAAATAGACTGAGAGGTGTTCATGGCTGTGGAGTGTTGAACATTTCAGACATTTCCCTTTGCCAAGCCATCACTTCTCCCCCCCCCCCCCACCGTGCTTCGCTTTTGTTTTTCTCATTCAGTGTGGCTTATGCAGCCTGCTCTAGGCCCTGCTTGGTCTTAAAGCAGGTCAGATGGTGGCCACATTTAGCAATTATCAAAAGCAAGTTGGAGCCTTGGCACTGAGAAAATGGGTGGGGTTGCCAGTGAATGGGACTCCTGTGCCCTCTGTCTTCGCCTGTAAACCTCAGCTCCTTTTCTTGCATTGTGAATCAGTCTTCCTTTATTACTGCTCATCAGTGACAAAAATATTCTACTGAACACATTTGCCACTTAATATGCAAATTATGACATTATTACTGTGGAACTGGAGTAGAGAGAATTGCAAAATGTAAGTGCAGAGCCCTGGATTCCCTGAGCTTAAACTTCCAAATTAATGTTCTGCATGGTGTGCAGTCTTGAGCCTGTTGTGTGGCTAGAAATGCAGGATATTGAGTTATCAAGCTTTGTGGGCTACAATTCAGATAGTACAGAATGTGTGATGCAGAGCTAGAAGACCTGGATAGAACTCTTGCACAGTGACTGGCCTTTTGCCCATACTGTCCATTCTCAGACAGACTGCTCTGTTTAAGGGTTAACAAAACACTTTGTTCCCTGCATATCATTGCTTTGGCACTAGGAAAATATAAAAGTGGAAAATCCCACTAAACTTCTTGAGTACATTATAGTGAAAACTTGAGTTAGATTTTGTTTATGCTAGAACAATCTAAACCCTTTCCCGTTGTTCCTTATCTCCCCTAGGAGGCAATACTCGTGCCACAGGCATGCTCCTTCAGTACAAGGTGCCAGGGACAGAGGAACTCAAACAGATGAAATTTACTGCTGGTGAAGACTTTAACTCTAACAAGAAGTTGTCAGCAACATGGCTAGCAGCCATGCATAAGGTGAAACACCAATTCTGGTTATTTGTGCTTTCAGTCCAAGTTGGAACAAACCAAAGCAGTTCTTGTGGCCCCTGAAAGAGTAACATGTTAACTGTCACATGAGCTTCTGTGGCATACAGTTCACTTCATCAGAAACATACAGGGGGTACAAGACTCTGGTTTTTGCTGCTGCAGCGGAACACCTTTGGTATTATCCCTGCATATGGTTAATAACAAGATCTAGACAGGCGAGAGACTTGTTAGGAAGTTGACTTGTATCTGACAACGGAAGTTTGGATGAAAGTGAAGTTTGTTAACTAGGTTGGTTTTGTGCTGACCAAGAATAGCCAAACAATTGCAAGGAAGCACTGACATCTGTTTTCCCCCCATGACAAACTCTTGTTGAATTACTTTCTTCCTCTTTAACTGTTTGAGTAGAGGAGGAATCGCTTTGCATTTAACAACAGCCTGATCACCTGAATTCTGCATCCTGGCGATTTTAATGCTTTTTAATGCAATGAAAAAAGTGTCTTCATTCCCAGGTGATTCCAGAAAGTGATTTGGAATTGAGGCTTTGTGTAAAATTGAACAGCATTTGATTGTCTTTTTCTTATTGCAGGCAGCAAAACTTCTTTATGAATCTCGGGACCAATAGCAACTTCTGACTTGCAGGGGGAAAGACTGATTCAAAGAATAAGTTTCTCACTACTTGCTGTCACATGATAATAAGTACTTGGTAATAGGGATCCCCATGTTCCTTTCTCTCCTAAATGTGGTTCATTTATGTGAGCACTGGCCAATTATAATGTGAGTATTTTACCCATAAGTATTCACTTATTTAGTGTGCAATATGTATACAGTTTATTAATGCTTTAAATATAGCCTTGCCTCTATGACTTTATAGTTTGTTAAATCTTGTCTGCACTTAATGTGTAAAAATGAAGTGTGACTTGCACTACTGGTAAATGTATAGCACAACTTTTGTAGTACAGATTATGTATACTATATAATTCATTTTAAAAGGAAACAAACTTTACGTTTGCTCCAGATAATAGCTTTTCAGGTGTGTAGATCTCAGGTTTTTTTCTCCTCATATCCAAATGATCTATGAAATTTGCCTTAGGTGTCATTTTATAGAAGCTACTTTCTTGAGGTGGGGCATTTGTATCATGAGATTAAACACTTTTTTAAAAAGTTACCAAATACCACAAATTGACCTGTGTGAGTTGATCTTTTTGAATGAAGCATCCAGCAAGATGATTTTCTGAAGTTTTTATATTCATGCTTTTTGTGGTAATTCTAGCTTTGGCTAATAAAAATGATTAAATACTACATAAAAGCTGTCTGGTATTAACTAATGCTAGGTGGTTTGAGTTATTATAAACTAGTGATGCCATTAAGGTTTTTCTTAGACAAGATACAAGCAGGGCTCATGTATAGGCCTGTCTTCTCATGGTAACAGACAAACAGCAGTGGAATAAACTACAGGTCCAGACTATTTATACATGGATTTGACTCAACACGAATGGCCCCTGCAAATGAGAAGGAATGTGCTGATCCCTGGAGAAGGGGAAAATGCACCCCTTTAAAATCAGTTTAAAAAATTGAACAGTCCTTTAACAATAGCCTCCTTAATGAGAGAGAGGGCAGCTGGCTGACAATCTAACAATCCTTCTTTCTCCAGTGGCCCCTCCTTCCCCCTGAGCACAGTTTGTATTGAAAGGAGGGGCTCAGTTGGCCCTATTTATGTGAGGAACACTATGTGAACCAAGATCAATCCACTCTGCAACCACAGCTGTAGCTGAAAGTAGTACTGAGTAAGCAATCCATCAAAACTGATCTCAGAGAGGAGCCTCTTATTTCCCAAGGAGCCCAAGGTTCCTTGGGACAAAAATTCAAGAACTTCTGCCCTAGGGAAGCAAATACAGTTGTATTACAAGCTTTCATACTGTAGGCACATCCTAACTCAGGGGTGTCAAACTCATTTCATACAGAGGGCCGCATAGCATTCATGATGTGTGCTGAGGGCCAGAAGTGATGTCATTAAAAAGGTCATAATAAATAAGCTCCTTTTCTCACTTAGCTTCAAATGACAGAAGAGGAGGTATCAAATTTTGATCGTATTTCAGGATATGGGAAGAGCACAATTTGCTTCCAGTGTGGAAGGGATTGTCATTCCCGAATCGGCCTTTTCAGCCACACTAGATGCTGTGCCAGAACCACCATTCAGAACACGATACTGGCTTCTCTGCCACTAAGAAAAACACAAGACATCTATAATGCATGTGTGAGAGGAAGTTAAACTTTCCCTCAGGGTTCTTTCCCAGCTAAGTGAAGACTCATCAGGAATGAGTCAGGATCAAGAATTGTTTCAGGACTTATTTTATTAAAACTGTTTTGGTGCCAGTTACTTAACATTTCTCACCCATCTACACAGGAGCAAGCCCTGTTGACCATGATAGGACTTACCCCTGAGTAGACAGACAGAACTGTGCTATGAGCCATGACAGTACAATTGATAACACACAATGCAACTCAATAACCAAATAAAATGATTAAAAATGAATATGACAGGATCACATCAGAAATGGACTCTGCATTTCTTCCACACACATGACATTGGTACATGCACAGACTATCCAGCCTCAAAATCACAGCCCCTTTTCCTAAAAACATCTGAAATGAAGACACTTGCAACTGCATTCATACCTTAGCAGTAGTTTTATTGTGCACACTGGATTAGCAGTGTATCATAGGCTTTAACTCACATTCATTGAGCAGATATTCTTTTACAATAATACCCTTTCACTTTTCATCACCACAATATATACAATTAATGCTAAACAATGGTAAAAGCAAGTTAACAGCACTGCATCAATGGATATATAAATTATGCTCAACGGGTACATGAATAAAACCAATTGGCCTATAGTTTACTGGGAGGAAATTATAAAACACGGATGGCTACAACTTAATGGGAGGTTCAAAATAGACTTCTGTATATAAAATCATGTACAATTAATCCAGTGAAGTGCTTTTTAGCTTGAAACTACATAGTGGATTAAGTTATTGCATAACTCACCCTGGCACAAGATGCAGGGCTGCCAAGAACCACAGCCTATTCTGCCTATTAGCAAATCATCATTGCCATAAGTCTCTCTTCTTCCTTCACTCTACATAACCAACTTGGCTCTTATTCAGTTCTTCAGTCACCTTCCTACTTTCATAGATAGATTTAAAGATTCTTAAAGTGAACTTCATAGCTTTATATAACCTGACTCTTACCCCTTTTCAACTATTGCACTTTTCTTCCATAAGAACATACAAATCCATTTAATCTCAACACAGGTTTGTCCTGCAAAAGAATGGAATTCAGGGTGTCACTGAGAAAGCAGAATGGGATATGGGAAAGTTAAACTGGTGCTATAAGGAGAATATCAAGAAAAACATCAAAGTGAAAGAACAAGTGCGATCTGGAGAAATGTGCAAAAAATCCATTCAGCATTGATGCTTCGGTCTTTTCAATAACACCTTTTCTGTCACAGGGCTGTTGGTGACTCCCAGAAATCAGTTTTACTAGGATCATTAAAGTTTTGACACAGTAAACTCAACATTCAGCTGACAATTTTAATAGTAAAGGACTTGACATGTCAGGATAGTTACTGTGGACTAGAACAGAGATCAGACAGCATATCTGCATTTTGCAGTGTCAACATTTAGCACAAATTGTAATTCAATTGGCAAAAAATACTGTAGGCTGTGAGTACCTCTCCCAAACATTAGGTGAGTTAACATGGAGCAGACCTCACTTACAAACTGCAGATTGAAAACCTCAAATGCTGTCTCTTAACAAGAGCACCATGTAAAACAGGTATAGCTTTATTTCTCCGGGTGAAATGATTGAAAATGTCTCCAGTGTATACTTTCATCTTCCAGTTGCCAGCAGGATATTGCACTGTCCAACAATGGGATTCAGGCAAGAGTTCGTTGCCGCGGTTTTATTCTTGGATATAACTGCAATAAAATTTAAAATAGAAATATAGGCTATAATTGCAGCTAGATAGTTCTGCTTGTTCAATTCAGCTAATGCATTTAAAAGCTGCTTTTTAGATTGAAGAACAATGCCTGCCTTCCTCAGATTTACTCAAATGGAGAATGACCTTTGCTGTGGAAGAAAACATCTCTTTGGATAGTAAAAAAAATCAAATAGTTACTGATTATGTATTCATTCCTTCTCTTTTGTCCTACTGTAGAAATAGGAGTTAACGCCTTTTATTACATAACTGAGCATACAGTTTCTCTTTGCTAAGCTCCAAAGACTTGTTCATAGTGAGCTGTCTTACAATGGGAAGCAACAATATTCTAATTAAGCAGGCAAGAGGATTTAAGGTTTTAGAGTGAGTCAGTGGAGACAACACAATTCTCTGGCTTGTTGGTTTGCAGACTTAACAGCTCCTAAATCTACTTGGAAGGAAAACTCACCTGATCCAATGGCTAAGCTCAGAGTGCTGCTACTCTTCTAAAAGCTACATCTGTTTGAAGATTGACCTATTTCCTTAGTATAAAACTAGTTATGCAAGTAAGTATGCCAACCAATACAAGTTGGTTTCCATCTACATGCAGAACCTGGACTCGATCAGGCTATTCTGATTTTACTCTGCTGTCTCTCAACACAAGCTTGGTAAAAGCGGGCAAGGTTTCACCTGCATTGCCCTTTTCTGGCAACAGGTGACACACTGCTCAACTGTGCTTGCTGGTAATGTTCTTTTGCTCCTGTTCTAGCCTCTCGCCCACAACTAACTCCACTACTGATTCTCAATTGAGGGCCAAACCAAATGTGATGCCAGAGACCATGAAACTTTCTTTTGCAATGTAGAGTTTTGCACAGGTAAATCACTATCAGAACTTACCCCCAAGAGATTTTTAGGCACATAGCCTTCCTTGTCATTGAGACGAGCCCACCACCAGTCTGTCTCATTATCATCTTTGCGTCTCAGAATGGTAATTGCATCTCCTTCATGGAATGACAACTCATCATTGTTCTGTGCTTCATAGTCCCACAGTGCAGAAACTACCCCTTTGTTCATGACTCCCAACTTTTCCTGTACACCTGGTACCAAAAAGCAAATGTTTTTGAGCAAGACAAACAATCACCACTGTTTGGACACTGAAATGTCAATTTAGAGTGGCACAGTCTTAAAGTCAGTGACTGCATCCAGTACTTGGTGTTCATCCAAGTTTGAACGTGAACAAGGTGTGTACTAATTTGCACATGTGTCTGTGCAATACCTCCTTCATGTTTACTCCTTGATACGCTCTCCACTCTACCATACCAATATATACACACCACTGACATGCAATATTCTCATCAACAGCAAAAAAAAACCTGTCTATAAACAAAAGCAGTTGGGATCTCTTGAAAACTGCACCAGCTTAGTCCATGGTTAAGGAATCAGTTGCAGCCACAATTCTGCCAGGCAATATTTATGGACATTTCAGACTGCAGCTTTCTTTGCCAGTTGGCAAACAATTTACAGACTTCAGTGCAATATTTCATTTAATCTCTGCAGCCACAGCATGCGTCCTAAATCATTATCCAAAGCTGGTTTTGACCTTGCTAATGTAGTTAAGAGATTTTTGTTGTAAAATGAGCACCACTATAGACTCGGAAATGAGTTAAAAATGCCAAATTCAAGCAAATGAGTTGAAGCTTCACATCAGATACTCTCAAAACCTACCATACAGAAATTGGGAACACTGAATATAACCCTCTTCCATTTCCTCACACTTGTCTGCTGCGGTTTCTATGTCACTTATAGTTGAAGCAAAAATTGCTGCTCCTGATTCAACAAGTAGCTTACAGAGGTGGACACTATTGCAAGAAGCAGCACAGTGCAAAGGCGTCCTGAAAACAAAGGAGACATAGAAGATTCATGAAGATTATGTGATCATGGATGCTGAAGTGGTCACACTACTAAAACAGGATATTTCATTTTCTTCTGCATCTAGGAGTCAGGGTAAGTGCAGTGCAACTGGGGTCGCTCTACTTTGGCTCTTACCATCCATCACTGTCTGCTGCATTCACATTGACACCAAAATCCAGCAGGAACTTGACTATGTGGTGATGTCCAGCACACACTGCATTATGCAGAGGAGTGATTCCTTCATCGTTAGGTTTGCTGGGATCATCCACCTAAGATAAAGAAAACACACCAGGGACTGATTGCATGAACTTAAATTTTCCATTATTAAGACAGACAAGTCTAACCATAGTTCCAAGTTCACCTCATATATGATCCTTTGCACCAGGTCAAACTCTCCCTCTAGCGAAGCATCCAGCAGCAGAGCCAAAGGATTGAATTTGACTCTCAAACTGTGACCAGTTCTTTCCGAGTTAGGTTTCTTCAGGTTGGTGCGTTTGGTCTGAGGAACAAGGTGACAGTTCAGTTCAAGTTGCATTAATATCACTAGAGTGTGAATGTCATTATGTCCAACCAAGATTTATTATGGGGCTCACTACAACTCACTCTTCATTCAAAACCCATGTTTTCTGGAACTAAGAGGTTGCACCCAAAGAAAGCAAATGCTGACTAAGCACCACAGAAATAGACACATTCAGTCTTAAGTTCCATTGCAACCAAGCACCACTGAAATAAACTTTTTTTTTTTTAACTACAACCTAAAATTTATGAAAAGGAGAAAGTTGTCCCAGCTTGGTCTATTACTCCTGGTCAACAACATTCAGACAATCACCACTGCGCTCTTTTATCACGGAACTAAAAGGGTGTCGTTGGTCTATCAAAGTGTCTTTGGGCTGTAACTTTCAAGACCAACTTTTTACCATGCATATTCTTCTGTCCTTCTCTATATTTCTTTGCTTGGTCCTTCTCCTTAACAAAAGTGTAAACAAAAACAGTGGTCTGCTGGTGTTACTTGGCTAGGTTGCTGCATCATCCAGTTGTAGACTGTAAAGTGTTAAATTAACCCTGCCCAACTTGTGACCTAACAAACCAAATGCCAGTCACCAGCAGCTCAATACTACTGAATCTTGTGAATACCGTTCACCAGTGAGTCCCTGGCAGGCCACTATGTACTTCTGGATAGAAGAATATATTCTGTGTGTATTTGGGGAGAGGGGCACTGAACAAGGGGAGGGTTTGCTGTAGGTTGGATCAAGGCTTACAGCTCAAAGTGGAACGTGAACATTGGTGGACATATTTACACAAAAGAGTCCCTTTTAAGAGTCACATTTTGCTGTAATAACTTACTGCAGGAAATGGAGGAGGAGGAAGAGCCGGTGGCAGCTGCACTTCATCTTCAGCTGGGGAATCACCTTCAGGCGTAGGACTTGGTGGGCGCTCCACAGGAGGAGCTACAGCAGGGTTGTTGTTGTTGTCATCTTCAGTTGTCTCAGGTGTTTGATTTGTTGTTTCTGCACTGATCAGCTCAGTTGCAGGAGAAGGCAGTTCATTATCATTGGCATCAGGTGAAGGTTCATCAGGAAGAGGAGCTGTAGGGGATGCAGAAACAGGTTCCTCGATATTGCCATTGGTGTTTGTGTTTCCATTGTCAACATCTGCCAAAGTGCCTATGAAGTCCTGCGAGTTGCCCGGCTGATAAAAAGGGGCTCCTTCTATTCCCCCTGCCAGGGTATTAAAGCGCTGGTACAACAGCTTCTGTATGTTTGGACCACTGGGGCCTTCCGGTTCAGTGATAGAGCTCCGCTTCTTCAAGGGCCTGGGAGCATTGGCAAGTTTTCTTCGAAGAGCCTCCAGATCAGCATCACTTTGGTAGCGCAGGGGAGAGTGAACAATGGGTGTGAGCTTGGTGGGACTGAGGGGACGAGGAATGTTTTCTACGTTGCTGTTATCGCCAGAGGGTGGGATGTTCTCCAGCTCCTGATCTTTTTCGGCATAGTCATTCGGAGGCTGAGGTGGGGGCTGTGATGCGTTGGCAGGTACAGATCCATGAAGAAATGGCAGTGGTGAAGGCGAAGTGGAACCAGACTGTACAACAGGCTTCCCATAAACTGAGAAGAAAAAATAATCACGTGCTATTAAAAGGAACATGAAAACCTGGCGTTAGAGCTGCTTTTTCTTTTAAAAAGCAATATAAAAATAAATGATGAAAATTACTGATTTTTATACTTCTAATTACAAAAGCCATTAAACTTTTTTGCCATTATAATAACTTTGATAGGAATTACTTGTGACTGAATCTGGTAGGAGAAATTCCTACTTGTGACTGAAGTGGAGGAATTCAAGAGTCAGCCCACTCGCTAGTTCTAAGGGACTAGAAAGAGAGAGATCTGCAAAAGGACTACAAGGAACTACGTGGTCAAAAGCCCAGCTATCTCCACCGTGCATGATTCCCTGCATTTCAGTCCCTCGTTAACCATTCAAAAATGCAAATCAGAATGAGTTTATAAGGAGGAGGCAGAATAAGGGTTATCACAACAAAAATTATTCAAGTACAGTATTTTTAACTCTAGGTATGTCAGGTAACTAAATCAAGCCTTTCATGACAGAGAAATCCAAATGTGAAACCAAATATACTCGTACATACATCCATAAATTCTCATGAAATAAGGCTTGGGATAACTTTTTTCCCCCTGCTCACTAATATTATAGTATGAGACCCTGAACATGAAATAAAACCCTTTCAAAGACTTGGATCTGAAGAGAACCTTCACATGCATCAGGGAATTCTCCAACCTCCTGTATGTTCCCTGAAAAGTCACTCTCTGAAGATAAGGGGGGACATTCTAAAATTATGTTCAGGTGCTATAGGAAGGACACCTCTGACTGTCACCTGATGACAATCCCTTCCTCCAAAACAAGCCTTCCACTCCTACCCAAGAGTTCTGGATTCAAGCCAAAGCCATCCCAATGGAAAATGTCACATCAGCCTATCAGTCCCTCTAGGCCAGTGGTTCTCCAATTTTTAGCACCTGGGCCCACTTTTTAGAATTAGAATTTGTTGGAATCCACCAGAAGTGACATCAAGCAGGAACAATTTTAACAATCCTAGGCTGAATCCTACCCACACTTACCCAGGAGTAAGTCCCCTTTACTATCATTGTTAAAAGCATATACATCGTAGCCTGTCAAAAGTACAGATCTGTAACATTTCCCCAGATGCAGTCACAGACCACGTATAGTATACGCCATTATTGCCCATTCTAACCAACAGTTGCCTCTCTGTGTCTTAAGTGGTCTTTCCTAGTCCTCTTTACCAAAGATTTTTTTTTTTAAGTGAAGATGCCAGGGACTGAGCCAAACAGGTCATCTACCACTAAATATACTGTATTATCAATCTAATACCAATCTTTACCAGTGGTAATCACCAATGCCCTAAATAGGAAAGCCTATAAGAGGGCAGTGGGGATTTTGCCCATGTGGACGACAAAAGGTCTCAAAATGAATGTTTACCACTCCCCCAACTATACTAGATATACTATTACATATTTTTATATCTTCTGTAGAAGAACACATGCTGGAGACTGGAGATAGATTATAATTTTTACCCATGGTTTTTTTCCAACATAAATGTGCAGAACTAAACTAATTCTCTCTGTCCTCTCTGGTAAGCCTACGTACAATTATATTCCTTTCCTCTTTGATGCTAAGCAGGTCAAGTGAATTTTAATCCGCCTACGCTTGTAATCAGTATAGTAGTTTCTCTTTGTACTCATTCACCTCTGAAGACAACTGAATGAGATCTCACACCAGTGCTTTTCGTCACAGTATTAATACCTCCATATCTCTTCTTGAAATCCAATATTACCATGCTTCACTCTCCATAGCCATTCAGGAAAATACTGAATAAAGCAAGTCTCACAACTAATCCCTAGAATAGCACTACAAATGCAGGGAGGTGAGGGTGCCTGCGTTGGCTCGGTCATGTCGTGAGAATGGATGATGGCCGGATCTCAAAGGATCTCCTCTATGGAGAACTCATGCAAGGAAAGCGCCCTACAGGTAGACCACAGCTGGGATACAAGGACATCTGCAAGAGGGATCTGAAGGCCTTAGGAGTGGACCTCAACAGGTGGGAAACCCTGGCCTCTGAGCGGCCCGCTTGGAGGCAGGCTGTGCAGCATGGCCTTTCCCAGTTTGAAGAGACACTTGGCCAACAGTCTGAGGCAAAGAGGCAAAGAAGGAAGGCCCATAGCCAGGGAGACAGACCAGGGACAGACTGCACTTGCTCCCGGTGTGGAAGGGATTGTCACTCCTGAATCGGCCTTTTCAGCCACACTAGACGCTGTGCCAGAACCACCTTCCAGAGCGCGATACCAGTCTTTCAAGACTGAAGGTTACCAATACCTAGCACTACAAAACTTTTTTTAAAAAAATGTGTATCACTTACCACTCAGACTTTTGGGGTGGGATGGAAAAGGGATCTACGCAAAGCAGTTGTTCTATGCTAATGAGCATAACTGGTTGAAATACCACAAACTTTAATTTTAGATTTGCAGCAAAGTGTATCCAATGCTGCAAACCTCTAATGGACTCAAACATTTGCCCCAAAATCCAAAGTAGGAACAGGTTTGTGCTGGGAAAGCTCCTAAGTTGTTTTTCACCACCTGAAGCAAACATCCTGTTATAGCAAAAGCCTTGTTGCGTCTTAAAAGCAGCTCTTAAAAGACATTTTCAGAAAAAAAGCAACATCAAATTACCTGCTTTAACGGATTTATTCAGAGTGTTGTAAACTGCTTGCTGGTAATTTTTTGGTGGTATTGCTTGCTGAAGGTACATTGAATAGATGGAACTGGAGTTTACGGTTTGTGGCCCTTTCCTGGGCGACTGGGGCCGTGAGCCTTTATCAGCTAAGAAAGGCCTGATGGCCACAGTTAAGGGAAGATCAGGCCTACCATCTCCACCAGGAAATAATGGGGCACTAGAAGGCTGATATGTGGGGCTAGGAGGCACAGATATTCTCTGCTGTATTTGTTGCGAGGAGCTAGGCTGATGAATGCTGCTTGCTGGTGGTAATGGGACGGGTCTTTGTCGATTTGCTGCTGTTGAACCAGGTCTTGGTAGGCTGCCATCCTTTCGTCTTTCCAGGGAATTGGTTGAACCTGTTCCTAAAGGAACAGAGCTTGGATAGGTCCCGTAGTTTTGAGGTAACTGCTTACTTACACCAGAGATGGTTGGTGGTATTTTCCCCATATCAAGACCCTAGAGGAGAACAATATATGACATGTTAGGAAAGCTGAAAAGCCTTTCCATCCCACAGAAAATCCAAAAATGAAAACAAACCATGAATTAAATGCATTCAAAGTTCTACTCATTCAGTTGACGTAACTGAGTCAAGAATCCAAAACCTCTTTTGAGATATGGAAAAGCGGGATAAAAATCTTTTAAAAACCAAAACTCTTTTCTGAAGTTTTTGGCATGTATATCTAGACCATTAAACACCATTATCACATTCAAAAATATAATTTTTATATCAACTTCCTTGTTAGAAATTCACAAACTAGTATACATAGCAGAAGATGCTGAACAAGTAAAACCGCTTCAAGTTCCCAGTGTGTTATTCTGTTTGTATCATAAGTTTATATGAGAACATACAAATTATTCAAAAGTTAATTTTATGTTGCTTTTCCATAAAATTACTTTCTTAAGAGCACCCAAAATCACCATGTCTCTTCTGTATTTAAAAATGAAGAGTCTCCACTACATTTTTCAAATTCTTCATATGGTTTGGTCTAGTCAGATTTAATTTTAGCCACATAAATATTTCTTTTTGCCTGCTTGTTTTAGTGTTCTCTCGTTACCTGGCTTATTCTTTTGCATTTCTACTGCCCTACCCTCACATGTTAGACTTCCTCATGGTACTAGGGCAAAAACAGCATAGGAAAAATGTTCTATAAAATAAGGATTCATTGAACAGAAGTGTTACATTTAGATAAGTAACAAGACATTAATAGTACTGGCATAATATAACAGGAAGCAGCCTTGACTTGCTATAGAAAAAAAGAGGGGTTTAAATTAAAAAAAATTAATAACTAGTAACAATCAAAGTTGGGCTCTAAACTTTGCTATTCCAACACTTAAAGCCTAGTATCCAGAGCTTCGGTTAAGCAGTGTTCCATCAATGGAAGCTTTCTCCATGAACAGAAAATGTGTTCTGCTCACCCTAGGGTCCTTATGAAAACATAAGGGTTCTTCTGTTCATGAAGCGAGTTTTGCACGACAGAGCACTGCTTCACTGAAAGTCTACTCATAGAGAGACAGACAAGACAACATGTATGAGGCTACAATCTGAGTTCAATGCAAATCATTCCACAGTAGAGCAAAGACCGTATTATTAAGAGCATTGTAAGGAAACCAGTAATGCATAATATGCATAAAGTAAGCTTAACTTGTGGTGGACTCATCAAGACTGGGTTCCAATATACACCTTTAATGCCAGGGCTTGCTGCTGGAACATGTGAAATAAGAGCCATGCTAGATGTGCCAACAATACAAGCAATCGAGACAAGGCGAAACTGCTGCTACAGCAGGCAATTTTCAGAAGAAAATGGGGTGTGGGGGAAAACACCTTTATGTGTGCTCTGATCTTAACAGGAGTCAAACCCCCGCAAGGCCATTTGGGATGGGGGGGGTGGGAACACCCCTTCCAGTGCACCTCTACTTCACACTTTTGCACCTGCATGTAGTTTGACTGTAATTGTATATGAAAATACAGAGTGTACTTCTTTCACCATTAAATAATTACCAACTTCACTCATCAGGCATTAGGGGAAAGGATTTCCAGAGCAGAGGTGGTACTTTCAACCTGATTTTAACAGAGACATTTTTTATTCCCTAGAAATTAAGCCCTGGGCAAGTCTGAAAAAATGGGATACACACTTGATCAAAGAGGACTGCAAGGAAGAAGGGATCCACAGCATGTAAGGAATGATCAGACTGAGAAGGAACACTTGGAGGAATAACTGCATAAAGTTGTCAGCAGGGATATAAAAAAGGTTAAAGGAAAAATGGAATAGAATTAGCAATGTTTCTGTACTGGCAGTATCCTGCCAGAGGCCTCAAACATGGATAGAATTCAGCAAACACCTTTCTAGTGAAAATCCATAATGTTTTGCCTCCCTCCCCCTTTTTATAAACCTATTTTGGACGTTTCTAGCTCCCAGAGGCTTCTGTGATGTCTTGGCATCCTGAAAGAGATGCTGAATCACTCAAAGTTCATAGCCATGTTTCCTTATTCTCCAACTGATCAGTAAATCTGGCTTTGAGTTAGTTTTTTTTGGACTGTGAAGCCCTCCTGATTTCCAGGAGTGAGAAATTCAGGAGCTCAGGAGACCTACCTTCTATATGAAATCCCACAGGTGAAACCAGGTTACCATTCAATGTTTTTAAAAAAAATGATCCACGCAAACCCCATGTACATTTTCCCAGATCTGATATTAAGAGCCTCTTGTGTTCCAGAGGGCACATCCAACCCTGCTAAAGACTGAGTGCAAGAAACAGGAAAGCATGAGAGAGTAGGGTATGGAAAGTACCCGGAGAAGTCACATAAGGTTTTTGTTTTATTTGCTACTTGTTAAAATGCAGCAGCTTGTTTTTGCTGACCTTTGCAACCCCCTGCTTTTCTCCTACTGTTAGTTTTATTTGTGCTCTGACTTTTATTCTTGCATCTTTCGGTCTATTGTTTTGATATCTTTCTGCCCTTTCAATAAACTTCTTGAATTTTTACTCTTTTACTTGAGTTACTCTTACTCTTTTACTTGTCTGGTCTCAATTCAGGGCCAACCCATCTGCGATGTGAATTCACGATGAGTGGTAGACTGGGGAAATCAGCAACAGGCTGAGGATGCTGATTTCCTCCAGCCTACTGTGGATGGAGCCACTCTGATCCACTACCCACTCACTTGTAGGAATCAGGAAGGAAATGGGAATGGCCCCTACCTTGCTCCTTTTAAAAAAAAATCATTCACTGCCACTGCTCTGCTTAGAGGATGAATAGGGAGGCAGCAGCAGTGAGGGTGGTGAATTTTCTGTGCCTCAAGCACAGCCTGCCCTCAGGCTAGGAATGTCTCAGTTTAGTTTAAAGGACCTCGGCTTTTGGGTGTCTCTGCCTTACTGGGAGGGAGAGTTACACCAAGGCAGCCTCTCTCTGTGTCCCCAGCTTTTGGGTGGTGGCAGTGAACAACCTTCATAGTTTATTCTCAGGTTACTAGTTAAAAGGGTGAAGTTTGGGAATCTTACAATCTTTTGCAGGGATCTTTCACGCAAACACAAAAGCAATGAGTCTTTTTTTTTTTAACATAGCTGTATGACGTAAATAAAACAACCACCCACCAGCTTATCAGTGCTTCCTAACACTGAAGATGGCAAAGGCTGACTGGATATAGTTCCTTGTTGTTTTAAAGCAGCATCCATATTTGACTCCTTCCAGTCTGCATTGGAGATTTGTGGAGGCTTTATCACCGGAGCCGAGTTCTGCTTAAGAGCTGGCCAGTTTCCATCATTTGCTTGAAACAGAAGAAAAATGTTTTACTGAAGGGCTGCCGATACCCAAATTTGTAAAGAGAAAATACATTTTAAGCAAAATAAAATAAGAAACCATCAATTATCCTGATTAATGAAAATCAGAGTAGCATTAAAAAGGCATTAAAATCAGTTTACAAATGTTTTTAATCTGAAAGATTGAATCCCAAGAGAAGGCTACAAGGTTATCTATCCAGCAGGCAAAATGAACTATTTATGACTTGCTGCTGCCCTGATGAATACTGTTAAAATTAGGTCTTGCAAGACTTCATGATTTTGAGGATGCATTTGCAGATTCCTGCCAGATCTTGCACAGAAACAGTGTTCTGTACTTCACATGTTTTATTTTATTGTGAAGTGAAAAAATGAAAACTGTATTTCTGAGAGCACCAATTTGCTCAGAGCCATTAAGGAGTAGAACTTAAATTCACAATCAGGGATTTTATAATAACTTAAGGAAGAAACAGCTAGAGATTCTAAGCAACAAACATGATAATACTTATTTTTAAAGAGAAAAAAAAACAGAAACCACTAAATAATTTAAGAGCCAAACAGAAAGGTTGGGCAAACAGATTTCAGATACAAGAATTCTTTGGCTCACATGAAAGCTAATCTCTCTGTACATGTGGTCCTGGAAATTTTTGGTGAATGACCTTTTATATAAATTAAATCTCCCTCAGAAATACATATACATCCATAAGCTGTCCAGAGCCCACAGGATAGTGATAAACATAATAAATAAAACTACATTATATTAAATAATCACATTCAATCAAATATTGTTAAACTTATAATTTTATATGTAACTGAATTCAATAGATTTATTGTGCAGAAAAATAGTTTAAATTAAAATGCATTTGAGTTCTGATTGGACAATTAAAATTACTGTATATATGTTGGTTTGTGAACATACAGTACAAAGACTGCTCTTTTTTATTTCCTGGCCGCCCCAAAGAGTCGCCTTCAGGCCCAACATCAAGGTCTGACATTGTCCATGATCTTTTATTATCATCATCTGGAGTAGCACAAAGAATCAGAAAGTTCATGTGAAAACATTTCTCCTGTCCAGAGGCTTAGTGGTAAATTTCAAATGGCAGGGAGCTTTCTATGACATCCCATAGCTGAGCCACAGATGCCAAGCATGGTGGTCGCCCACAATTCCAACTTAGGGAGACCATGACCAGGTGGCTCGCTAATCTTTTCTCCAAGTTCTCTCTCTCTCCTCCCTAGCTTTCTTTCTCTCATCCCTCCACGCCACGCATGCATGGACTCTGTCTCCTGTTCCATGCACTTTCTCTCTTCCCCGTCCTGCCCCAGCTGGTTCCCTTTCCTCCCCTGGCTCCTTACTTTCAGCAAGTGCAACCACCACCACAACTGACACTCCTTCTCCCAGGTGGTTCTACCTGCTCCCCACAATCTCTGAGTTTTAACAATGCAGAGGCCAGGACAGAATTAGAAAGGAAAAAGGAAGCAGGAAAGCAGTGGTGACAGAGTGGTGGGTTAAAGCAGAGATGCTCTATCGCCACTTTGGTGTCTAATGCTTCCCCAGTTTCTTCTCTCCTGGTTGATGAAAAGCAGCAGCAGCAGCAGTGGTGGTCCCCTTCATCTGATGACGTCATCACTCTGCCACTGAAGAAGTGGAGAGGCATTGTTCTGCCACATACGCAAACACACCCTGCCTCTTGCTAAAGTTATATATGTAGAAAAAGATTCTGTCATAGTGTACTCTGTTGTACATCTTGGGTTCCATAATTTTAAAAACAAAAAAGCACCCAGGTACAGTAGGCCCTCCTTACGTATGGGCTCAGCATCTGCAGATTTCAGCCGCAAATGTTGAGCCTGCACTGCAGAAAGCCTCTCAGTCACAACCAGGAGCTTCTTCCGGTTAGTGCTGGTGACTTCTTGTCGTATCTCTAGGTGTTCTGAGGCGGCCTCTCCGTGACTCAGAAGGCCACCTGGACAAGACCAGAAGCCACTTCTGGTTCGCAAGGCAAACAGATGCCTTTGCATGTCTCAGAACACATCCTGGGCACAACTGGAAAGCACTGGCAAAAAGAAGTGGCTTCTGGTTACATCTGGAAGGCCTTCTGAGGAGGCTGGCACAACCTCTGGAGGGCTAGGCATGGTCTCCAGGTGAGTAATTGCAGCACTGTACCAGCCCCCCCAGTAGATTCCAGTTTCCGCAAATTTCAGTATGCATAGAGGGTCCTGGAATAGAACCCTTGCAGATACGGAGAGCCCACTATATTATATAACCCTTGCCACGATGCCATCTTTGATTCACTTTATTGTATATGACCAGACTCACTCCCCACTCAGTTACAGATCAGAAACTGTTCTAGGAAGCCCCTTAAGTTTCAAAAGTGGTTTGTCATGTGGTGTGAGAGTAGGATCTGCTGTTCAAGAAAAATCCAAAGTTGTTCTGGACATGCAAGGAACAAGATGAATAATTCTTTCAATTCTAGGATCCAGAGCAGTACATGTGAATTGCACATTATTTTCTATTTCTCTTTCAAAAACTGCCCCAAACTGCTCTTTAAATTATCCTGAATTCAAAAACACAAGAGAAGTTTTGGAATTAAAAGATCAGTTTAAAGGCTGGAGGGTGGACGGACACTATGTATGTATGACCTACTGATTGCCCTTATACTACTCTTGCACCAGGGCACAAAACGGCTTAGAAAACAAAACAAAAAACTCAGTGGAGTTTACAGACCACTTTGAAGGTTCTGGTCACACATTTTCAAAGAGGAAAAAAATGAACAAAATACATGCAAATACCCCTCTAGATCCTGGCTCCATGTTCTCATGCACTGATCTGTATGTGTAGTCAAGAATTTGTGCTAGATGGCACTCCACCAAAACACAAATTATATTTCAAACAGTCTAACACCCCCTGATGAACCTGCAAATGGGTTTTACTGAATTTAGGCATTGTGTAGTACAATCCTATCCATGCCTATTCAGTTCTAAGTCCCACTCAGCTCAGTCGGACTCCAAGGTACTTGTATTTAGAATTAGCGTTTACAAGGTTTTCCAATGAAACCCAAAGTGGGGAACATAGGTATTTGATTTCATCAGTGTTGCTAAACTTGAGACTTTGATGATGGTTCATTTACTAAAATTGTCACTTGAAAAATAAGTGACACTGAACTTCAATTTCCTTTCAAAAGAAAGAGGTTATGTGTTCATGTGTCCAGAGCCATACAGCAAGCCACCTGAAAATACAAAGCTAGAGACTGCCTCAAACAATGCCAGCTTCTGGCAAAAGGTATACAGTGTTCTAAATTCACTGTGTCCCCGGCACAAATGGCTTACATTACTAGACAAGATACCAGCAAATTTAGTATTGGCTAACTAGTCATCTTTACTAGATATGTGAAGAAGACTAGTAAATATAAAAGTGTTCACTTGCTGAAAATTCCAGAAACACACACACACACACACACACCAAAATACGGCAGAACATGACACAATTTCTAAGAATTCCTGTTTAATATGCATCTGTATGCTGAAGCTCAGATGATCATACTAAAAATGGGATTTCTTAGCTTGTCAAGCATTCTATGGACTCACAGTGCAGGATCTCAGAAAGAGTAGATGCTGAATGGATGACATTGTGAACAGCAGATTGAAGAGAGGGAGGTGACAGAATAGGATCCACTATTATGTCTAAATCAGAAATCTTCCAGGGACCTGGAGATTTTCTCACACACCCATAGTCTGTATCTATAGGAGACAACCAAATCCAGTCACACAGAAAAGAGAAGGAGAAAAGGATGTGGGGAAAAAATTACAACATCATAACAAGAGAGAAAATAAAATATAAAAGAGAACAGGAAAATACAAGTATGACAATTGACATATTAAAAGAAGAGCCCTCTTGTATTGAATCTGGATAGAAACCATTTCCAAGCCAAGCGCCTGGTCAAAAAAGGTCAGCTTTTAAAAATAAGTGTGTATGTAATTATCCTAAATATGACCAATGTGTGTATATTCTGCAAATACTATAGATGGTTCGTACAGGCTGCACTTATAATCAGGAGGCGGGGAAAAAATAACTTGGTAGCCACATTTTCAAAAACTGCTACAAGGCCAAGTTCAAAAGATTGTTCCTTGCAGGGACCTAACTGCAAGCATAATAGTTTGGAATGGCTAAATACCAGACATTCACTGTTTAAAGATAAACTATGCAGATGAAACAGCAGACTGTAGCAACAGTTTGCATAAGTGCACAGAAAGATGTATGCTGCTATGTTTACATCTTCAGAATAATACCCATCTAAGAAGTACTCAAGTTCACGCTTCTTGAAATTCCAAATGAAGTCATATTTAGTGTAAGAACTGCACATGACACTGCAGCACTTGCAGTAAACCAGCAAAGGCATCTAATAGTAACTGTGGAATTAAGGAGAGAGTAAATAGGGAAGAGATCAGCAAGTGCAGCTAGAAACTGCCATACATGCATGGGCAGGGCAGCTGCCTGGACTGGTCTTCCCAATGTGTATTGATAAAGTTTTCTCAAGGGAATATTTAAATATTAACAAACCAGTTGGTAAAGGACTTGTTCCCTGTAAATGTTCCTTGTAAATGTTCCCTTGATAAAGAGGTTACTAAAATACATTAGGAAGAGCAATCCAAACAGCTGTCCTGACTGTAGTTTCCAAGGAGAAAGCACCCTGGGTCATCTGTTCACCAAATGACTACAAAACTGTAGTTGCTTCATGTAGAAAAGAACAACGGGGATCCCAGCTCAGTCTAATTTCACGGAAGAGCAACTCCAAGAACTACTCCATTGCCACCTCCCACTGCACAAACAGCAGAATTGGTTATGAAGTGCTTACCAGATCTGGATCTTCCATGTGTTGCACTAGTAGTAATGGTGAGGGACTGTGGTTTCACTGGGTCAACTGGCACACTGTAATTACTGGGACTAGGAACTTGAATGTATGGCCCCACGGCGGCGACTCTGCCTGAAGCACTCAAGGACGACTGAGGCGAGGATGTTCCGTTTATCCGATTTAACTAAAATATGACACACCAAAACTTGTGTTAACATCTGCCTATCCTTCTGCACATTTTTTTTAAAAAGAAGAATTATAGAATGCAGAGTGTTTCACTGTTAACCTGTAATTCCCTCCCCTTCTTTGCCTCTTTGGGCATTTCTCTGTCTGCATGAACTGGAACTTTGCTTTTCCAAACTATGATTAGGGAAGTCCCACTTTCACTTTACGATCTCTGCTCTTCAGTTACTCCGATGTTCTGAATGCCAGAACATCCCTTTCATATCAGAAGGCTTCTTTTCTCTGAAATACAGTGATTTCTGTGCCAGTGAGATGTAGCCCATATAATACACAATCCCTGATATTGTTTGGAAATTTCTACTGCCAATGTTTCCCAGCAACTTCAGTAAAAATCACCAGCTTAACAACAAAAAGTTTACATGTAGGAACTAATATTTTACAACCAATTCAAATTTGTTATCCAATTTATTTTACCTCCTAACAAGCCATGCTGCAGCTGCAAACATTAAATAAGTAGATCATCACAGATAATACAGTTTCAGCATTTTGTAACTGGGAATTGTTATCAATTTCTAGATGAAGATTAAAAGACAGAAATATTTGCATCTATTCACATTTAAGGGCTGGAGAAAATGGAAACTCGAAGCTTTATGAGCTTTGTGGAAGTCACTGAAATGTGGCCCTTTTAATAGTTTATCTTACAGGGATGTTTTCTTTTTGACGTGCCTCAACTTTTTTCTTGTACAGGCGCTCACGTAGCTCATTGATACGCTTGTCCATCATGGCCACCTCCATGTTACGTTTGTTCAAGAGTTCTTTCTGCTGCTGAAGCTTGGTGTTCTGCTCCTGATTAAGCCTATTACGAATCTTTAAAAATCACAGTGGTTATCATTCAAAGCAGATACTATTCCATTCATGTTTTAAGGTGACAAACATAAAAATTCATGGCCATGAGTGAAGAGAACTAGTTCTGCAGTTCTGGGATTGAGGCTACATAGGTTAACTGAAGCCTAGATAAGTGTAACAGCTGAACAAGATGTTATTTCATAAACACTCAAGAGAAAAGCAATCCCATAAACCTGATTTTAATTCACAGATATACGACTGATGAAAAATGTCTTCAAGAAATGTGATTATGTCCAATATAAAAATCACACTAGTGAGTCTCTTTGACTTCCAAATTAATATTGAAAAAAGGGAGATGAGGAAGCAGGGTACACAACCAAGTCTCTCTAGTGCTAGGCCTGGCATGGAGGTGGACTGGCAACAAGGTCAGCTTTCATCTCCTGCAGGTTGAACACAACTGGATGCAGGGAGGAAGGATATGAACCACCAGGTCCTTTGCAACCTGCTAGTGTGCTGCCTTCCTGACTTGCTTCTGGTCTGAGCTATCTAAAGGCAAACTGCAAAGCAGCAATGTAGGACACAACCTTCTGTCACCCCATAGTCAAGACTATGAGCAAGGCAATTCTCACACCTTTAGTGCTTTCTCCAATAGCTTTAGACATTTCAACAAGATCAAGTACATCACTGATACACTAGGGAAAGGAAAACCTCATTTTTGTTAAATGGGAACATACAGTAAATCCATCTAGCTTAGTGCTATCCACAGAGACTGGATGCAGCTTCCCAAGGTTACAGGAAGGAATTTGTTCTTCCTGGATATGCCTGAGATTAAACCTGGGGCATTCAGAGCATGTGTTCTACCACTAATAAGAACTGAACTATGTAAAATACATCTTGTAACTGTTTACCTGTAGTTCTTGGTACAGTTTTTTTAATTCTACAGCAGCAGGCCCTGTCATCTGTCCATTATATGACTGGAATCCATTCAACTTCCCTTTTCTCAAGTCCTCAAGCTGCTGAGTAAGCTGATCCACTTTTAACACTGCCGCTTGTAACTCCTGTTGCTTTTCCTGGAACATGGCACTGATATGCTCAATTTCAGTAGCTGTGAATAAAATACAATATAAAAACAGATACACACAAGTCAGTATAGGAAGTCATAAGTCATAACACAAGCGTGTTCAATATTTGCTGCTCCTAGCCCCTGCACAGCAAGCCTGCATTAGGTATGCAAAATAATTTCGAGGGAAGAAATAAAAGAATGAAGCATTGATTGCTGTGGCAAATATTGATTGATCCAGAGTCAGGTTGTAGTTGCAAACAGCCATTGTCAAATCTGGAGGTACGTCATTCAGCCCAGAGTACCCAAAATCAGTTGCTTTAGTCTTATGTGCAACAGATATGTGGTACAGTTCAGACTTAGCATTATGAGCCAACCACAGAAATTGCCGCAGGCACTCGCCTATAAGTCGATCTCACAGATAAGTCGAGGGCAGGTTTTGAGCAAAAATCATGGAATTTTCTATGATAAGTAGGGGGTTAAACTTAGGGGGGTGTCTGACTATAGGGCCAGCAAGGCAGGAAGGAAGGTGGCTAGTTGGCTGTGAAAGCCCCACCAATAGCTAGTTTTTGGTCATCAATTCATCTATGAACGAGTGATTGAAAACCAGCACACTAAAAAAGCTGAAACATAATATGGAAAGTGATCAATCACCCAGAATTTCTCAGCACACTTCTGGTGCAAAACAGTGCAAAGGCAGAGTCTTCTGTTCTCCAACCAGATAAAAAGAGAAAACACTGTGATAAATACATGGTCTGGGCTTTCATATCGAGGAGATGAGGGCTTGTATTATTAATTACAAACATTTTGCTAATATGAAGTGTACAATTTATGGAAATGGGCTGCCAAGAGATATGCAAGTGAAAAAGGTTGGGAAACACTGCAAGAGATCCATTAATCAAATCCACCTTTAAGGTGTCTGGTGTATTAAGCCAGAAGCTCTACGTACAACATACAACCCATAACACTGGGAGTGTGCAATTCAATTCACAGCAGAGAGATGCAGCTGCCCATATTTGCAACCCTTTTTACTCAGAAGTAGACCCACTGCTTTCCATGAGCAATGGTGCACTGAATTATAGCCTGGGACTTTGCTTCAAATGGGTAGGAGGATCCCATCCTGGTGTTGAAAAAAACAGATCTCTGCTAAATGCAAAACAGAACCAGGCTGCAACAGCATTTGCAAAATGGAACAGAGGAGAATAAAAGGTTAACTTTGGCTGGAATTTCCCAGCAAAGTTTACAATAGAAACTAATCTTTGCATTGCTTCTAATGTCCCCCAAGAAATGAAACTTTTCAGAGTTGAAAAGCTCTGCCCTCTGATTGACCAGGAGATAAGGCGAAGTGATAACTGGAGCTTGATTACTTGGTGAAAATTTTACACAATTATTTATTTATTTATTTCTAATATAATTTATATATATAATAAATAATTTATATATAATTTATATTATTAATAATAATAATAATAATAAATATTATTATTATTAACAGTATTTATATACCGCTTTTCAACTAAAAGTTCACAATGCGGTTTACAGAGAAAAATCAAATAACTAAATGGCTCCCTGTCCCAAAAGGGCTCACAATCTAAAAAGATGCAAATGAATACCAGCAGACAGCCACTAGAACAGACAGTGCTGGGGTGAGGTGGGCCAGTTACTCTCCCCCTGCTAAAAAAATGGAGCACCCACTTGAAAAAGTGCCTCTTACCCAATTAGCAGGGGTTATTGTTATGTGTAAAAACATAATTATTGTTATGTGTGTGCTCCATTCAGTTTCTATAGAAGTCTGTGTGCATCCAATCCCAAGTAGTTCAGTAACATAGGCCTATGTCCCACACGATGAACTCTCCAGAGTTCCTGAAAGGCAGGAGTTAGGGCCAATGAATTAGCTTCAGCCCAACACTCTTTAAGAAATATGCATTAATGAGGAACAAACCTGGAAGGCTGAGGAAGATGGAATGATACTTAACTGTATGTCTCTGCCCCATTTGCCAAGCAGAGGATGCTCATTAGACTAGAAACTGCAAAAGCCTATCTGGGCTGAAGAGGCTCTATAGACTGGCCTGCACATTCAAATCTCACCTAGGAATATACACAAAACTTTTTTTTTGTTCCCGAAGTCTTTCTAAAAATAAAACAAAACTAAAACAATTTTAGCATATTACCATTTTGTTCTATTTAGATACTTCACACAATCACTTTCCCCTACAAGTGAATAGTCATGGCTGCTTCTTGGTCAAATGTGCTCATATGATGTGGGGAAATGCAAGTGCAAATCAGACTATATATGGATACAGCTGCAGCTGTTCCCTTCATCATATCAGTTGGAAAAAGTGCAGTCACGATAGCAGAAACGGCTCCTAGCAGATTTCATATTCTAAACAGCTCACATTAATGTTTCCCCACATAGGCATGGTATCGCAGCAGCTCACGTGGAGGGACATCTGACCGTGTGATCCAGCCCTGAATCAGTCCAAGGATGGCAAGCGACAAGAGTTAAAGAAATGGGAAGAAACCACCCTTACACAGATTGCCATTCATGATCTTGCTGTAATCCACCTGCCCTCTCATGGCACGAATTTTTTTCAGCTTTGACTCCTGGGTCTCCACTCGCTCTTTAAGTTTCAGTAGCTTTTCACTCTCGGACACAGATTGCTGTTGACGGCGTTCTTGCTGCTTGAGATAACGTAAACGCTGTTCCTATCAAAACAAGTAGAACATATAATCATGCAATCTATTTTTAGAAAAGTGTTACCAGCTACTTGCCTTTTTATTTTAAAAAAATCGCATTGAGATAACTCTTTAAAGTAGTTACAGTAGGTACAAATTCCGTGCCTCCTGAATGTTTCAATCTGCGAACAAATTAATAGCATTCAATCTTTTTTAGAATCTACTGTGTCATTTTTGTCATCTGCCTGGGTTGTATTGCCCAAAATATACAAAATATTTCATTTCTGAAGCTAGAAGATCAAACATCTCATGTTCTACAAAAACAATTCTAGCTGAAATATTCATTCCAACAACAGATGTGTTGGGAATGAATATTTCAGCTGGAATTGTTTTTCCAACATATGTTTCCTGCTGCTCAAACACACTTCCTCCCCCAGCAAAATGGCTCCCAATCCTCCATTATACAATTTCCCAAAGGAAATAATGACCAGCAGAGGACTACAAACAGGCAAGATAAGGAGATCTGCAGCAAGATAAAGACTACTTCTTTAGAATGTCAGCCTATGGACTGAACAAATACGGGAAATGCTTCCTTTTTCGCCTGCAGTTTTCCTTATATGATTGTTGGTTCCATTAAAGCTTGTTAAGGATTACAGTATAAGCTGTATAATGTGCAGTTTACAGGGAGGGGGGTGAGGCAGAGATCCTTGTATTATCAACTCTAAACATTCTTTATTAGAGAAGAGTTAAGAACATTTGCACTGAAATTCTAACTGCTCATGTCAGTAGATGGAATTTTGTTGATAGCAACAGAGTCTGGATCACATGGATACTATGAGCTTAGGTCTGGTACTCCCTTTGTTATTAAAAAATAACTATATTTCAAAAATCAAAAATCACTCAAAAATTGAGTATATCAGTTCTCAATTATTAACTTTTTCATTTTACTGGGTTTGAAAGCCTGCTGTGAAAGCAGCACATTTTTAGTTCTTGTGTTCTTAGTCTTACTGGAAGTGAAGTTTACCTTGGCAACCAACATTTGTTGCTGATTTTCAATCTGTTGCTGTTGCCTGGCAGCCATATCCTGAAGTTCTGAAAGTGTGAGTTCAACACGAGGATTCCCAACCTGCAGAAAACAACAACAGTACCATTAGGGAATCATTATACACTGTGAACTTATAGAATTTATTCATGTTTTAGATGCCATTCATTTACATCGTGTTGATCACGTTCCATAATAAACTTTTCTTCCTGCCATTTAGAAAGTCCTCTTTTTATATTCATAAGACAAAGAGACTAAACCTGTGTGCCAGTGCATACCAGATGCTCAAGTGTGCCTTCATACGTGACGGCTCCACTATTCAATGCCCCTTGGAGTAGCAGTGATCTCACCTCCTTTCCCAAAATATGGGCACCAACATCATCCTGAGGGAGAAAGTCAGACACACACTAGGATTTCTCAACACAGCCCACAGTACAGCATTCAATCATGGGGGTGTCCCAAAAGCAACACTACTGTCAAGGAATTACAGTCCTGTGCATGAACTGGGACAAAGAGAAAGGACACAATACTGACTGGGGTGCACTACAGTTGTCACCAATGTCAAGAGAAGAGTGCCTCCTTTTGTTTTTTTAAAAAGGGCCTCAGGTATCAAAAGTTTGTAACACATCACATTAGTGGAATGCCTGTCATTAAGAGGATGAGGGCAGGAGGAGCCAGGAGACAAGGGGGTCCTAGTGCAACATCTCTGCTGCCTAGCCAATTCCTTGCCCATGAGCTCAAACTCTGCTCTGCCCCAGGGACATTGTTCATGGGATTAATTCTGCCTTCCCTTCATACCAGACCCCAAGTCACAGGGCATTTGCCTAAATAAAGTTCAGCACTTTATTTTTTTTCTAATTGAAGTGAATGACTGCCATTTATTTACATGGTTGTTTTTTTTAAAAGGAGAAATTATAATGCACCTGAAACACTATGACATAGAAGCAGGTAAGAATTTATTGCGTACTGCCCTAGACAGCAGGCCTAGATCCAATGGGCTCAGAACGGCAAGAGGGGGAATTCCAGTTGCAGGAGAAATTTCTTAATTGTAAAAGTGTTTCAGCAATGGAACCAATTACCAAGGGAAATGGTAGGTTCTCCCTTGCTGGAGGCCTTCCAACAGAGGCCTGCTCTGCTCTTTTAAGGAGGCCCTCCCTGCTCCTTAAAGCGGTAAAGATAGCGCTTAAGCGGGGGGCGGAGCCAACACTCAGTGAAGTAGCAGTGAACCTTGGAGGGCTCCCAGGGGAGATGACTGCTAAATAGGTGTGTTTTTCAAGTGCCTCAACAAGTGAGGCACGCTTCGTTGCCAAGAAGATGGTACGAAGAGCTGAGAGCTTGAACGGGGGAGTCTTTTGAAACAGGCAATTTCAAAGATTTCTCCCCGTTTGCTCTGTGCTGAATCACATCGTATCCCGGTTGCCATCTTGGAGACGATTAGGAAAGCTGGGAACTCCCCCTCCCACGGGCTAGATACAACAACATGACAGCGAAAAAAGCTTTAAACTGTGAGTAACCTGGCTCATTAAAAGGCTATAACAAGAACTGCAATCAAGAGGTTGGAAGGAGAAAAAGATAACTTTAAGATTATTTACGTTGGCTGGTAGCCACCCAGAGGGGAAATTATCGAATCTGGATTTAAAGAAATCCTTGCTGGAGTAAAGATAAGATTATCCTGCTCAATGGTATGCATGGAAAAGAAACAAATAACTAATCTTCAACAGCTAAAATAACTTTTACTTTTGCTTTCCTAGCAAGAAGCCTCGATTCAGGCCTGGTCATTTAAAGGCATACTAACTTAATTTGACAGTGTTATTGACCTGGATTACTGATCCACCCTTTCTGGAAGAAGGGATGCAAGAAAGATTTGGATGGCTCTTTAATTGTTTGACTCATTTGACGTTGTTACTGACTGGAAGTGGAATACTGACTTACACTTTTTGGATACAAAAATTGGAAATTAGCCCTACAAGAAGTGGCCTGATTTGATATTGACAAAAATGGCATTTAAAAATTTAAAGGATGTTAGTAAAAGCCAGTCCTTATTAATGGATCTGTTGAGGGATTTTAGAAGTGAAATGGAGCAACAGGTCAGAAAATTATCTGAACAAGTGAAGCAAACAAACTCTTCCCTGATAAGCTTGCAGGAACAGATTACAAACAACAGATAAGAAAAAAGAATGGATCAAATGTCGGATGAAACTAAAGAAGTGGAGTATTTTGAGACGAGACAGGAGACAGAAAAAACAACCGTCACTATAAGAATTAAGAATTTTAAGGAAGAAAAAAGAGGGAACATCCAGAGAGCAGATTGTCTCAATAAGAGGAAGAATTTTTGGATTAAATCCAAAAACAACAGAATGAAGAAAAAGAAAGAAAGAGAGGGGTCAAGAAATTTAAGAGATTTAACAAGAAAAAGAAGTGAGAGGAGCAGTGGGAGGAGCAAGAAGGAAAACACCAAGAAGACAGAGAACAAAGCAAGTACTAAGACACAAAGTTAAAATGGCTTAACAAGTAGAACTTTTTTTTCTTTTTGTAGATATTAATGGACTAAATTCTTTTTAGAAATGAAGAGTATTTTATTAATCATATTAAATCAAAGTAGATGTAAATTAAAACTTGGAACACAAATATTGCAAAAATTAAAGTGGTATTAAGATAAATAAAAGGGTTATTCTTTAAAAGAGAAATTATATAAAATAATTTATAGATGGTATTTAATTCCAGAGAAAACAGTAAAAGTGTACCCTGGGTCATCAAACAAATGTTGGATGAGTAAAGAAATGAGGGAATTTTTTATTATATGTGGTGGATATGTGAAAAAGTAAAGAAATTTTGGAAAATGATACACAAACTGTTATAAGAGGTATTGAACTGTGTATTACCATTTAAATTGGAGACATTCCTCTTAAATGCAACATCAGAAATGAAGAATCAGACAAGAAAAATTTTATTTTAAATATTAGCTTAGTGGCAAGAAGAGTGTATAAGTAAAAATTTGAAGCCTTTTTATGATTGGATAGATAATTTTAGAGAAAAAAATATTGATTGTTTAGTTAAATTATTAATTAGTAGATTAGCAAATATGATAATTTTTGTATTGATGAATAATTTCGTTTGGACCAATGTATGTTGTAATCGATGGCCAATACCTGCATGTGTAACCTGTGTAGTCCCAGCCCTAAGTCTATCCAATGTTCCTTACCTGTATCTGTAATAAATAAAGTATTGCAAAAACAAAAAACACAAGGTAGAGCTTAGGCGGGGTATTGTGATGCCCCAGTTTGAAAACCTCTGATTTAATGGAAAATAAACATTGACTGAATACGTTATAGACAAATAAAAAGACAAAACTGTAAATGCAAAAGCAGAAACTTGATATTTTGCAATTATTTAACATATTTATTTATGCTTTCTATACGAAAATTCTACACTTTTCTGACAGGACCATAAATCAGGAATGACAACTGCATAGTGAAGAAAGAAGCATGCTGGGAAATGTAATTCCCACAGAACTCATGAAATCTCAGTCTAAGTGTTACACAGATACTTGGAAACACATAATTAGAAATTGAGCAGAAAAAACCACCAATAGAAGTCCTGGGCAGAGCTAAAATCTTATAGCCTCATGGGATTCCTGAACCCATACATAAATGGAATGTATCATTGTGGACCTCCTGGGAAGACTGTATTTAAAATAAGCTATACCCTGTGCAGGTGGTCCAGAAGCTCTGAAAAACTAAGCTGCCATCACATGTGAGTAGTGATCCAGGAGCTAGGGTGAGGTTAAGGCTAAGCAAAACAAGCCATTTGTTTTAGGCTGTTTGCTTGTTCTGTATTATCAAACAGAAATATTGCTGTGGGAGAAAGGCTTGCATAAATCAGTGGAGTTGCAACTCATCACTTTTACAATCCCTTAATGTACTAGTATCCCATAATTATATATGCAGCACATAGATATACAGATATTTCATGTTCTAAAAGCACAGTATGGGAACACGCTTTGAGAAACGCTGCTACATTATTATTTATTACAGTGGATTCCGAGCCAACAGGTCCACCACTGATATGGTATTCTCCCTTAGACAACTGCAGGAGAAATGCAGGGAACAACGACAGCCACTCTTTATAGCCTTCATAGATCTCACGAAGGCTTTCGACCTGGTCAGCAGAGATGGCCTCTTCAAGATTCTCCCCAAGATTGGATGTCCACCCAGGCTCCTCAGCATCATCAGATCTTTCCACAAGGACATGAAGGGCACTGTTGTCTTCGATGGCTCCACATCAGACCCTTTTGACATCCGAAGCGGAGTGAAGCAGGGCTGTGTTCTTGCACCAACCTTGTTTGGGATTTTCTTCGCTGTCCTGCTGAAGCAGGCCTTTGGAACTGCAACAGAAGGCATCTATCTCCGGACCAGATCAGACGGAAAGCTCTTCAACCTCTCCAGACTGAGAGCAAAATCCAAAGTCCAGCTGAAATGTCTGCGTGACTTCCTCTTTGCCGACGATGCAGCTGTCACTACCCACTCTGCCAAAGATCTCCAGCAGCTCATGGATCGTTTTAGCAAGGCCTGCCAAGATTTTGGACTGACAATCAGCCTGAAGAAAACACAGGTCATGGTTCAGGATGTGGACTCACCTCCCTGCATTACAATCTCTGAGCATGAACTGGAGGTTGTCCATGACTTTGTGTACCTTGGCTCAACGATCTCCGACACACATTCTCTCGATACCGAGCTAAACAAGCGCATCGGTAAAGCAGCTACCACGTTTTCCAGACTCACAAAGAGAGTCTGGTCCAACAAGAAGCTGACGGAACATACCAAGATCCAGGTCTACAGAGCTTGCGTCCTGAGTACACTTCTGTACTGCAGCGAGTCATGGACTCTTCGCTCACAACAGGAGAGGAAACTGAGCGCTTTCCACATGCGCTGCCTCCGACGCATCCTCGGCATCACCTGGCAGGACAAAGTTCCAAACAACACAGTCCTGGAACGTGCTGGAATCCCTAGCATGTATGCACTGCTGAAACAGAGACGCCTGCGTTGGCTTGGTCATGTCGTGAGAATGGATGATGGCCGGATCCCAAAGGATCTCCTCTATGGAGAACTCGTGCAAGGAAAGCGCCCTACAGGTAGACCACAGCTGCGATACAAGGACATCTGCAAGAGGGATCTGAAGGCCTTAGGGATGGACCTCAACAAGTGGGAAACCCTGGCCTCTGAGCGGCCCGCTTGGAGGCAGGCTGTGCAGCATGGCCTTTCCCAGTTTGAAGAGACACTTTGCCAACAGTCTGAGGCTAAGAGGCAAAGAAGGAAGGCCCATAGCCAGGGAGACAGACCAGGGACAGACTGCACTTGCTCCCGGTGTGGAAGGGATTGTCACTCCCGGATTGGCCTTTTCAGCCACACTAGACGCTGTGCCAGAACCACCTTTCAGAGCGCGATACCATAGTCTTTCGAGACTGAAGGTTGCCAATACAAATTAAGGCATATACCTCTTTTCAACAAAAAAAAGTCCTCCAAACAGTTTATATAGCAGCTATATGCTAAAGTGGTTTTACCATCCCACAAAACATGGAAGGAAAAAAATACATCTAGAGAGAGCAAGTAACTCTTAATGCAACACCCCAGAATAATGCTAACAGCCAGCCCTGAAATTTCTACTCTTAAACCTAAGAAGATCAGTGTCTACACCTGATAAAGATCACTCATTTCCATTTTATATTCCACATATTCTTTGATTATTGGTTTATCCTGCTGCTCAAATGAAATTCATAGCTGTTTTAAGCTTCTCACATTTGTCTCCTCAGCAATCTTTTATCTCTTTTCTAAACCTTTCAGGGCCTCCACTGTTGGTGGCTAAATAAAAATGGTTACAATACAAGACCACAGTTGAGTGACTTGCACTGAAGTTTCTGGGTGATTATTCTACATACTTAGTCTGACATAGAGTTTATTCCTATGCATGTTAATTAAAGTTGGATTTCTGCAGCTGTACTCAGGCCCCCACAGACACTGCAATAAAGCTGATATGACTTGCAAAGATAAAAAAGGAAGAGCAGGACATAGATAGTCTGAAGAACAGAGCCTGAACCAGTGGTGCTTAACTTTTGCTCCATTAAATTTGAGGACAGCTTTAATGAAGTGTTGAGGTGAATTGATACAGGTTTGAAACAGGACAAATTCATCTTTAGACACAAAAAATAAGACCATAAATGCACAGATATGAAGGGAAAGAATTTTAAGACACAGGCAGGAAGAGGGAAGTGTGGTATTTCTATCCAGACCACTGAGCAAAACTCTGAATCTCTTTAATGAGGTGTACACTTTGACATAAATGCTCTCACAGGAAGTACAGGATGCTGTGTGGATTACACTCTACCCACCCCAACAAAATCAGTAGTACTGTACTGCATGTGGAAAAACTGTTCGTTTGTAACTTTAAGCACCCACTCTGCAATAAAATACAGAACCACCACAAAGCAGCCCCACCTGACACCTAACACTGGAGAATATGGACTCTCCTAGAATTTCATCAGGAAACCACCACCCTTAGCAGTCAAACTTGACTGCTTAAGTTTTCACACACACATTATATAGTTCCCCACATTTATTAATTCTTAGAATTTTTATTTTTCATATAACTCGTGTAATTGCCTCTCACCACTACATAAAACAACTTCTGATTTATAAGTAGAGCTTGAATTTCTTTTTCAAAAAGCAAACTTTAGCTTTTTTTAAAAAGCAAGCTTTAAAAAGCTCTTTCAAATTCCATCCAAAATTCAAAATATTCTCAAGTAAGATCTCTAAAGAAGAAACTGTTCCCAGCAGATCATACAAGCTATCAAAATCAGACATCTAAATTCCATTGCAATGCTCAAGATTGCCTGCCACCCACAGAACTGAGGTGCCCTTGGGATTCTGTTGCTCACTGCTCTCTTTGGTGGGACTTGGATGTCATCTCTTGGATACTCTCTAGAGGATCAAACTCTAAGTATGATCGTGACCATTCTTTAAGTATACAACATCACTTACAGTCAAATTCAGAAGGACCAAGCTATCAAAATGAGACACAGCAGGACTATCATAGCTTCCTTATGTTTAGACACACCAAAAGCTAAGAGTTTTGGGTTATGAGTACTATCTGCTTCCAAAAACAAACACCTGAACAAGTCTCATATCTGTATCAAAGCAGCTTCAGAAAGATAATAACAGATGAAATTATTCCCTTTAATTTTTAAGAATACAGCAAGGTTAATCCTCCAAACAAAAAATTTTAAACATTTAAAAGAAAGAACTGGTCTACATAGCACATTTAAGTCAAACAAACTTGTTACAGAAAATTGCCAAGCAATCGCACCCCACATCAGCAAGACTGAAAATTTCATATAAACCCAAACATCAACCCTGTGCAGTTTTTGTGGTGTGCAACATAGAAGCAGGTTGAGAACTCATGCTATGTTTTCCTTAAAATATTTTAAAGTTATCTGAGTGAAATTAACTGAACACTACAAAGTTTTCTACTTAATACAAGTAGCTAAAAATGTCTGTCTAGTTTCCAAAGAAAGCCATTTATAACTAAAGCAGATCAAGACAGAATATATTAACAACTGGTACAAATGTATCTTGTAGAAAATTGTTTGTAGAAAGATCTTTTACTATCACTGCCATGCACAACGAATTTAACTATTGGAGAAAGAAGGGAGAGAAAAGAAACACAGATTAAAACCTGTAGCTTTACTCGCGGCTGCTTCCATTTCATCCACATGGCAAAGGATCACAGGGAGGACAAGCAAGACTCCTCTTCAGTCTCAGCACTGTGATTTTCAGAGATCAAATCAATGTGTTAGGCCTCCAAAGTAGAGCAAGCCTTTGAACATCAGAGAAACTGGTTATAAAAGCAACCTCCAGCAGACAGGCTCTTTCTTGAGAAGTCTAGTTAAACGATGAAGCTCAAGCTTTTAATCTAATTCAATATAATTCATAGGTTAAAGTTCAGTCAAGATGGCTTGTGAAAGTTCAGCAAAGTTTGCAGTCCTGTAAATCCAAAACAAAACCCTCAATTGGAACACCGTGCTCAGCAAAAACAGCTAAATGCTCCAAAATGTGGCCTGTTCCTCAGAGCAATGGTAACAAATGTAGCTCAAACTAGCTATTAGTAGCTCTCCAAATGACATCACTCACCTTTCAAAACAAACCTGAACCTATCACATGTAAGACACAAAACATCCTCCTTGCTCCCACCAAAAGTTTTAAAACATATACAATGCAGTACTTGAAACAAAGGGCCTGTTGCAAACATTTACTCCCAAAGATTCCACAAATTCACTCCACGCTTAACATTCTGATGACTTTTACATTTATTCACACAAATCCTGAGTAATCTTGTTTCACATCAGAATGCCTAAAATGCCATTAGTGCAAACTTGGTTTTGATAGCATTCTCTCCCAACAAAAACCTTTATAAAAATGAATGTCCTCAACAAAATCTCAGACTAAAAAAGTCAACTAAGCATTTTATACACTGAAACCTGCTACAGGAATTATTTTTTACAACTGCTATATAGCCTTTCCTCATAAGGGTGGTCCCCCAGCCCACTAACAATTTTGGTCTCTTTCTTCTCTGCACCTTTTCCAGTTTCCCCAATATCCTTTTTGAGATGTGGTGACCAGAACTAGAAGCAATAATCCAGATGTGGTTTTACCATCAATTTGTAGGTGCAAGGAAGTGGCAACAGAATGCTTGTATCTTGTTCTCTTGGGTGCTTCCTGAGTTTTCAGGTGGGCCATTGTGAAATACAGGAAGTTGGACCTTTGGCTTGAGCCAGTGGGGCTCTTCTTATGTATAACAGCATTAATAATATTGGTGGTTTTATTCTAAATCCCTATTCAAAAACCTCTCTCTTCAATGTCAAAACTAAGAGGGCCATTTGTGGTAATTCAATATTGAAGATTTACTGTGTGCATACTGAGATCCAATTTTATTTATTGGCTACTCCTTGTATGACCCAAGACAAAATGCTGGTAATCAAGACCTGCCACAAATTCAGCCATGTTCTTAAGACTGAGAGCCTAATCCTATTGGGCTGTAATACTTGCAGAACAAGCATTCCACCAGCGTTAGCTGCCTCACGCAGTCGTACAAGCCCTTCCAGCAGTGTGCAGAGATGCATGCTCCCAGAGTGCCAACAGGAAGGCCAGAGCCTTTGCCCACATGCCAGAGGATCACTGTGAACCCACTGGCGTAAATAAAGCAGAGGCAGAGGAGGGACTGGTGGGGGCCAGCGAAATAGAGAGGTGACAAGGGGGGGCAGGTTTGCTGGCAGTGGCAACTGCAGAATCCTAGTCCCCTTCCCAGACTTTATCCTGCAGCCTGGGTCCATATGGACCTGCATGGGATATTTTGCTAGTGCAGGTTCAAGTAGACCCCTCTGCCCTGCTGAGGCTTACTCCAGAGGAGATCTCTGCAACTGCATCCCCTGCAGGATGCAGCACAGCCATGTTGGCATCGCTGCATCAGTGGCAAAGGGGAAGGATCAGATTGGGCTGTGAGAGCAGTAGGCACTACTATGATAAAAAAAGAGAATACTTTTCAAGGTCAAAACTAAAATGTTATCTTTTGCAATTCTTCTGCTGTTATTCCATATAGAGCGAATAGTGTGCTATGGGCCCATCCTTATGAAGGGAAATCTAGTTCTCTTGGAACTATATAGAACAGAACACCTTCTGCTTACAGCAAACATTAGATTATTGCCAGTTTAATGGTTTCATCCACAGCTCTGCCTAGCAGTTTTTAATTAGGTCAGAAAATGCTGGCAGCAGAATTCATTTAGAAATCCAATGGTAAGTCCAGTGGTCCATTTTAGCTTATAGAAAGGAACATACAGCTTCAATCCAGATAAATCAGTTTTTGGAATTCAACATCAAAATAAAAACATGCACAATGTGCCTAAAACTAATGAACCATTGTTACATGCCAATACTGACCACTTTATCTAGAATATAATAAACAAACATTCAAGTATTTAACATGTACTAGTTAACTGAAAACCAGAAAACTATCTAATTCAAAAAACCATTTAGAAGACCATCTAATTTTTGCCTATATAAGACTATCACTGCACACAACTGAATCCTTTGCTTATATGAATTCAGTCACAAAATCTTAAGAGCAGCCATCCTATTAATTAGCTTCCCCTACTACATGTTGACACAGATCAGCCTACATAATAAAGGCTCAGAGGTACTGTGAGTAGGCAGAAGCCTTCAGGTGTTAGCTTTCTGATATCTTATCATTGGTGATGTTTCCCCAGTGCTCTCTTTGCTCTTTCAGAAGGGAAACAGGAGCTGCTGGGACACTGGAAAAGGAAAAAAAAACCTGGAAATTGGCTTCTTGACAAAAAGGTCAAATGCAGCAATATATTTTGGCTCTCTGACAACTATCCATTGTACAGGCAAAGCAAAGTCATTGTTAATCCATTTAAGTTTAAAGAGAAGTTTAAACAAATTAGTTCCAAAACAACTCAAGAGAGAGACCACCTACAAACTGCAAGTGGGCTCTTTGTGCAAGTGATATTTTTTAAAAGGGACTAAAGTACTAAGAATCGGAAACTTGTATAGAAAGATGTGGTCCGAAGTCTTCATTTGTCAAAAAGCACAGACAGGAAGGGTATATATATGTTCTAACATGTTTGCCACAATTCTTTACTGAAGAGTAGTTGTAACAGCAATGCCTCATTCAGTATTGTGTGGCCTCTGGGACCCCAAGTGCCTCTGGGAACTAAGTGTCAGGTAAACCCAGAGTTTAGCATCTGGGTGAGGAGAAGGCAAGTAGACCTCTGAGTTTTGGAGAAGGAGAGGAGGAAGACGACGAGAGGGTAAGCGTACTCTTTCTAACTCTTTGTCTTTCTAACTCCCTGTCTTCTAACCTTAACTTTAACTTTAAATCAACCTTAAATCCAAGTTGAAAGTTAGCACCTAAGGGAGGTACATAGGTCTACTCTGAGCAGGAGCAGAGTCCTACTCGTGAGTAAGAGCCCAAGGGTCAGGCACTTAAATCAAAGTTGAAAGTTAGCTGCACCAAACTCACCTAAGTTAGCACCTAATCGAAGGAAGGGAGGAGGATAAAGTGGAAAGCAGGTTTTTCTACTTTGTTTTAAATTAAATTTATACATAACCCAAGTTAAACTTAATCTAAGTTAGAACATAACCTAAACAGTTCAGTAAATTGGGACACAGGATCTAGAGAGTAATAAATAATTAAACAAACTCAAATAAAAACTAGCTTGAGGTTACAAAACAGTCCAGTCCAAGAGAACAGAACTAGGAGGGAAAGAACCTAGTAAGGGCCAATTCCCAACCACCCAGGCAGAGTCCATTTTAGAAATACAGCATCACCACCTTAAGGAGGTGATAAGAGCCCCATTAGGCTAATCCAAGCACTCCATTCAGGAGCCTGCAGAGTAGGTTATGCCCATCAGCAGCCTTTTGTCTTCCTGACCTTTTGTAAACTCACCTGGGAAGACCAGCCCCCCTTTTCAATCAGGAAGGAAGGAGGGAGGTGGAGCCAGCCAGGAGTATAAAGCTAGGCCGGCCATCGCGTGAGGCTCTCTCCAGACGCGTGTGGCCTCTGGGACCCCAAGTGCCTCTGGGAACTAAGTGCCAGGTAAACCCAGAGTTTAGCACCTGGACGAGTTCAGCAGCAGGGCGAGGAGGCCAGGGCCCCATACACTGCCCTTCCTCTTCACTTGAGAAGAGGGCTGCTAACCAGTGTAGGGTTTTTAAAAGTACCCCTAAATAAAACAACAACAACAACAACAACAACAAAAAAGCTATGCAGTCAGACAGCCAGCAGCAGGGTGGGGGCTATCCAGTGTTCTGCATCGAGTGCCACATGTATGATTATATGCCTCTGGGGCATAAGTCATGGGTGTGTCCTCGGTGCAAGGAGCTCCAGGATCTTAGGAAACGCGTCCGCTCCCTTGAAGCCTTGGTGGCCGACCTGGAGAAGCGCAGGCAGGCAGAGGAGGACTGTGGGGAGACTTCCGGGGACGATCAGGCTTCGTCCCAACCTCAGGCGTGCAGCTCCTCAGCTGCCCGGGTGGGAAGTCTCAGGGCTGGAGGACGTCATCCTGGAGAGGAGGGAAACAATCCCCTAGGCGGGACCCCTTCTCCAGGGGATGGGCCCGTATCCGAATGCACTCAGGATACTCCTCGGTGGGAGGGGGGTCGGGGGCTTCTTGTAGTGGGGGATTCAATTATTAGAAACATAGAGAGGGGGGTTTGCGACGGAAGTGAGGACCGCATGGTGACTTGCCTGCCTGGTGCGAAGGTGGCGGACATCACTTCTCGTCTAGACAGGCTGGTAGACAGTGCTGGGGAGGAGGTAGCGGTTGTGGTGCATGTCGGCACCAACGATGTGGGCAAGTGTACCTGGGAGGTTCTGGAGGCCAAATTTAGGCTTTTAGGCAGGAAGCTGAAAGCCAGGACCTCAAAGGTAGCGTTCTCTGAAGTGCTACCTGTTCCACGCACAGGGCCAGCTAGGCAGGCGGAGATCAGGGGTCTCAATGCGTGGATGAGACGGTGGTGTAGGGAGGAGGGGTTTAGATTCATTAGGCACTGGGGAACGTTTTGGGACAAGCGGGGCCTGTACAAGAGGGACGGGCTCCACTTGAACCAGAATGGAACCAGACTGCTGGCACATAACATTAAAAAGGTGGCAGAGCAGCTTTTAAACTGATCCCTGGGGGAAGGCCAACAGGAGCCGAGGGGCATACGGTTCGAGACTCCTCATCCCTATGGGATGAGGATGGGGAGGTTAGAGAACAACAAGACAAAGGCAGAGTAGGAGAAGAAATTGGGAAAGGTAGCGTGATGGGATGTGATAGACGGTTTGGCACAATGAGAGGGTGCGGGGACAAAGGAGCGAATAAGCAGCCCATCCTGGGGCATTCCGTGTACAAATGCTTTTATGCGAATGCCCGAAGTCTACGAGCAAAGGTGGGAGAACTGGAATGTCTGCTGACAAGGGAAAACATTGACATAGTGGGCATAACGGAAACCTGGTGGAATGTGGAGAATCAGTGGGATACCGCAATCCCGGGCTATAAACTCTACAGGAGGGACAGGCAGGGGCGTGTTGGAGGTGGGGTGGCCGTTTATGTTAAGGAAGGGAAAGAATCCAGCAAAGTAGAGATTGAAGGTGGGTCTGACTCCACCGTAGAATCTCTGTGGGTTAAATTACCAGGCTTGGGCAGCGATGTAATACTGGGGGCGTGCTATCGTCCTCCAGACTAGAAATCAGATGGGGACCTTGAAATGAGGAAACAGATCAGGGAGGTGACAAGGAGGGACAGGGTTGTAATCATGGGGGACTTCAATTATCCTCATATTGACTGGGTCAATTTGTATTCTGGTCACGATAAGGAAACCGGATTTCTTGACATGTTAAATGACTGTGGCTTAGGGCAGCTAGTCACGGAGCCCACCAGAGGACAGGTGACTCTGGATTTAATATTGTGCGGTACACAAGACCTGGTTAGAGATGTAAATGTTACTGAGCCATTGGGGAACAGTGATCATGCTGCGATCCGTTTCAACGTGCACGTTGGGGGAAGAATACCAGGCAAATTTCTAACAAAAACCCTTGACTTCCGACGGGCGGACTTCCCTCAAATGAGGAGGCTGGTTAGGAGGAGGTTGAAAGGGAGGGTAAAAAGAGTCCAATCTCTCCAGAGTGCATGGGGGCTGCTTAAAACAACAGTAATAAAGGCCCAGCAGAGGTGTATACCGCAAAGAAAGAAGGGTTCCACTAAATCCAGGAGGGTGCCCGCATGGCTAACCAGCCAAGTTAGAGAGGCTGTGAAGGGCAAGGAAGCTTCCTTCTGTAAATGGAAGTCTTGCCCTAATGAGGAGAATAAAAAGGAACATAAACTGTGGCAAAAGAAATATAAGAAGGTGATACGGGAGGCCAAGCGAGACTATGAGGAACGCATGGCCAGCAACATTAAGGGGAATAATAAAAGCTTCTTCAAATATGTTAAAAGCAGGAAACCCGCCAGAGAAGCGGCTGGCCCTCTGGATGGTGAGGGAGGGAAAGGGGAGATAAAAGGAGACTTAGAGATGGCAGAGAAATTAAATGAGTTCTTTGCATCTGTCTTCACGGCAGAAGACCTCGGGCAGATACCGCTGCCCGAATGGCCCCTCCTAACCGAGGAGTTAAGTCAGATAGAGGTTAAAAGAGATGTTTCAGACCTCATTGATAAATTAAAGATCAATAAGTCACCAGGCCCTGATGGCATCCACCCAAGAGTTATTAAGGAATTGAAGAATGCAGTTGCAGATCTCTTGACTAAGGTATGCAAGTTGTCCCTCAAAACGGCCACGGTGCCAGAAGATTGGAGGATAGCAAATGTCACGCCTATTTTTAAAAAGGGAAAGAGGGGGGACCCGGGAAACTATAGGCCGGTCAGCCTAACATCCATACCGGGTAAGATGGTGGAATGCCTCATCAAAGATAGGATCTCAAAACACATAGACAAACAGGCCTTGCTGAGGGAGAGTCAGCATGGCTTCTGTAAGGGTATGTCTTGCCTCACGAACCTTATAGAATTCTTTGAAAAGGTCAACAGGCATGTGGATGTGGGAGAACCTGTGGACATTATCTATCTGGACTTTCAGAAGGCGTTCGACACGGTCCCTCACCAAAGGCTATTGAAAAAACTGCACAGTCAGGGAATTAGAGGACAGGTCCTCTCATGGATTGAGAACTGGTTGGAGGCTAGGAAGCAGAGAGTGGGTGTCAATGGGCAATTTTCACAATGGAGAGAGGTGAAAAGCGGTGTGCCCCAAGGATCTGTCCTGGGACCGGTGCTTTTCAACCTGTTCATAAATGATCTGGAGACAGGGGTGAGCAGTGAGGTGGCAAAGTTTGCAGACGACACCAAACTTTTCCGAGTGGTGAAGACCAGAGGTGATTGTGAGGAGCTCCAGAAAGATCTCTCCAGACTGGCAGAATGGGCAGCAAAATGGCAGATGCGCTTCAATGTCAGTAAGTGTAAAGTCATGCACATTGGGGCAAAAAATAAAACTTTAGATATAGGCTGATGGGTTCTGAGCTGTCTGTGACAGATCAGGAGAGAGATCTGGGGGTGGTGGTGGACAGCTTGATGAAAGTGTCGACCCAATGTGCGGCGGCAGTGAAGACGGCCAATTCTATGCTTGGGATCATTAGGAAGGGTATTGAGAACAAAACGGCTAGTATTATAATGCCGTTGTACAAATCGATGGTAAAGCCACACCTGGAGTATTGTGTCCAGTTCTGGTCGCCACATCTCAAAAAAGACATAGTGGAAATGGAAAAGGTGCAAAAGAGAGCGACTAAGATGATTACGGGGCTGGGGCACCTTCCTTATGAGGAAAGGCTACGGCGTTTGGGCATCTTCAGCCTAGAAAAGGGACGCCTGAGGGGGGACATGATTGAGACATACAAAATTATGCAGGGGATGGACAGAGTGGATAGGGAGATGCTCTTTATACTCTCACATAACACCAGAACCAGGGGACATCCACTAAAATTGAGTGTTGGGCGGGTTAGGACAGACAAAAGAAAATATTTCTTTACTCAGCGCGTGGTCGGTCTGTGGAACTCCTTGCCACAGGATGTGGTGCTGGCATCTAGCCTAGACGCCTTTAAAAGGGGATTGGACAGGTTTCTGGAGGAAAAATCCATTACGGGTTACAAGCCATGATGTGTATGTGCAACCTCCTGATTTTAGAAATGGCCTATGTCAGAATGCCAGATGCAAGGGAGGGCACCAGGGTGAGGTCTCTTGTTATCTGGTGTGCTCCCTGGGGCATTTGGTGGGCCGCTGTGAGATACAGGAAGCTGGACTAGATGGGCCTATGGCCTGATCCAGTGGGGCTGTTCTTATGTTCTTATGTATTATAAATAGGCTCCAAATGCCTTTAAATATAGACCTCTGAAGCTAGATTTTTCTGGATACTAAAAAACCCACAATCCATCATCTTATTTTGATATACTCTAGTCCACTATGGTTAAGGCTCATTATCAGCTTCTTAAACATCATGATTATTACTTTACCATGTGTTTTTCCTGAGGTAATGTTTTTAAGGCAATGTTTACAGTGATGATGCAATGCATGAAAACCATAGAGTATTTCAGAAAACACACACAATGCAAACAGTTGAAAACACAATCACATTTTCATGCCCCCATGTGTTCCCAGCACAGCTCACTTTTTCAACAACTAAACCGAGTTTAATAAACATTACTATGAATCTTTTATAGCTTGCAACTCGCCTTGTCTGCAATTGATATGCTCCAACTTCTGTATTTCAGCTTACATTTTCAGAGCTAAGTATGGTTTCTGTACCATTAAAATTGAATAAGAAACACTACTATGACTGCAAACTAATGTGTCAAGTGTTGGAAAAAAAGAAATTTCTTTAAAAGAGTAATTACCTGCTGGCAACTGTCCCATGAAATTGTGAAAGACCATACTTTTATTTTGCTGCATTGTCCATCAGCTGTAAATTCTTGCAATGCTTCAAAGTGCTTCAACTCCATTTTCCCCTTGAATTTCCCTAATATAGCAACTGTCATTAACATAAACTTGGCAGTTTACAAGCCAAATTGGCAAACACTCCCTCAACTCTTACAAGGGATAAACCCTTACTCTCAATTTATGAATCAATATCAGGTAAGTTTTGTACCTTTTCCTACTACACATAGAAGCCCCCTTTCCCAACATTCCCCCCCCCAACATTCTTAATCAATATGGAAAGCTGTCTCTCTGCATTCATCAGCAATCAGTGAACAGAAAAGGCTAGTGGATTTTGCCAGCAGTGAAAGACCTAATCATGACAAGATCAAGCCAGCTGTCAAGTCTAATCAGCTTGATGCATTGCACTTTTCATATTCTATAGAGAATGTTCAGCGAGTTCTTCTTTGCAGCTGATTATGGGTTTAAGCTTAAAATACGGGCAAACTTTGCATTAAACCCACAACAGAAGGTTTTAAATATGTCCTTTTGTGATACTAACTAGCTGTGCAAAACTACATGTCAAAAAAAGTGGAAGGCCATTATTGGCTCCACTTCTCACACTGCAGCAGTCTCTGCTGTTCAGTGTAACGGTACCATGTTGACTGGCATGCACTGAAACCTGCTAGCTTATCAGAAGAAGCAGGCTGTGCTAGACATGATAAGCGTTATGTGCAAAGCAAAATTGATGTTAACAGTTCAATGGAAGCTCTCTTTGCTAGATCTGCAGACTAAAATGGAGCAAAAAATAAATAAATTTTAGCAATGAAGGAGCAATAAAATTAAAGCCAAGAGGATGTGTCATACTTAAATATGAGTCAAGAGCATCAGCCAGCCCTGATAAATTTTCTGTCAATCCCCATCGCAACTCTGAATCAAAATAATAACATTCCCTTGCTCAACCTTTCAGAATAATACGCTTTACCACAACAAAAGAAAAACAAAAAGGCTTCCATACATTTTATAAAATCCAGGCATGATTCATAACTCAATGCTCTGGGTTTTCTACAAGAAAACAAATAGAGACAAGCAGGGCACTGTGTGCAAAATATTTAAGCTAGCAAATAAGCTAGCAAAATGAATTTTCATACAATGTTTTCTCTCTGTAGGGGCTGGGAAGTGGTTTGAGAGGCAGGGATGGATTAGTAGCAGTGATGCAGCTGGGAATTGTAGTAAGATTGCCCTGTAACACTCATTTTGAAAACACATAATATGACATATCGAGTTAACAGCACAACCCTATGCAAAACTTACTTGAAAGCAAGTCTCACTGGGGTGTTAGTTCCAAATCAGTTACACTAGACATGATTGCAGCCCAAGTTTCCAAGGTGTTATCTTCTATGCTATTATGTCTCATTCTTCACTTCTGTCCTCCCAAATTTTTTTAGCCATTTTTTCCCCACATACCTTTGTGGGCTGCCCATGTTGTATTTGTTTCAATCTGTTCAAAGCTAGGTTCTTCGGTACCTTCCTCCTCAAGAAGGTTTCACTTATTTCCATTTTTCTGACCTCCCAAATGTTATCAGCATTGTCTCAGCTTTTCAGATGGTGATATCTTTGTTCCAACTGCTTTAAAAACCAAACAATTCCTTTCTGAGTCCAAACTGCCAAAATCTACATTGCTTCCTTTAGTATTTCATACCACCTGAAGGCTGCTGTTAAAATTATCTCCATTAATCAGTTTTAGTAAAACTAGAATTTTAAGGATGTTCAAAACTGAACATAACTGAAGATGGGATGTAGTGAACTAAATCCACACAAAAACCAAATGCTTAGCAAATTTTTTCAGACTATCAGGCTACAGTTCTATCCATATTTACCTAGGAATAAGCCTCATTGACTATAATGAGATTTACCCAGACATGCATAGGACTGGGTTCAGTCTAACAGCCCATTCCTATCTTTGAGATATGCCAGTGTAACTCCATGTATGCCAGCACAACAGCAGCCCTGCCAGTGCAGAAGCCGACTCACCATCAAATGTGCCATGGATGTTGGCACAAAAAAACCACACTGATATAACTCAGACATCACTCAGAGACCAGCACAACTCCATCAGGAGAACTCCCAAAACAGGGAGGAGATTGGGGTGTGACATGAGAGAGACATAGGAGGAATTGATGTACACCATAGCCTAACCTCTCTTCAGAGAAAGAACATACTCCTGACTCCAGAAAAATGCTCTGCCAATGTCAGAGCTGGCACAGGTAGAAATAACCACATAAAGAACAGTTGAAAATTGCACCACCTGCCACTACGTGCTTTGCCCACTTTTCTAAAATGAAGCATAGCAGTGACATGCAATGGGTTCCAGGCCAGGGGAGGCACAGCCACATGTGTACTCTCATGCTCGCTCCCTCCCTCCCTCTCTCCCTCCAGAAATAATTTTTTTAAACTCCCTTCTCCCACTCCAGAGGGCAAGGATAGAAGGCATGCCCCTTCCTTGTGGCAACTTGATAGCTGTTTCCCCGGTTCACTACAGAGCAGCAGACTAGCCTGCACAAGCTCCTTGCTGCTTTCATTTCTATGTACAGGGAGTGATCTGAGGCAGTACTGCCTGCTGCCTCCCCAATGATTGCTGACATAGGAGCCATACCTTTTTCACTGGAAGCCAGCGATGATTGCAGCACATCAACTGCTACCTGCCTCCCTCCCTCCCTCCCTCCCTCCCTCCCTCCCTGTGTGTGTGTGTGTGTGTGTGTGTGTGTGTGTGTGTGTGTGTGTGTGTGTGTGTGTGTGTACTGACTCTCCTTGAGAAAGAAGGGGCAGAGTGGAAAGGAAAGGTACCTTTATTTTTAATTTGTTGGGTCCTTGGGCTTTCTTTCTTGTTGGTTCTGGTGAGGCTCTGCCTCCCCTAACTGCATGTCCCTGGAGCAGGGCAACTCAAACCCCAGCACGGGGGCTGGATCTGGGGTTTGGGCGGATCCATCAGCCAGGGGAGTGGACCATTCCATTCTGTCTGGCCATTGCATGGTCTTCTGGGACGCTAGGCAGCAGAGTTTGGCCACCACTGTTCTCGACTATAGTTTTTTAACGCAATAAGAGAGCAGGTATGATACACTGATGGAGATTCAACATTTTCTGAAAGCCTGACTTAGGAATATCACATTTTCCAAGAACTCAAATTGCTATATTTTTATCTCATAATTTCAACACTGAGTAGGAACACAGCTCTCTTTACCACCATCTCCCAATAAGTCAAACTCCTATTATTTCATTAAACAGCAACATGAACATGGTACTAATTCTGGTCTCATGATAGTATGACTATAGCACCAAAAGAAAAACACTTTTAATTGCCTAGAAAGGACTTTGGAAAATCAAAACAGTAAATCTTAGAGTACACTGTACTTTCATGTCAACTTGGTAAAAATAGAAACCTTCTCCCATACCTCCATGCGGCTTTTACACAGGATGGAGAATATATCTCCTCTCCCAAACACGAACTTCATCTGTTTATACTACTTCCATCAAAATGATAAGTTACAGACAGACTGTTTGCAGGCTCATGTAATCAGACCAGGGATGGGCAGCTTGGCAGTACAGAACATGCTTTAGATGTATCCTGGCTGGATGAGAACAAACAAACGGAAGCTTAATTCAGATAAAACAGAGGTGCCCCTGGTTAGCAGAACCAACGTTTTGTGAACAGGCTTCAGCCTGTGCTGGATAAAGTAATGCTCCCCTTGACAGCCCAAGTGTGTAGTCTGGGAGCGCTCCCAGAATGTCCAGTTCTCAGCCATGGCCAGGAGTGCATTTGTCAAGCTGAGGATGGTGCACCAACTGTGCCCATTCCTGGATGTGTAAGATCTGGCCATGGTAACATGTCTTGACTTCATGCTTGGGTTATTCTGCAATGTGCTTGACAAGGGGCTGCCTTTAAAGATTGTTCAGAAGCTTCCGCTGGTCCAGAATGTAGAAGTCCAGTTGCTAATGGGTCTGCTAACCAGGACCATGCAATCACCACAATTGCCAACATCTACCCTGGCTATCCATGTGCTTCCTGGAACAGTTCAAAGTGCTGGTTCTAGTCTCTAAAGTACTGAATGAATTGTTTAGCCCACTTGCTAAGATCAGTAGGGAAGGCCTTCATTTGTGTCCCACAACTGTCAAACATGTGGTTGGTTGAGAAGTTTGCTGCCTCTCAGGCAAGGCAGAGATGCCTGTTAACAGAGTGTGCTAGTTAAGGAAGCTTTTCAGTACATTGTATTTTATATATGTGTTATATTGAGTTTTTAAATAATTGGAAGCAAGCTTGAGTATCAATTTATAATGGAGATGGGAGATGCATTTATATTTTACTTCAGTAAAACACTCAAGTACTCAAGTGCATTTTATATTAATAGTAAAACATACTGAGTTTCATTGTTCTGCCTGATGCACATATTTCATGATTTACATAAATGCTTCAGGAAATAGTGCAAGAAATTAAAGAGCCTACGTGGTAGTAATCAAAACCAGAAATCAAAGCTCCTTAAAATACAGAACAATTTTAATTATTATTAACCCCTACTAATTGGGTAAGAGGCACTTTTTCAAGTGGGTGCTCCTTTTTTTAGCAGGGGGAGAGTAACTGGCTCATCTCACCCCAGCACTATCTGTTCTAGTGGCTGTCTGCTGGTATTCATTTGCATCTTTTTAGATTGTGAGCCCTTTGGGGACAGGGAGCCATTTAGTTATTTGATTTTTCTCTGTAAACCGCTTTGTGAACTTTTAGTTGAAAAGCGGTATATAAATACTGTTTATTATTATTATTATTATTATTATTATTATTATTATTATTATTATTATTATTATTATTATTATTATTATTATTATCGGTACGTGTACCCAGTAATATTACTACAGGGAAAATGCATACTGTAATAACAGCAACCCATATGGTTTATTCTTTTTATTGTTATGTTCTAAATGCTGTGTTATACAGAAATAATACAAACCAAAATTGTTTAAATAACTTACATATCAACTGTTCCTTCTACCAAAAAGATCTTTCTACAACAAGACTAAAGAGAGAACCAAGAGGGGGGAAACCGAGCAATGAAAGGGCCTCTTCCTAGAACGCTTTGCATTTAATAGTCCTTGAATTACCCTCTACTGCCCCAATCTCTTTCTTTGTTTTCTATCTATTTGCTGTTATACTTAATGTAATCTTACCAGTTACCAATTTCAGATGCCCATAACTGTTAGTGCGGGAGAGAAGACAGAAATGTGATCTTATTATGGTGTTTTTAATGCAATTCTATGGGCAATTACTGTACATTTGCTACCCTAAACCTGGAAACAGTCAATATTTATGTTTTAATGCCTCAAATAAGAAGCTAATCATAAAAACGTATCAACCTATGTAGACTACAGAACATATTCTCTACCTTACTCTACTGCAGCAAACCCCTACACTTACCCATTACATGGAAGCAGACTATCTTGTGTGGAACTTCAAAAATAACATACAGTATGTGCAGATCACCTGGGTAGGCTCTATATATGTCAGGCCAGATGGCTCCCAAAAGGGGTGCCTTATCCACAAATGGCAAAGCTGGTCAAAATAGTAAGTTCTTTCCAAGAAGGGGAAAATAAAGGGGGGGGAGATATGCACATACACATTTCAACTTCTAGAACAGGGGTGCCCAAACCCTGGCTCAGGGGCCACGCGGCCTTCGGGGACTCCAAATCCGGTTCAAAGGTAGCCCCCAGTCTCCAATGAGCCTCTGACCCTCCAGAGACTTGCTGGAGCCCAAGCTCACCTGATGCAACAGCTCTTAGTGTGAGGGCGACTGTTTGACCTCCTGCATGAGCTGTGGGACGAGGGCTTCCTCTACTACTTGTTGTTGCACCTCTGTGATTCAGCAGCAGCAGCAAAGGAAAGGCTGGCCTTGAGCTACTGCAAGACGTTCATTCATTCATATAAGTTCCATCTCTAATATATTCATTTATATAAATTTATTCAAATTTGAAATGTAAATTCTTTTTTTCCCAGCCCCCAACAGTGTCAGACAGATGATGTGGCCCTCCTGCCAAAATGTTTGGACACCCCTCTTCTAGATCAATTTTCCAAAGAACTATTATCTAAACTACAACCAAAAGTTAACATCACAAAAGTAAGAATCACACAGAAAGCCACCCAAATCTCACAGATTGACATGTAAATCACATTCAAAGACAACCAATATTTTAACTTGAACTATAACATGTGAACAAAGATGAAGTTATGAAGAAATTTACAACTGTTAACTAGTAATGCAAATTCAAGCTACTGGAAAATACTGTAACATATTTCTTCTTGAACGTAATCTGATATTTAAAACTATGAATTTACTATTTAATACTCTTCCTATCATGAAGCAGCAGAGAGTATATTTCGTAAAATGAACAGGTTCTATAGATTTAGCAAGTCCTTAAGAGTCTTAAAATTACCAAAACAGAGTAGAAGCTTCATAATTTAAGGCTTAAATCCATATTGAATGAAAGCAGGCATATTGCTATTACAATATTCTGGTACAGATCAGTAAAGTGTGCGCACACACACATCTGATAAAAATTTGTGCACGTTTTAATAACGAATTTGTTCTTGACAAATTGTCAAGCACTACTCTGCAGCACTACTCTGAGCTGTATTCCCGAGAAAATGCAGTAACCGAGGAAGCACTGAACGACGTCGAGTGCCTGTCTGTGTTGGAGGAGCATGACAGTGAACTAACCCTAGAAGAACTTCACGTGGCCCTAGACTCCCTCCCCTCTGGCAAGGCACCTGGGAAAGACAGCATCCCTGCTGAAGTCCTAAAGTGCTGCAAAGAGATCATCGTCACTGAGCTGCATGAAATCCTCTGTCTCTGCTGGAGAGAAGGTGGAGTACCACAGGACATGAGGGATGCAAACATCGTCACACTGTACAAGAACAAAGGCGACAGGGGTGACTGCAAGAACTACCGCAGCATCTCTCTCCTTAGTGTTGTAGGAAAGCTGTTTGCCTGAGTTGCACTGAAGAGGCTCCAGGTACTTGCCAACAGCATCTACCCACAATCGCAGTGCGGATTCCGAGCCAACAGGTCCACCACTGATATGGTATTCTCCCTTAGACAACTGCAGGAGAAATGCAGAGAACGACGACAACCACTCTTCATAGCCTTCACAGATCTCACAAAGGCTTTCAACCTGGTCTTTCAGCATCATCAGGTCTTTCCACGAGGACATGAAGGGCACTGTAGTCTTTGATGGCTCCACATCAGACCCCTTGGACATCCAAAGCGGAGTGAAGCAGGGCTGTGTTCTTGCGCCAACCTTGTTTGGGATTTTCTTCGCTGTCCTGCTGAAGCATGCCTTTGGAACTGCAACAGAAGGCATCTATCTCCGGACCAGATCAGACAGAAAGCTCTTCAACCTCTCCAGACTGAGAGCAAAGTCCAAAGCCCAGCTGAAATGTCTGCATGACTTCCTCTTTGCAGATGTTGCAGCTGTCACCACCCACTCTGCCAAAGATCTCCAGCAGCTCATGAACTATTTTAGCAAGGCCTGCCAGGACTTTGGACTGACAATCAGCCTGAAGAAAACACAGGTCATGGTTCAGGATATGGACTCACCTCCCTGCATTACAATCTCTGTGCAAGAACTGGAGGTTGTCCATGACTTTGTGTATCTTGGCTCATGTATTGGCAACCTTCAGTCTCGAAAGACTATGGTATCGCGCTCTGAAAGGTGGTTCTGGAACAGCGTCTAGTGTGGCTGAAAAGGCCAATCCGGGAGTGACAATCCCTTCCACACCGGGAGCAAGTGCAGTCTATCCCTGGTCTGTCTCCCTGGCTATGGGCCTTCCTTCTTTGCCTCTTAGCCTCAGACTGTTGGCAAAGTGTCTCTTCAAACTGGGAAAGGCCATGCTGCACAGCCTGCCTCCAAGCAGGACGCTCAGAGGCCAGGGTTTCCCACTTGTTGAGGTCCATCCCTAAGGCCTTCAGATCCCTCTTGCAGATGTCCTTGTATCGCAGCTGTGGTCTACCTGTAGGGCGCTTTCCTTGCACGAGTTCTCCATAGAGGAGATCCTTTGGGATCCGGCCATCATCCATTCTCACGACATGACCAAGCCAACGCAGGCGTCTCTGTTTCAGCAGTGAATACATGCTAGGGATTCCAGCACGTTCCAGGACTGTGTTGTTTGGAACTTTGTCCTGCCAGGTGATGCCGAGGATGCGTCGGAGGCAGCGCATGTGGAAAGCGCTCAGTTTCCTCTCCTGTTGTGAGCGAAGAGTCCATGACTCGCTGCAGTACAGAAGTGTACTCAGGACTGGAGGTTGTCCATGACTTTGTGTACCTTGGCTCAACGATCTCCGACACTCTTTCTCTCGATACCGAGCTAAACAAGCGCATCGGTAAAGCAGCTACCACATTTTCCAGACTCACAAAGAGAGTCTGGTTCAACAAGAAGCTGACGGAACATACCAAGACCTTGGCTCAACAATCTCCAATACTCTTTCTCTCGATACCAAGCTAAAAAGACTCTACCACGAGCTACCACGTTTTCCAGACTCACAAAGAGAGTATGGTCCAACAAGAAGCTGACGGAACATACCAAGATCCAGGTCTACAGAGCTTGCATCTTGAGTACACTTTTGTACTGCAGTGAGTCATGGACACTTCGCACACAACAGGAGAGGAAGCTGAACGCTTTCCAGATGCGCTGCCTCTGACGCATCCTCGGTATCACTCTGCTAACTGAGTAAGAGGCACTTTTTCAAGTGGGTGTTCCTCTTTTTTTAGCAGGGGGAGAGTAACTGACCCTCCTCACCCCAGCAGTGTCTTTTCTAGTGGCTGCCTGCTGGCGTTCTTTTGCATCTTTTTAGATTGTGAGCCCTATTGGGACAGGGAGCCATTAGTTATTTGATTTTTCTCTGTAAACCGCTTAGTGAATTTTTTGTTGAGAAGCTGTATATAAATACTGTTATTATTATTATCATCATCACCACCTGGCAGGACAAAGTTCCAAACAACACAGTCCTGGAACGAGCTGGAATCCCCAGCATGTATACACTGCTGAAACAGAGACGCCTGCCTTGGCTTGGTCATGTCGTGAGAATGGGTGATGGTCGGATCCCAAAGGATCTCCTCTATGGAGAACTGGTGCAGCGAAAGTGCCCTACAGGTAGACCACAGCTGCGCTACAAGGATGTCTGCAAGAGGGATCTGAAAGCCTTAGGAATGGACCTCAACAAGTGGGAAACCTTGGCCTCGGAGCGTTCTGCTTGGAGGCAGGCTGTGCAGCATGGCCTTTCCCAGTTTGAAGAGACACTTTGCCAACAGACAGAGGCAAAGAAGGAAGACCCATAGCCAGGGAGATACACCAGGGACATACTACACTTGCTCCCAGTGTGGAAGGGATTGTCATTCCCAAATCAGCCTTTTCAGCCACACAAGACACTGTGCCAGAACCACCTGTCTGTCTGAAACCTTTATTGGCATATCAACACAACACAATTAAGACATATTTTACAATTGTCGCATCAACTTGCATACCGACCCAACAACTTAAAAACAACATACCAGAATTATTTAAATTCTGACGTTATTTTAAGAATCTCAGATAAATAACCAGCAACAGCTGCGGTTAAAGAGTCACAAACATCACTCATGAACCTAGAGAGGGTAATATCAGAAGGGGTTAGGTCAGGAGAAATCCAAGAATTTAAATAATGATTACGAATGTCAAGATGAACTGGACAAAAAAAGAGTATATGAAACAAAAAATCAGGTGACTCATGACAAAAGAGACAGAGCCTTTTCTCCCGTGGAATGTTAAAAAAACGGCCAGAATGAACTGCCGAGGGGAAGATGTTAAAACAAGCTAACATAAAGGCTCGCCTATGTAATGGATTGATTAATGTATAAAAATAATTTGATACATGATTAAACGATGGGGCCAAGCCAAAAGAAAGAGGGGAACAAATAGGGTTAAGATTAATACTTAAATAATTAAATTCAAATGCTAAAAGCTTGTCTTTTATCAATGAGTATGCTCTTGTAAGACTCAAATCTGCCAAGGATTCTAAAGAGAGATCAAGAGAAACAAGTTTATTTTCAATCAACTGAAACCAAGGAGAAGAATAAGAATCATTTAACAAATCATATAAAAAAGAACCTGAATGAGAATTTAAAAACAATTTAAGCCAATATTTAAAGGTAAGTAACCAGGCTGTAGTTGATGGTAAATGAATACCTAATTCTAGGATAATTGTGGATACCCGAATTAAATTTGGGATCCCTAGAATTCTGCGGAAAAAAGATGTTGCAATCTGGTCAATATCCTTGTTAATTGCTTTAATCCAAATTGGAACACCATAAAACAAATGGGAGAGAATTTTGGACTGAAAGATCTGGATAGCAGCTGGAACATATTGATTACCTTCATTGTAAAAAATTTTTAATATTGCTTTAAGTTGAGGGGAAAGAGACGAAATGATAGCTTTCTTATGAAGAGACCAAGAAAGTTTGTAATGAAAAATAAGACCTAAATATTTATACGACTGGACTTGTTTATATACGTTTGGACCTATCGTCCATGTTATAGGGGACCAAGAACGGGAAAACACCATAATTTGAGTTTTGTTCGAATTAATTGTTGCCAGAACCACCATTCAGAGCACAATACCATAGTCTTTCGAGACTGAAGGTTGCCAATAAGGTGTCCTTGACAAGCTTTTTACAAGTAAACACTTTTCTTTGCAATGTATATTCTAAGGTGCAGCATCCACTTCATTTACACAAGAAGGAGAACAAATTTTTGCTGATTTTTCCCTTACCACCACAGTCCTGGCACCCTCTCTCCCAATACCAAAGGAACAGATATTGGGAAAGGGGGGGGGGGGGACAGGGAGAAGGTGAGTTTGTGAAAAATTCCCCCTTCAGTAAATGGTGTTTTTTCATGGACAAAAAAGGCACTTGAGACACAACCCTTTCTTTTTTGGATTTATTCTAGAACCAGCAAGATAGTCAGCACAGTAAATAAGCCTAATAAATTATATAACAGCAAGCTGATTAACCCATTTTTGCCTGGCCCACATGTGTACACATTTGGTCCCTGTCGCATATATGCAACGTTGGGCAGAAATGGCTTAATTTCTTACAGATTCATGTACTCTTTTGCCCTCTTATCAGAAAATAAGCACAGATTTATTAGACTGACACTGCCAGGCAATTAATGTCTGCCTGCCCACTTGGGTTTTTGATGCTATAGCAATGTAACCCGGTTAAACTACAGGGTGGCTTCTGAAGTCACAACAAAAGTAGTCACCCATTAAAGATCCAATCTTATGCATGTTTATTCAATTCCACTCTGCTTAGTGGTGCCTACTCCCAAGTAAACACACAACTTTAGCATATCCTGTTCTTCAATCTGAGTTGCAGATTGCTGTGTACCTGCTGGTTTTTGCAAGGTACCATATACTGAAGATTACAGGAAATCCAATATAAATTAATGTCACCAGTTTCGATACACCAACCCCTCATACAAGTACAGATAGTTCTGCCCACAAATAGAGTGGGAATACTACACTCTGTAATAGTCTGTCATTTACTGTAAAATTGCAAACAAGCACGCATAAGCATTGAGTATTCACATACATTTCATGGCTTTAAAAAAGTTACTCTCTTAATACAGGTTGGCCATCCCTTATCCCAATGTTTCTCAAACTGTGGGTTGGAACTCATTAGGTGGGTCGCAAGCCAATTTCAGGTGGGTCCCCATTCATTTCAATATTTTATTTTTAATATGTTAGACTTGATGCTACCATGGTATGTGACTGCATTTGGGGAAATGTTACATACCTGTATTTTTAACAAGCTACTATGTATATATATATATTTTTTAACAATGATAGTCAATGGGACTTACTCCTGGGTAAGTGTGGGTAGGATTGCAGCCTAGGATTGTTAAAAGTTTTCCTGCTTGATGATGTCACTTCCGGTGAGACCTGACAGATTCTCCTTCTAAAAAGTGGGTCCTGGTGCTAAATGTGTGAGAACCACAGCCTTAGCCAAAGTGCTTGGAACCAGAAGCATTCTGGATATTGGATTTTTCTGTTTTTCAGAATACTTGCATATACCTAATGAGATATCTTGGAGATGGGCCCAAGTCTATACACAAATTTCATTTATGTTTCAAATACCCCTTCTACACATAGCCCAGTGGTACTCAAACGTTTCCGGCCAGTGGCTCCCTTGACCCCTGTGGCTGTTGGCCACGACTCCCCATCATGTTCCTGAGGGCTGGAAGTGACATCATTAAACAGGCGTTATAATATTTAATATACATTAACTATATTAATAATTATTATATTGATCATATCATTAATTAAATGCAGATCTTAAAAATATATTATTAATACACAGCAATATACATGCTTTATAAATGATCAGCTGCTGATCACTGTTGGAGATAGGATGCTGGAGTAGGTAGATTTTGTCTGGTCCAGGAGGACTCATTTTTTTAAACTCTGTAAGCATACCAATAGAATTCATTTATCAAATGAACTTTGTGAACAACCAGTCTGACCAACATTACACACACACCCCTGTGGACCCCAATCCAACTAGTCATTTCTCCCATTCTCCTTAGATAGGATTGAACCCTTTATTAATTTAATGAAATTAAATTTTTCCAGCAGCTGGTGGGGAAAACAAAAATAGACCATGAAAATATATCAGAGCTGATAAGGGTTTCGTTAGGAAGCTGATTTGTTTCCTATACTAGAGAAGATGCACAGCTCAAGCCTATGCATGTCTACTCAGAAGTAAGTCCCATTAGAGTCAATGGGGCTTACTCCCAGGAAAGTGTGGATAGGATTGGACTGGCAATCACTTCATCAATGACTGATAAGTATTCCCTTCAAATAGCAAGATTCATCACTTTAAAAATACAGCCTTTCCTCTTCAGTCAAACAACAAGATTAATAAATCACTTTAAAAACAGTACCCCTTTTCTGCTCCTGGCCAAGTAAAGTGTGTGCTTGTCTCTCCCCTCCCCCTTTGCCAACTGCATGGAAGCAACTTTAAGAGTCCTGATGACTGGTAGAATAGGAAGCGTTTTATTTTAGGAGGGGGAGGAAAGCGGGAAGGTTTGGAGATCGAAAGGGGGGAGTGGAAGAGGGAGGGGGTTGAAAATAAAGATTTCACTTTGATGAGAAGCGATCCCAAGCTGGGAACTAGGAACCAACCAGACAAGGATCAGCGAGGGTTAAGGACTGCAAGCTGAGCATGCTCGGAAGAGGGCGGGGAGGCAGCAGCCACTCTAGAATTCTGCCCAGGGGTGTGACTGTATCGCTGGGAGAGGACATCCCGCGCCTCCCCTTTGAGTTCCTGGCACCACCCTAAAGAGCCATGCCTCAAAGTTTGAATAACACTGACATAGCCTTAAGGTATTTTTATATAGCATTTTTAATAAATTTGTGCAAGAAACAGTTTGTGATTTCTTTAGGCAAAAAAGTTTTTTAAAAAGTTATGTTGGTGCTCAAAAAAGTTCTGTATTTCTGAATTCCACATAAGGGATGCCCATCCTGTCATATACTGCAGCTACCCTAAAGTGCTTAACCATTTTAGAAAGTATGCTCTCTCTTATGACAGCACATACGCACACTCTGACTTTCAGACAGCCAAGTTACAGACAGCTTCATCTATGCTTTAGCACATGTGCAGTACATTCTTTGCTGCTGCTTCTGCACAGACACAATAGCACTGGGCCAGGAAGAATTGGGTTTCAAGTTACATTGCTTTCAAGTTACATAAAGATGTCCACAACCTAACCTCCACGTAAGTAGAGGATTTGGTGTACTGAACAGTCCTTGAGGCTTTACTATGGAAATAACACAAACCCACATAAGTATCACACGCGCACTGAAGAACCTTTATGTGAATTCAAAGATATAGAAGGGGGGAACCTAAGAACTGGGGTCTCTGTCAAAGGTATTCAGAGCAGTTTACTAGAGCAACTGTTACTTCTGGATGCACAGTTAACCACACCGTTTTAAGCTGGTATTCAACGAGCTGGATTGAGCAGGAGCACAGAAAGCCCAATCCTACTGGGCTCTACCACTGCCGTGACTAGCATTTCAGCAGCAGTGGCTGCTTTACAGCCATCATGAATGGTGGTATAGTAGCAGGTGAAACCATGCACTTCTAGAGTGCTGTCAGAGAGAACCCATCGGCTCAGGTATGTTAGTGGGGAGGGCAGAATGAGGAAGTACACTGGGGGCATGGAGACAGCAGGAGGGACTGGCACCCAGCATGGGCAACTTGTGCTGGATGCTATCCCCTCCAGCGGCAGGTGACAAGCCCCCTTTATCTCCTTGGACTTGAAACAGCTAAAAAGTGGTGTACCTTCAAGGAGACCCATTGGCAATCAGTAGGCTTACAGATATTTTCCCTTTTCCTTCCCAAACTCCCCCACAGTATAGCTGCATGCTATGGTGAAGGAAAGGATAGGCTGTATGAGTTTTAAACTTGGGGCTGTTTTTATTTGAGTTCTTAAATATCATTGTCTACACTGAGATTGTAGGAAAGGGCAAGATGGCAAGTATAATAAATTTTAGCAGCAAATAAGTGGAAACAGAGCTAGCAAATTAGTGGCAAGTCAACCAAATTCAGTCTCCCATACTATCTGAGATGGAGAACACTGCTACAATATCAAAGATATGTGATCAATCCATTTTGGACTAGTGTTGGTTATTAGCAATGTTAATCTCTTAGAGAATACTGTAAGTTTGGCATAAAAGTCCTTTAGTACAATTTTCTAAGATAAAGTCCGCTCCTTGACACGTGTCATAGGCTGCAATCCAATATACACACCTGGGACCAAAGCCCATTGAACTCAATGGGGCTTACTTATGAGTAAAAAAGGCATAGGATTGTGATGATTAAAAAATTAATGTTTCAGAATTATACAGCAATGTTTCAAAAAGCTTTCAACTCTTTTCACATTCAGGATAGCACAGACATATTAATAAATCATAACTTTTTTGCAATTTGCCACATACCCCATTCTCAGTACGTTTCTCCATAGGTATGCCGATTCCATTTCTCTGATTTTGAGTCTGACGGCCTAAGAGGAATACATTACAATATTGTAAATATACTGATTTCCAAATATATTAAACACAGCAACTTACAGCATAAGTAAAATGTTAGTCATCTTTAAATATATATTCCCCTTCCACCGCCCCCCCCCCCAGTAAACAAGTCCAATCGCACAGTTTTTATTTGGTCAAAATAGCTCGTGATGATGGAAAGCTAGTGAGTAAATGTTTTCCAACATTGTGGTGAGACAGGTGCTTGTTTTTCTAAATCTATTTGAAGTTTGACTACCAGCAGCCCCAGTCACTGGAATTAACCTAATCCATGTAGTACAACAGTAGTGTAAACATCTAAGGACTAGTCATTCTTTCTTGTTTTGCATACGTACGCAGTCCTCTTTTTATGCGAATTTGCTTGTCTTCCTACCTCATTATTAGAATTGCCAACTACCTCATTATCTGTGGCTCTGTTTTCGTTATCCACACATTCTGTGTAGGTGTACCTGGGGTGGGGGGACTTGGTGGAGCTACAAGGAGGCAGGTAGGGGTGGCGAGAGAGGTTGCAGGAGGAAGAGGAGGAGCAGGAGAGACAGTGGCCTCCATGAAACAGAAGGCAGCATCAGCACCATGCAGGAAAGAGAGGAAGAGACACCTCTACAATACACAGCTGATAGGGGAGGGAATTGCATTAATCACATCCAGCCAATTATACTCTTCATTTTTCAGAAAGTTGTCTGGATTGGGTCAATTTTCTGCATCAAATGGGCATTAATACTGGCCCATGGAGAATCATCAGGCACATCTGTGTCCACTTCCAGACTTGCCCCATCTACTTGGGCACCATCTCAGGGACTCCAGCTGAACCTTCACAACCCTTGTGATTACAGGCCTCTGGAAGACTACCTGAGGGCTGCTCTAGGGCTGGAGCAAACCCAGGGAAGGAACCAAAAGACAGGTGGAGGAGAAGGGGTGAATCACCCCCCTCCCCACTGTTAAAGTCTGAGGACTCATTGTTGGGACTTCAACGAGTTGAGGGATAGCCAGCATGGAGGAAGAAGTATCAGAGTTGCTGATAAGTCCTTGCTATCACCCAGTCCCATAAATTTCAAGGTGAGATTCAGGTTCATGAAGTTCATAGAATGTATGGTGAAGACGGTCTCCTGGAACCTAACCCAATTTTCCCCATAGGCTCAATGATTCAGTATTTGCAAATTTGGAATCCAGTAAGTTTTCCAGGAACCCAACTCTAGAGCGGGGGTCTCCAAACCCTGGCTCGGGGACCAGATGCGGCCTGCAACAAGCCTCTATCCGGCCCAGGGCAAGCCCATGGTCCCTTGCAAGCCTCTGGCCCGCTCAACTGAACATGACCAGAGGTGTGCTCCCGTTGTGTCTGGAGAGTGTTCTGAGAGCCAGGGGGGCCATGTGCCTCCCCTCACAATGCCTTTGAAAGGCCTAAAAATTTCACTTCCTGGTTTTCCTAAAAAACCAAAAGTGATGTTTTTGGGGCTGTCTCAATGTCTTGGGCTTTCTAATGTATTTATTTAAAATTTATTTATTTTTCCGGCCGTCAATACCATGCCAAATATTTGCTGTGGCCCTCTGGACTAAAAGTTTAGAGACCCCTGACGTAGAGGGTAAGTAGAACTGACTGAAACAAGTCTATTTCAAGTTTATTGACAGGGCCATTTCACATGTCAAAGGGGTCTGATGTGGAGCCATCGAAGACAACAGTGCCCTTCATGTCCTTGTGGAAGGATCTGATGATACTGAGGAGCCTGAGTGGACATCCGATCTTGGGGAGAATCTTGAAGAGGCCGTCCCTGCTGACCAGGTCGAAAGCCTTCGTGAGATCTATGAAGGCTATAAAGAGTGGCTGTCGTTGTTCCCTGCATTTCTCCTGCAGTTGCCTAAGGGAGAATACCATATCAGTGGTGGACCTGCTGGCTCGGAATCCGCACCGTGATTCTGGATAAATGCTCTCTGCAAGTACCTGGAGCCTCTTTAGTGCAACTCAGGCAAACAACCTTCCTACAATGCTAAGGAGAGAGATGCCACAGAAGGAAGGCCCATAGCCAGGGAGACAGACCAGGGACAGACTGCACTTGCTCCCAGTGTGGAAGGGATTGTCACTCCCGGATTGGCCTTTTCAGCCACACTAGACGCTGTGCCAGAACCACCTTTCAGAGCGCGATACCATAGTCTTTCGAGACTGAAGGTTGCCAATACGAATACAATACATTTCACATATTTCATTTTTAAGAGTATAACTAAGATGCCTTAAGAGTAAATCTAAAAATATGGACTCTTCGCTCACAATAGGAGAGAAAACTGAACACTTTCCACATGCGCTGCCTCCAACGCATCCTCGGCATCACCTGGCAGGACAAAGTTCCAAACGCAGTCCTGGAACAAGCTGGAATTCCTAGCATGCATGCACTGCTGAAACAGAGACGCCTGCGTTGGCTCGGTCATGTCGTGAGAATGGGCGATGGCCGGATCCCAAAGGATCTCCTGGAGAACTCGTGCAGCGAAAGCACCCTACAGGTAGACCACAGCTGGGATACAAGGACATCTGCAAAAGGGATCTGAAGGCCTTAGGAATGGACCTCAACAGGTGGGAAACCATAGCCTCTGAGCGGCCCGCTTGGAGGCAGGCTGTGCAGCATGGCCTCTCCCAGTTTGAAGAGGCACTTGCCCAACAGACTGAGGCAAAGAAGGAAGGCCCATAGCCAGGGAGACACACCAGGAACAGACTACATTTGCTCCCAGTGTGGAAGGGATTGTCACTCCCGAATTGGCCTTTTCAGCCACACTAGACACTGTTCCAGAACCACTTTTCAGAGCGCGATACCATAGTCTCCTGAGACTGAAGGATGCCAATGATGATGTAACAAGCATATATTTTCAAAAATATGTATTACATAAAAGTTCATAATTCCATTCACAATGGCAATCAATTCACCACCCTCTGACGAGCATGATAAGTCTCATGCTTCCCCGGTAGACTTAAGAACAACAGAGAAGTGATGTATAATCCCCAAGCCTATTTTCAGCTCCAAGCTGAATATGTGGGCTAGATCTTGATGTCATGCTGCTCTTCCAAGGCCCCCAAGGGCTTTAGAAATATTGTGCAACTGGAGTGATGATCTTTTACGCACCCACCCCACTCTGAGCTTGTATCTGGGGAGCAGAGTCAGCAATTCTACCTGTCTTAGTAGCACGTTTCAGAGGTACAGCACTAGGTCAGAGACAGGGTTTTTGTGATTAAAAAAATAGTTGAATACTAAGCCAACCAAAATTTGAACAATCTAATATTATAGGGGCAGTCATCACATAGATGTGACTGGCTGCTTCTCTTTGACTGAACACTGGCTGCTTCTCTTTGAGTGAACACTGTGCAATCTGGGTTCATCTGGACCCATTTCCACACAATTTAGGTTGATTTATTTTGGTGAGTATTAAGCAAGAAAACAGGATATATAAGTTTATAAAAACTCAGGAGGTAGGCTGCATAGATGAGGAGATGTATAACTTATTTTTAGATATTTTCTACCAACTTTAGTATGTATATTCACTATTTATAGCAAAACTTGGCAGAATTTAATTCCATCACCACCATGATTATAAATGAAGCCTAGGCTGATTGGCTGCTACTACTACATATAGGCAGCTACTACTACATATAGGCAGCAAGCTGCCTAGTGATGCAGCTGCAACCTCTTCCTCTATAATAATGTTGTGAGTAACTGACCTAGTAAAGCCTATTTTCAGCTCCAAGCTGAATATGTGGGCTAGATCTTGATGTCATGCTGCTCTTCCAAGGCCCCCAAGGGCTTTAGAAATATTGTGCAACTGGAGTGATGATCTTTTACGCACCCACCCCACTCTGAGCTTGTATCTGGGGAGCAGAGTCAGCAATTCTACCTGTCTTAGTAGCACGTTTCAGAGGTACAGCACTAGGTCAGAGACAGGGTTTTTGTGATTAAAAAAATAGTTGAATACTAAGCCAACCAAAATTTGAACAATCTAATATTATAGGGGCAGTCATCACATAGATGTGACTGGCTGCTTCTCTTTGACTGAACACTGGCTGCTTCTCTTTGAGTGAACACTGGCTGCTTCTCTTTGAGTGAACACTGTGCAATCTGGGTTCATCTGGACCCATTTCCACACAATTTAGGTTGATTTATTTTGGTGAGTATTAAGCAAGAAAACAGGATATATAAGTTTATAAAAACTCAGGAGGTAGGCTGCATAGATGAGGAGATGTATAACTTATTTTTAGATATTTTCTACCAACTTTAGTATGTATATTCACTATTTATAGCAAAACGTGGCAGAATTTAATTCCATCACCACCATGATTATAAATGAAGCCTAGGCTGATTGGCTGCTACTACTACATATAGGCAGCAAGCTGCCTAGTGATGCAGCTGCAACCTCTTCCTCTATAATAATGTTGTGAGTAACTGACCTAGTAATGACATTGAAAGGACAGATGGAATGGAAAGAAGAAACATACATCTGAACATAAGCAAGTATGTTTTAAGTAGTGAAAGAGCCCAAGAACACATAGTTTTAATAATCTATCTGCAGAAGAGTCTCAGTACAGCATATGGGGAAATCTGTGAGCTGTACTTGCATCTCAGTTATACATGCTTTTCCCCAAAGCCCCAATACAAGAGCCCCTCTTTCACATATTAAACAAGAAGCATAAAAAACATATTATTACCATCTGATTCAAAGGGTAACTGCCATGCTAGAAAACACTGAACACTGTCTTTTTGCATGGGGAAAACACTTTCTGGCCCAGTCTTAGAAAGCAAAAAACAAACAAACCCAGAACACAATATACTCTGAGCTGGCTTGCCTTCAAGGTGGGTAATCACAGAAGGGCTGACTAAAAGCAAAGTTGAAAGAAGACACTGATACCCAAGGAAAGCTCATTATCCTCAATCAAAAGAGATTCTTTGTTTAAAACCTTGTACGTAAAATAAATACATCTCTGTAGGACTCAGAATCCCAACAACTTGTCAAAGGAAAACATTAACAACCTTCCAAGTATGCACCCTTAGAACTGCAGACTAAGTAAGTTTAAACGTAAGGTTCTGTAAAATGTTTGAAAAGGATCTATAATTGCACTATTGGCAAAAAGCATCAGGGAGCAAACAGGAAAGAGTCTATACGTGAGCAGTGCGTTTAAATGTGTATTTTCTTAACATAAAGTGTTTATGCCAAAGAGATCACAGCTGACAAAAGGGAGAAATTATTGTATATGTTACCATAAAAACCTGAAATCCGTCACTATACATTCCAAGCAGTAAAAACACAAAAGTCCCAAGCGTCTTTGGAGATCTAACAGTCAGAATGTGAAGCTCCAGAGAGTCTTCAGAGATTCAAGTTCTGACTGGTCAGAACACAAAAGCACTCGGCATTCTGGTACAGTGCTTTCAAATTCTTACTAGTCAGAAGGAGAATTTCCAAAGATGCTCTGGAGCTTTTCATTTGGACTAGTTGGAACCAGAAACTCCCAAGACGCTCAGGAGCTTTGCATTTTTACTAGTTGAGACTAGTTCTGAACCTAGTTGATTGGAAGGGGAAGTCTAACTACTGAGAGACCATTTCCTTGAAAGTATGTTGAAAAACTATTTGCAACCCCAATTTTCTAAATATCACATCAAGATCAGTGAAATTCTGTTATTTTACATTAACACAACTAATTTGTAAGCCTTTTAGACTTTTCTTACAATAATTTTTAAATTTTACCCTGTAATCAGGATAACTTGCAGTTTACTTGCAGTAGTTGCAGTTAGGCAAGAAGCTTATGAAGTTGCAAATGGCAGGGTGATCCCAGGTATCCCCAAGAAAGGAAGTTCTCAGAAGTCACGAGCATGAAAAATGAAAGGAATGGAAAGGAAGAAGGAAGGCAGATGGATGGGGGAAAACAGCCTCTCCAAAGACTAGCCTGGTATTAAGGGTTAAAGAAGAAATCAGGGGTCACAGTGGGGGCTGGGATGATGAACAGGCATAAGAAAATAGCAATAGTAAGAATAGAAAAAAATGCTGAAGAGAGACAGGCAAATGGCACGAGAGGTAGCAATGGACAGGAGCTCCTTGGGAAAGTCGATGTGGAAGGACTGTGGAAAGAGCTTGTATGTGGTTCTTAGACTTCAGCCATCCCTACCACAGAGTCAATAATATAACACTTCTTTGCCATCATACTGCAACATTCTACTTCAATTTACAAAAGTCTAGCCAGATGAGGTTGAACTGTTCACATAAGTAGCAACACATTTCAGAATAAAGTATACACACCCTGTTCACTGATTTCTGTTGGGGATTCTTCATGACGAAGAAAAAATTTCACTTCTTCCCTGCGTGGTCCCCACTTTTGTAGATGGTCATACATCATGTGGTCAAAGGGTATGGGCCGTTCTGAACGGAGAAAAAGCAAATATTTCACATTTGAGTTCGATGAATTTCAGGCTCGCACCAGGGCATAAACAGTAAGTCAAATGGCAGATGGGATTACCTGTACTATTTAAAAGGTTGTTTTCCTTTGTTTTCATTTGGGGGGGGGGATATACTTAAATTCATACAGGTCAGATGGATTAGGATTAGCAGCCTGTTCTGAATAGGGTTGCGTTCCTTCTGCAGGAGCAGGCTCACATTTTGGGTGTTTTCTTGGATTATTCATTGCTCCTGGATGTCCAGGTGGCAGTGGTACCCAGGGTGGCCTTTGCCCAGCTTGCAATGGTGCAACAGCTGCATTTGTATCAGAGTCATTAAGTCCTGAACACAGTGGTCTGTCTATGCATCTGTGACATCATGACTCAATTACTTTAACATGCTCTGCACTACCCATGAAGGCTATCTGGAAACTACAGCTAGTGGAAAATGTGACAGCCCTTGTGCTCATGGGAGTCAGATGGCTCGAGTCTACCATGCCACTGCTCTACCATACCCCCTGCTCCTGGCTGCACTAGCTTCTGGTTTTGATTAAAGATTAAAGGAACCGGCTTTCGCCTTTAAAGCCCTTTGTGGCTGATGGCAGGATACTGTAAGGTAGTGGTTCTGAAACTGGGCCATCATGATGCCCCAGCCAGAGAACCCTGGCCTCTGCCCCCTTAAGGGGCTAGGATGGGGGAAGGCAGTGATGCAATACGCTGGACTGCACCACTTTGGAGAGGCGCAGTGGTTTGAGCTCACAAAACTGGAAGTGGTGTCGATCGCGATATCTACTGACTCCACAGCATGGGGAGCCCCATGGAGGCTCCCTGCAACCTCAGGGGGCTGCTGCAGGTTCTGGTAAGAGGTAGCAAACCCCAGCACGATCCAGTGGATTGCGTCACTGCCCTCCCACCACCCCTGCATACGCTTACTGTGGCTGTAAGGACTCTCTCCTCCTATATGAGACAGTCCATTCCCTAAAGTCACCTGGGGGGGGCTCTCCTGCATCTGCCACCAAAATTTGAAGCTCAATTGGTGGCAACTAGAGGTTGGGCTTTCTCTGTGGTGATGGCAGAACTATGAAACTTTCTCTCAGTTGCACTGCAAACTTAGCCCTCTCTGTTAGCCTTCTACCATGGCCTGAAAATGTTCTTATTCCACTAAGATTATACACCCTCTTTATCTATTCAGCTGCTCTTAAACTAATTAACAATAATACTATTGCATTGCATTTTACAGTTGCTAGCTGCCTAGGGTCTTTTAGTGCAAAAGAGAAAAGCAGGGTACAAATGTTTTAAAATAAAATATTCAGCTAAATACAAATTCATACTTTTTCCCCACCATTTTAAAAAACAGATGTCATTAAACGTGCTTTGAATAGCATTCCCATTACATCCTGGTAACCATTTAGAAAGGGCTACATAACAGAAGAACATCAGGACTATACACACAAATATTCTAATTATTAGAATTTTTAAAAATTCTATTTTTATCACTTTATCGATGTTACCAAGAACTTCCCTGAATTCTGGAAAATTCTTGGCTCCTCATTTTTAACCCAAGATGGTGACTATGTGTGAAAGCACTGTGGAGTGTTCATTAAATCTGGATGTGATAGAGTAGGGGTGCCCAAACCCCAGCCCTGGTACCACTTGCGGACCTCGAGGTCTCTCAATGCAGCCCTCAGGGAGCCTCCAGTCTCTAATGAGCCTCTGGCCCTCCGGAAACTTGCTGGAGCCCGCACTGGCCTGACGCAACTGCTCTCAGCGTGAGGACGACTGACCTCTCGCGTTAGCTGTGGGCTCCCTCCACAGCTTGTTGTTTCACATCTGTGATGCGAAACAAAGAAAAGTAGCAAAGGAAAGGCCAGCCTTGCTTTGTTCAAGGCCTTTCATAGGCCTTGAGCTATTGCAAGACCTTCATTCAGTCATATAAGTTTCACCTCTGGTATATTAATTTATGTAAATTTATTCAAATTTTAAATGTAAATTAATTCTTTATTCCCCCAGCCCCTGACACAGTGTCAGAGAAATGATGTGGCCCTCCTGCCAAAAACTTTGGACAACCCTGTGATAGAGCAAGCGGAAAGGCAAAACAAAACTGCAATTCCTGCTGAAATTGAAATGAGTATACTACATGAATACTTCACAAAAGTAAACATTGCAACTTAAAAAAAACTAATTCACGATACCAAGAGATTGCTTACCATTTCCACGCCACACTTCAGAAAGATGGCAGCTGCCTTCTCCAGGTTCTTTGCAAAACTCCACCACATCCCGACAGGTTGTTTCAGGTGTAATTGGCACTTCAGTCAAAATCTGTTCATTGTTGCTCAGGAACACAGTTAAAATCATCTGAAAAACAGGACAACACTATGCAGAGCCAACCTTTTAAAGTGCACACTTTCATTTTCATAAAAGTCTCATAAATACAAATTTGTATATTTCTTTTCCAAAATATTTTTTAAATTCGCACGATACAGAAATCTTCACAAAAAATAGGAAAACACGGAAGGCGAAACAGGGGGCAGGGAGGCTGCAGGAGGGGGTGGATCATGCAATGATGGCATGCACTGGATTCTGTCCTCCCTTTGAGCAGCTTTCCCACCCCTTTCTTCTCCTTAGACATGCACCAGCTACAGAGCTGGGACAGATCTGAGGAGACCCATTGCAGAGTGTGAGGCTTACAAAGAGGTTAAGGGAATTTAAGCCATTTCTGCCCAACGTTGCATTCACGCAACAGGGACCAAATGTGTACACCTATGGGCTGGGCAAAAATGGATTAAATTCCCTTTCCCCTCTGAAAGGGGGTCACTCCCAAAAGTGACCCCCGCCACTGGATACAGCATTCTCCTCTTTGGAGTAATTGCATGGGGGGGGCGGGGCGGTGGTGGACAAGGATTGGATTGTACTCTAAATTTCACCAATAACTTGTAAAAACTCCTGTACTGGGGCTGGAAGTGATTTCTTTTTAAACTGCAATTTCAATGAATTGCAAACAGGAAGGGAAGATTACCCCTAGTACTTTGTCAATCAGAGCTCAAGAGAGTGAAAGGCCTCCTTGCTTGATCTTCATAACACTAATACTTATACTGAAAACATTCCTTCAAACATTACTGCAGTTTTCTCTAAAACGTAATTACTGTTCAAGGCATATTCATAAAAATACAGGTTTTCATTACAGTTACATCCAAGAAATCAGGAGCGCATATAGTCTTCCCACACTGTTGATAGCCCCCAAGCAAAATGTAGCCAACCAGCCATGTACTGGGGCCTGTCAAGTAACTCAAAACTCCTGTTTTTACAGTCCAGACAGGCAGTAAAAACAAGAGGTTGTACTGAACCCCTAGTGCTAGATTTCTCAAACTACAGGTCATGACCTACTTGGTGGGTCCTGGGTTGGGCCCTCCCACTTGCCTGTGCATCCATTTGGCTCCAAACTGGAGCCTTCCCGACACAATTGGAGGCTGCACTGGACCTCTGCTGGCCTCTAGAAGCAGCCAGAAAGTCACTTCCTGTTTACACCTAGATTTGTGAAAGTGATTTCCAGTTGCTTCCAGAAACCTCTGCAGGCCTTCTGTGGCCTGTGGAGGCCCGGCACCAAAGGAGGTAGGTAGCAGCACCCCCAGCCACAGAACAGGTGGGTTGCAGCAGAGGGAAGTTTGAGAACCTTTGCACTAGTGCAGGGGTGTCCAAACTTTTTGGCAGGAGGGCCACATCATCTCTCCGACACTGTTGGGGCCAAGAGAAAGAAAAGAATTTACAATTAAAATAAATTGACATACATGAATTACAGATGGAACTTAAATGAATGAAAGACGGTCTTGCAATAGCACAAGGCCTATAAAAGGCTTTGCACAAAGCAAGGCCGGCATTTCCTTTGCTGCCACTGCTGCATCACAGTCATGAACCAGCAAGCAGTGGAGGGAGCCCTCAACCCACAGCTCACTCAAGAGGTCAAACAGTTGCCCTCATGCTGAGAGCAGCTGCTTCGAGCCAGTGTGGGCTCTAGCAAATCTCCGGAGAGCCAGGTTCATTGGAGACTGGGGGCTCCCTGCAGGCCAGACTGGGAGTCCCCAAGGGCCACAAGTGGCCCCCAGGCCAGGGTTTGGGCACCCCTGCCCTAGTGAATTGCATTCAGTTAGGTGGCTCACAAGCTGTACAACTTTGAGTATGGATATTTAAAAGCTACTCTTTCTGTATCACTTGTTCCAGAATTCATTTTCCCCAATACCAATAAAATACAGAAGAGAATACAAGAGAACTAAAATGTAAGGACAATATGTTTATAAGCAGATGACTCATTGGGAAGAAATCTTGTGACCTGTGAAAACTACAGCTTCCAGAGAAGATTATTAAACATTTGTTGTTAGACTAACATAGCCAAAGCTAACTTTGTATTGAAATGAAAAAGTCTGCCTAAGAAAGATTTAGCAAAGAGCAGCGGTTCTCAAATGCTTCCTTTAGAGCCCTTTACACTCCTACACTCTCAAGGAGCCCTGCCAGCACATGTGTAGAGTTTAGGGGAGCCCAGAGTGCCAAGTACTTGTGCAGAGTAGTGCAGCACTGAGCAGACGGCAACCACTTATGATGTGCTTGTGCAGCCCCTGAAGTGGTCAGGGAGCTCCAGGGCTCTTAGGAGCACACTGAGAAACGCTGGCATAGAGGTTCTATTGTTTCTAATAACAAAGCCTAATACAATTATTGTTCATATAGTCGGAAGGTGGAAGATAGAGAAGACCTGAGGTGAAAGGATACAGTCTACTTTAAAGAGCGAGCTATTAAAATCGATGTAATGAACTGCATGATGTTTGGCAATAAATTGCTGTTTCAGCATTATGCTATTATGATGGTTTACTTTTAGTTGTAAACCACTTTGAGAAAATTCCCAAAACAAGTTAGGGTTTGTGCAGTACTTTCAAGTGTGGAAAATGTTTCACATCTATCATCCAAAACTTACAATACCTAGAAAGACAGTAAGTACATGAAGTTAAGTGGTAAATAAAGTGGTACCGATTTTTGAAAAATTAATATTTAACTACTACTTTATTTAATGTATTTTTACATAAATACTTTAAATAAAGGGGCAATATGCTCAGAATGGTGGCACTTGCTTAATCAGTTAGACTTCAGGTTCCAAAGAGGGGATCTTGTACTTTCGTTGTTGCTGATCATCATGAAGAATATTATTAGATTTATCTGCCTTTCATAATTGCCAAATATGTAATCCTCCATTTGCAATTTGACACGCTAAAGTCAAGAAGAATAATACATGCTCTTTCTCCATATCTGGACCAAGCCTTAGTAATTGTTATCAAATAAAGGTGTTTGTTTGTTTTAAACAAAAGAAGTTATCCTGTTCAAGAAAAAATCCAGCTGAAATATTTACATATCATTGTCAATTATAAGTTTGTCTTTTAAAAATACTGTTACCTGTTTTAAAATGAAATATGAACAATGAGAACAATCTCTTAAAACTAAATTTATAACAGGCTGCTTTTCTTTACTAACAAAGAACTGTGAGGAAAATATCATTTGCTGAAATCCTATATACATATTCCTCCCTTGGTGTAAATCCCATTGAACGCAACAGGACTTAGTCTTGAGTAGACTGTCCTATGTTTGCACTTTCAGTCATCATACAGGACAACTGTTCATATATCATGATTTGATAATGGGGGTTGAGGGGCTGGCAAGTCAGGACAGGTCTTATTCACTTATCTACCTGCTGACTATTTTATGCCTCCTAACTACCTGATAATGGTATAGACTCATAGTCACCACTCTCATTATAAAAATGTATTATTCTATTAACAAAAAGAAAATGGACATCTCATAAAGAACACTAATTTGCCAAGTAACTTTTCCATGAGGCAGGGTGGGGCAGGACAAGGAAGTTATAGGACAAAGGAGAAGGAGCAGACTACAGCAGAAAGGAACACTGGAAAGGAAGAACATCTCCTAAGGTTGATTCTAATTAGTACCTACCAACAAAAACATGATATAAGTTTAGGCTATAAAAGGAACCACGTGAGAATATTTTGAAGAAATCTCTTTGCTAGGTAAAACAGGAAAACATGGTAAAACAGTGAGGAGATGCACAGCCTGGTTGTCAGAATCAAGCAATATTAAAATCAACAGAACCAACAGTATTTTATGATTAAAGCAATCAGTTTGTATGCACTTTTATTTAGGACAGCAGTTCCCAAACTCTAGGAGTAAGTCTTTGTCGGGGAGGGGAAAATGCAGCTAAGCGATCCCCAGGATCCTGCTGCTGCCAGGGGCGACAGGGGCTTCGTTTTACTCACTAGCAGCAGCAGCCTCCTGGGGATGCGGGGAGCTCCATGGAAGCCTCTGTAGGGCTCTCCACGCCTCAGAAAATCTAAAAATGAAGATTGCAACCCACTTCCAGTTTCTGATCGCGAGGCTGCTGCCGCCGCCACTGCTAAGCAAAATGAAGCCCCTGTCACCCCTGGTAGTGGCACAATCCTGAGGATGCCCAGTTTGAGAACCTCTGATTTAGGAGGTAACTCAATGGATTTTCTTAAAAAACAAGTTAGCTATTTTCCCTTGAGTGAACTAAATCAAAATCCCTGATTTAAGTCACTTAAATCAATCCATCCTGGTTCAGTGGAACTATGCTTAATGGGAAGCCAGGGAGTCAGGAAGCAAAGCATTGTTGATGGACGGCATTCCTTCCTAAAATAATCAAGGGCAAAAACAAATTTTAGCTTCAGAGGGAATTCCTTGGCCATTCTCATAACAATGATGAAAAGAATAATTAAACATATAAATACTAACAAGGTAAAAAGGAAACACTAGTTAGGATCCAGAGAACTGCACAACTAGTTCTGTGGGGCCTTTGTGTGTCTCATATAACAACTCCCATGCCATAAATAAACCTCTGTTTAAGAATTCTGGAACTCTCAAAAACATTTTGGGATATAACATGGAGGCTTGTTCCAAGGAAGAAGAAAAAAATCTTTCTAGCCATGGTCATGTCCCTGGTCAACTGAAAGTACATATTTAGACCTCAGCCAATGTGGCTGAACTGACTACTAGATCTTGTTTTCCAAGATTCTTAGTCAACACCGGAGGGAGGACATGTTTCACCTGAGCTCCGTCTAAAAAATTTATTCTCTCCTGTTTATGTGTGCCTTATTATGACATATCCTGTTCTGTGGCACCTTTGAATGTAGGTCTGCAAGCCAAGTGTTTTGGTTTGCAAATGTCCTTGGTGGGGATAAGAAATCAGTGTTTATCTGTTGGTATGAAGAAACGAAGCAAGCGACAGAGAACCAGCCCAGCTGCCTCCGGGGAAACCGTCCTGAAAAAGAAACGCAGTCTCAAGGTTTCTAAACAGCTGCTGCTATCTGAATGCCCACTTAATCATGTAAAAGTGAGTAAGACTGTGGAATTAACTTCAGAGGGGGTCGAGGAGATAGAAGAAGGGAGTCAAACATCGAGTCATCCTGGAGAAAGGAGTGAGACGCCATTATCCACCTGTGTACTTAAAGGGGCAGTGAAACCCAATTCAGCATGCAATGCAGCTACTAATACAGACAATTTGGAACTGATAGGTCTCAAGGAACTGAAAGCCTTGTTTGGTAAACAATGTGCTCTCTTTTCACAAACTCTGCTTACTATCTTTAGAGGCCAGCAGTCTATGGCCTGCAAGTTAGAGGCTTTGAATAGGCAGATGAAAGCACTCACAGTGAGGGACAGGTCTCCCTGTGGGGGTGACATTCCTGCTGTTTCCTCAACATCTGAAGTAAGGATGAGAAGAAGACTGCAACCTTGCAAGATCTCCCTCTCCATTTTTTGAAAGCCAGTTAAATTATGGCAGGTGGCATACAAAATCCTCTCTGAGCAGTCTTCTACGCTGCGATTTGCATGAAGTGGACCTGCTGAATGTGACTAGGTTAAGTTCTCCTCCCAACTGGCAAAATATTCTGCTGTCTTTTCGCCAGGATATAATACCTCAAATGCTTTTTAAGTTATCTTCTCTTTTATATCGTTTTGGAATACGACCTATGAAAGTCTATTATGAACCTCCCATTATTGATTTTACCCAATCTTGGGGAGTTGGACATCCCGATACAGTTAGGGCAGAGGCTTCCCTTACCAGGCCTAGAACCTCTGAGCATATGGACTCTCAACTTTTGGACCCCACATTCGAACTTCAGCTGAAAGAGTCATTTTCAGAGCTAGCTCTGTTAGAACAGGAGCGTTTGATCTCAGCTTTGAAGGAACTGGTGCAAGACTTTGAAAACATACAAGATACATCAGTTTCTACTCTACTCCAGAAGCAGGCTGCCCCTACAGATTTGATGGAAATGGATGTAGCTGTGAAACAAATACCTGCTTCTAAGATCATTCATCCAGATCTACAGTGTCTAATGGACTTTAAAGAACAGTCAGTGGCACCTTCTCTTTCTTCAACCTCTCTGCTGCTTCTTTCTCAGGTTGGAAAGAGTACTTTGGAAGAAGTAAAGTCTGCTTCTGTTGCCCATGGTCGGGCGCTCTTGTCTGCACAAAGTGGATGTCAAACCCCTGGAATAACAGTAACTGATGTTTCACAACAAAGTTATCTTTCTAGTGAACTGACCATTATGGAGGCTGTTGAATCTTCGTCTGGTAATGACCAGACAATTTTGGATTGCCCAGCGCTGTGTACTCATTCTTCTCCAAATACTACAAATTTGTATCCAGCTGTGAAGTTGGGCTCAAGCCCAGTTGGGATTCAAAGAGTCTCCAAGGGGGTTCCATACAGAAATGTGGGGGCTGAGTCCCCTGTACTGAATCCCTGTGTGGCAGATGATATAAGTTTTACCATCTCTCCTTTTGCAAGTAGTCAGGTCCCTTCAGTGGGTATTTGACTCGAGTGCAGCTAATGTATTTCATCTTGTTTCATGGAACGTGGCGGGGTGGGCGGGGAAATTAGGGCAGTCTGATTTTTTGGATTTTGTCAAGAAATGGGATATTTTATGTTTTCAGGAAGTCTGGCTCTCCTCTCCCCCCCAAGTAGATGGCTTTAGAGCCTTTTTAACTCCAGCGGTCCCTGGTTTGGGAAGGGGTAGACTTAAGGGAGATTACTCTCATTGATCTCTACGAATTTGTCTATTGCAGTGGAATCCCTGCCTGCTTTTGACCGTTATACTCTGGTGGTAAAACTTAATTTACAGCCAAGTCCCCTAATTTTGGTTAATGTGTACTTCCCGCCACTTGTGGGTTTAGTCACTATAAGGCAAATATGGACCAACTTTGAGAAGCATCTTGGGGAGATTCAAGAGGCACATCCTTCTGCTCAGCTGGTCATTTTGGGGGATTTTAATGCAAAAATGGGCAGAAATGATTTTGAACTCTTTACAAAATTTGGAGCTTTTCCTCCACCTTTTTCTGACCCTTCTCCATTGTGCAAACGGGTATCAAATGACTGCAGGTGTAATCGTCAGGGCTTATTTTTGGCCCAATGCTGCATAAAGCAAGATCTAATAATTCTTAATGGCTCATGGCCTGAGGATCACCCAGCTGTGTGCTCCTTTTGGAGGGAGGCTAAACCGTCACTTCTAGATTATGTGGCCATTTCTAGGTCATTGCTCCCAGATTTGCTGGATTTCAGGGTACTTAGTAGACCAGAGAGTGATCACCTCCCTTTATCACTCAAATTTTCAACAGCTGGGCAGTTTAAGTCTAAAGAGATCCATCACCCTACTGATCATTCAGGTCCTGTGACAAGATGCGTGAAATGGACCAGTCATGTCAGTGTTAAAATTCAGGGGCTTCTGAGTTGTGAGCGGGTAATGGGCTTTAGGGATGCGATTATAGCTAAGGAGGGTGACCCTTTATCGCATTATAATAATGTTGTTGCTGCCTTAAAACCTTTTTTAAGTAGTTACACGTGCAACAATATCAGTCTGAGACGCAGATCTTATGATTGGTACGATTTTGAATGTAGGATCCTGAAGAAGCAGGTTACTGCTGCTTTGATTATGGCAAGAGAATCTCAATTGGAGGCTCATTATGTGCATCTAAAAAATTTAAAAAAGCAATTTAAGGAAACCATCAAACTTAAGAAGGAAATCTTCATAAAGAAAAATTGGGAAGTTTTAATTAGTGCGGCCATTCAGAAAAATACTTCTCTTTTCTGGCATACAATTAATCCACTACTGAAAGTGTCTCCCTCGGGAGCTTCTAATCATATTACAGCATCAGAATGGGTGGAACACTTTCAGGGGATCTATGCATCGGAGGAACCCCCCTGTCCAGATTTAAGATCAAAATTATTAGCTGAAGATCTTCCATCCTGGGAACCAGTAACCAGTGAGGAGGTTGTCTCTCTCTTATTAGGAGAGTAAAAAGTGGAAAAGCTCCAGGGGAAGATTTTATTAGGAGTGATTTGCTTAAAGAACACCAGGATTGGTGGGCTCCAACTTTGGCTGCTTTATTTTCGTATATCGATGAAACTGCTAATATGCCTTCAAATTGGGGTTGGGCAATTATAGTTCCCATTTATAAGAAAGAAGGTCATGAAGGTCATTTATAAGAAAGAAGGTCATGAAAGAAGGTCCCTCAAATTACAGGCCTATTAGCCTGCTAAATGTTATTAGCAAACTCTATGCTTTACATCTAAGAGATAAGCTATTAGCCTGGATGGAATCTCAAGACATTATAGCTGATATTCAGGCAGCCTTTTGCCCTGGAAGATCACCCCTTGATCAGACTTTGGTGCTGCAATTCCTTGTCGAGAAACATCTGGCCACTAGGGGCTCTAGACTTTTTGCAGCCTTTGTTGATTTTAAGGCTGCTTTTGACCTAATCCCTAGATCATGGCTATGGGATAAGTTTGCAGCTTCATCTATTGGTCGTCGTTTATTGTTGCTTATGGTTAGCTTATATGGCAACTCGGGCATAAGGATTAGGTGTTCATCTAGAGGTCATTTAACGAAACCAATTTTTGTTAATAAAGGGGTCAGACATGGCTGTGTTCTTGCCCCCCTTTTATTTAATTTTTATATAAATTCACTGATTACCTCCTTTAATGATCTGGCTTTACATCCTCCAAAGCTTGCTGATCGTCACGTTCCTGTTCTGGCATATGCTGACGATGTACTTATATTATCGAGAACACAGGTCGGCATGAGGAGGGCCCTTCGCCATTTAGCCCTGGTTAGCTCACAGGAGAAATTGATAATTAATTCTGATAAAACAAAGGTGTTGGTTTTTGCCAGACACTATAAGGCCCATCGATGGCTCCTAAATGGGAAACCCATCGAGAAGGTTAAATTAATAAAATACCTGGGGGTGATTTTTCACTATCAAGGTGGCCGTTTGGCCCATAAAAACTATGTCGGTCAATCAGCACAGAAAACATCTGGTGCCATTTATCGTTTTTATTCATCTAAAGGCGTCAAATTTCTCCCTGCGGCTCTAAGGCTGCATAATGCTAAAACTAGGGCTCAATTGCTTTATGGTTCTGAGATCGCCCCATATTTAAACACCAGGTCTTTAGAGGTGATCCAGACCAAATTTTTGCGTCAACTGATGTATGTCCCCCGATGTGTGCCGAATACTGTGGTTAGGCTGGAATCTGGTACCCCAAGTATAGAGATGTCGATGTGGCTAAATGCCTTGCATTATTTTTTGAAGATTCTCTCGAGACAGGGTAATTTTACTCATTTGATCTTTTTGGATCCCTTTATAGGCTCCTGGGAAAAGAGGTGCCTGGATTACTTTAATTTTTGCGATCTTTCCCCCGAGTCTTTAACGATGATGAGCCTGGGAGACGCAAAAGAAATTTTGCGTCAGAGGTTGGTGGATCTTGAAATGAGATCTGCGAGAGCCAGACTTTCTACATATGTTTTTCTTGGGGATCAAGCTCTTACGCTTTCTCCTGCCAGGTATTTTTATAACATCGTTATTCCAAAATTCAGGATTGCTTTTACTAAAGCCAGGTGCAATGCACTCCTATCAGCAGTTCTTTTGGGGCGTTACGCAAAGCGTCCTTATTCAGAGAGACTGTGCCCCTGCCATAATAATGTGGTGGAGACAACTGCCCACATTATTCTGCAGTGTCCAAAGTATGATGATTTGCGATCTAAATTTATTTTCCCGATCTTTGGCGCTGTAACGGGGATGCAGGTGGAGGAGCAGCTTGCCTTTCTGCTGTCTGATGTAAATCCTGATATATCGCTCAGGGTGGCCCGTTTCTGTCATGCTGCACAGTTGATAAGAAAGAAAATTGAGAGTATAAATTGATGATTTTATGATTTTATATATGTGTAAAGGGATGTTGGTTTTAATTTTGTGTATTTTGTTGTGTTGTTTTGTGACTAGCTGGTCGGATGACCGTTAATAAAGTATCTATCTAGTCAACACCAGTGCAGACCAAGCTCTAATTTCATGGTTGCAATTTCCATCTGCAATGATCTAGGAGCCCAAGAAGATAAACTCTGTTATGGTTTCCATTTCTTCCCCTTCTATTTGCCATGAGGTGATGGGGCCAGATGCCATGATCTTGGTGTTTTTTTAATGTTAACTTTCAAGCCACATTTTGCACTTTCTTCTTTCACCCTCATAAAGAGGTTCTTTATCTCGTAAAGAGGTGAGATCCTCCTCACTTTCTGGCATTAGAGTGGTATCATCTGCATATCTGAGGTTATTGATATTTCTCCTGTCGATCTTAACTCCTTTCTCCTGGCAATCTTAACTGGTGATTCATCCAGCCCAACCTTTCACACTATGCATATGTTAAATAAGCAGGGTGTCAGTATACAGCCTTGTCATACTCCTTTCCCAATTTTAAACCAATCAGTTGTTCCATATATGGTTCTAATTGTTGCCTCTTGACCTGCACACAGATTTCTCAGGAGATAGATAAGGTGGTCTGGTACTCCCATCTCTTTAAGAACTTGCCACAATTTGTTGTCATCCACACAATCAAAGGCTTTAGCATAGTTAATGAAGAAGAAATAGATGTTTTTTCCTGGAACTCCTTTGCTTTCTCCATAATCCAGCAAATGTTGGCAATTTGATCTCTAGCTCTTCTGCCTCTTCGAAAGCCAGTTTGTACTTCTGGCAGTTCTCTGTTCACATACTGCTGAAGCCTAGCTTGCAGGATTTTGAGCATAACCTTGTGAGCATATGAAATAAGCACAATTGTGTGGTGGTTTGAACATTCTTTGGCATTGGCTTTCTTTGGAATCGGAATGTAAACTGATCTTTTCCAATCCTGAGGCCACTGTTGAGTTTTCCAAATTTGCTGGCAGATTGAATGCAGCACTTTTACAGTATCATCTTTTAAACTTTTAAGGAGCTCAACTGGAATACTGTCGCCTCTGCTAGCTGTTGTTGTTAGTGGTACTTCCTAGGACCTACTTGACTTTGCACTCCAGGATGTCTGGTTCAAGTTCAGCTATCACACCATCATGGTTATCAGAGTTCCTCTGTGTATTTGTGCCACCTCTTCTTAATCGCGTCTTCTTCCGTTAGGTCCCTACCATTCTTGTCCTTTATCATGCCCATCTTTACATGGAATGTTCCTTTGGTATCTCCAGTTTTCTTGAAGAGATGTCTAGTCTTTCCCCTTCTATTGTTTTTCTCTTATTTCTCTGCATTGAAGAAGGCAGACACTTGCTTCTTGGGAGGAAAGCTATGGCAAGCCTAGATAACTTAATGAAAAGCCAACATCACCTTGTCGATAAAGGTCCATATAGTCAAAGTTATGGGTTCCCAGCAGTATGCATGGCTGTGAGAACTGGACCATAAGGAGGGCTGAGCGCCTGTAATGCAATTGCGGAAGATCTAGCGAGGAGGTAGGATGTGGTGTCAGCAGTGGCCCCTTTAAGAGCCAGTAAGGAGTAAGACAAGGTTGTCCACTTTCACTTTAAATATTGTTTATCTTGACAAACAGTAAGTAAGACAAGGAGTAAGACAAGGTTGTCCACTTTCACTTTAAATATTGTTTATCTTGACATTAGAAATACTGAATAATGTAATAAGAGAAGATCAGGGTGAAACTGCTCAAAATTAAAAGTGAAGAATATAAATTACAAGCGTTTGCAGATAATCTGGTATTTATTTTGGAACATCCACTCAACTCCATGGAATTTCTGATAGAAGACTTAAAACAATATGGAGAAGTAGCAGGTTTAAAAATAAATTACCAGAAGACCAAAATGATACTTAAAAACATAAAAGACAATGATATAGAACGATTAAAGGCATTTGGACTACAGATAACAGAGTAAAATATCAAGGAATTACAATTACAAAAAAGACAAGTACATAAATGGAAGACAATTATATCAAATTAATGAAAGAAATAAAAAAAGATTTGGAGAAATATAATAAACTGCAACTATCTCTAATGGGAAGAATAGCTTTATTGAAAATGAAAATATTACCAAAATTAATGTTTTTATTTCAGACTATTCCGATTATTTTGAAGAGATTTTTTTTTGAAGAAATGAACAAAATTACTACAAAATTTGTCTGGCAAGGTAAAAAACCGAGAATAAGACTGAAATTATTGCAAGAAAATAAAAAAAGAGCAGGATTTGGATTACCAGACTGGGAATTATATTATCAAGCAGCAGCCTTAAATTGGATAAAAGATTGGGGACTTTTATTGAATGCAAAAATTTTAACATAAGAAGCACACGATTTACAAATAGGCTAACATGCGTTCCTCTTTTATGATAAAGTTAAACAGCATGGATATTTCAAACAACACATTTTAAGAAGATCTTTAATTTGGATATGGGATCAGATAAAATATAAGATATCTTTTAAATTACCTAGATGGATAAAACCACTTGAAATAGCAACCAATCCGAACTGGATCAAAAAAAGATCAAAATAAACCATACAGTGAGTTGCTGAATAATAAAGGAGAGATCTTAAGTAAGTCTGAGTTAGAAGAGAAAGGAATAAAGCTGGACTGGTGGAATGATATGCAAATAAGAACAAGATTACGAGAAGACCAAAAAATAGGTCTATATGAAGAAGATATAAGTTTTGATAAAATATTTTTGATTGATGAGGGGAAGTATATAAGAAAAATGTACAGTTTTCTCCTGGAGATGAGAATGGAAGGTGAGATAAAGATGCAACGGTGCGTTGGGCAAAATTTTTGGATATAATATATCAATGGATGATTGGAATCAAATTTGGAATACTAATAACAACAACAACAGGTATTTATATACCGCCTTTCTTGGTCTTTATTCAAGACTTTATTCAAGGCAGTTTACATAGGCAGGCTTATTTAAATCCCTTATTAAATAGGGATTTTTACAATTGAAAGAAGGTTCTTTCTTTCAAGAACCACTACATTCAGGTGTTTCATTCCGATCTGGCTTCACATTCTGGCCTCCATCCTCCCACACTCAGAGCAGCTGGAATAGCTCTGCTTCAGCTTGTCAGCTGCTTCAAGGTCGCATGGTGCCGGTGGCCTCGAACTGGCGACCTTGTGGATGTTATCTTCAGGCAGACGGAGGCTCTACCCTCTAGACCAGACCTCCTGCTCGATAGTTTAAGATAACTAAAGCAGTGTCTTTTAAAGAGAATTTATATAAAATGTTTTATAGATGGTATTTAACACCAGAGAAGTTAGCAAAAATGTACTCTGGGTTATCAAATAAGTGTTGTAAATGTAATGAGCTAGAAGGAACTTTTTATCATATGTGGTGGACATGCAAAAAAGCAAAGAAATATTGGAAAATGATACATAAAGTGTTGCAAAAGATGTTGCATTGTGTATTACCATTCAAACCAGAAATATTCCTCCTAAATGTGACATCAGAAATTAAAGATCAATCTAAGAAACACCTTATTGTACATATTGTTACAGCGGCAAGAATATTGTTTGTGCAAAAATGGAAATCTATAGATGTGCCAACTAAAGAAGATTTAATAGATAAAATCTATGAAGTAGCAGAAATGGAAGTTTTAACAGAAAGAATGAAAGAGAGAGATTTAGATAGAGTAAGAAAATATTGGAAGTTTTTTTATGATTGGGTAGTTAAATTTAGTTAGATAAAATTGAGTGTTTCGTAAAAACCAATTTTTTATATTGATAAATATGCGAACCTTTGTATTGATGATTACTGTGTTTTTTCTATCTTAACTGAATGATGTATGTTGGAATCTGGGGCCAAACCTTATGTGTAACCTGTGTTGTACCTTACCCAAAGTTAAACCTATTTCCTTTCCTGTATCTGTAATGAATAAATAAAATATATTAAAAAATAAATAAATAAAGGTAAGGCCTGGGCATGAAGCAGTGAGTGTGCTACACACTTGGAGCCACTTGAAGGCAATAGGGCCCTCAGGCATAAAAGCACGTGATGAAGGAGGAAAGCTTGAGGAAGGACAGACTGGATTAATGGCAAATGGACTACTGGAACTGCTGATGGACTGATTGGTGAATGGATTTTGGAGACTGCTGGAGACACTGAGATTGCTGTTTGGCTGCCATGCCCAAGGCCTGCTGAGGACCAAAGTGCTACTATAGTGGCAGGAGGGGCTGCTGGCAGGAGAGGGAGGAAGGAGGACCTCTTCAGGCTAAACAGGCGAGCTACCCTGGTAGTGGGATGCAGTAGTACTGCAGGGCAAAACTAGGGTCATTTTTGGGGAAAGAAGGGGAGCTAATTAGCATGAAGTGGGAATAATTCTCTAGGCAGAGCTTAGACCAAGAATCTGGCAAAACAGCGCCAAAGAATAGATGCTTTTGAATTATGGTGTTGGCAAAAATTTTTAAGTCACCTAGACTACAAGGAGATCAAATCAGTCAATCCTACAGGAAATCAACCCTGACTGTTCATTGGAAGGACAGATGCTGAAGCTTAAATACTTTGGTCATCTCATGAGAAGTGAGGACTCTTTAGAAAAGAGCCTGATGCTGGAAAAAATTGAAGGCAAAAGGAGAAGGGGACGGCAGAGGATGAAATGGTTAGATAGTGTCACGGAGGCAATGAAGATGAATTTGGACAAACTCCGAAAGTTAGTGGTAGACAGGGGGGCCTGGCTGTGGTCCATGGGGTCATGAAGAGCTGGACACAACTGAACAACAGACCAAGCTCTAGATTGGAAATTAGTATTTTCATTATTTTCAAGAAAAACACAACTTCCACTAAAAAGAAAGCCCTAAACTAAAACTAAAAGAACACTGCTCTTCTCCAGTAAATATGGAAACAAAAACATTGTTTTTTCTTTCACTTTGAATGCATTCTTTCGGCAGCTTTCCCCTCTTACCATGGAAAAGATTAGGCTTACAGATTTCAAAGCATTTCAGTACAAATACCTGTTTTACAATGTCCTACTGAAAAACAAGCTATCAAAATGCAAGCAACAGATTCAAAAGGTGCAACAACTTTTAAATATATTGCTAAAAGTAGATCAATTTCACTTGGTTAACACTGCAATCCTATGCATGTTTATTTAGAAGAAAGTTCTACAGTGTTAAATGATGGTAAAAGTGGGCAAAAGATTGAAACCCAAAATTAATTATTTTATTTTCTGTTTTGGACTGCCAGGATAGAAGACATTTCACCTGGTTTCATGTCTCTAGAGCAGGGGTGCCCAAACCCCGGCCCGGGGGCCACTTGCGGCCCTCGAGGCCTCTCAATGCGGCCCTCAGGGAGCCCCCAGTCTCCAATGAGCCTCTGGCCCTCTGGAGATTTGTTGAAGCCCGCACTGGTCCAACGCAACTTCTCTCAGAGTGAGGGCGACTGTTTGACCTCTCCTGAGCTGTGGGATGAGAGCTCCCTCCACTGCTTGCTCTTTCACATCTGTGATGCAGCAGTGGCAGTGAAGGAAAGGCTGGCCTTGCTTTCTGCAAGGCCTTTTATAGGCATTGAGCTATTGCAAGACCTTCATTCATTCATATAAGCTCATCTTTAATATATTCATTTATGTAAACTTATGTAAATTTATTCAAATTGAAAATGTAAATTAATTCTTCCCCTCCCCGGCCCCCGACACAGTGTCAGAGAGCTGATGTGGCCCTCCTGCCAAAAACTTTGGACACCCCTGCTCTAGAGAACATGAAATCCTATGAAGGCTCCTTGCTACTTTTGTTTCGGATTACATAACCATGTCTGGTAATCAGAACTGCCACTCTGATAAAATGGATTTCAAACACTGTTTTTCAATATGGCAGTTACTGACTCCACAATCTCAGTTTTATTGGTAGAGGGGCTGGAATTGCAACACACACACACAAAACATATGCTTTATTCACTGTATCTGCTTTTCAGTGTCAATTTGAGCATTTAATAGATGCGACCAGACCTCTCTAGACTACAACATCCAAAGGCTTCTTTCCTCAACAAGGAAGGGAAGGATGTCACAGTTCTGGTACTTAATAAGACACTAGATCTGTGGAGGCTCCTTCATAGGAGGGGCCAAGCCCCATTTGCCCCAAGAAAAAAAGAAAAAAAGACTGAAATCCCAACCCTATCCAGTACAGCAGCAGTGGTGCTAAAAGGCCACCACTGGATCATCTGCTGGAACTGAGCAGACTGGAGGTCTCCTTGGAGAAAGGGGACATCCCCTTACCCTGAGCAACACCCCAGCCTGCTCAGTGGGGCTTCTCAGCACTAGCTATTTTGCTTGCACAGACTTGAGAAGCCCTGTACCAGGCTTTCAAGCCTGATGAGGAGGCCTCCACCAGTCCCATCCCCCTCCTGGGCCTCCACCATCCCTACCCTCTCTCTGCCCCCCCACCCAGAAACACCTCCCTCACCCTCCTGCCACCCTCTCCTGTGCCACTCAGCACTTCTGCTTGGTTGGTGGCTGGGGCTTTGGCTGCTAAGTCAACAGGGTGGCACAGACCTCCTCGCCAGCACCACTTACTCACTGGGTGGCACATAGGACTGAGCGCACAGTTGGTGAAGAAAGGTAGGCTTGGCCTAGTAGGTTTTTATGTTTACATGACTTCTAAGTGCCCCACTCTCCCACCAAGGAATTATGATCAAATCTGAACCTCTTCATTCCAAGGAGCTCTAAATGTCAGACAGATCATTCCCTTCACAGCCTTTTATCCTCACAAAAACCCTGTTATGAAGCTGTGAGAAGTGACTGGTCTATGTGAACCAATTACATCTGGTGTGTTCATTATTAATTTTTTTTCTGAATAGATAAACACACATGACTACTTAAAGCATAAATTGGTGCAGTTGTACCCTATAGCTGCCACCCCTCCAATACTTACTTGAATGTGTCTAAGAATTAGCAGTAATCATCAGGAGATTATTGAAAGCAATCCTGGAGATCTTAATAATTTGGTATTGTGTAAAAAATGTTTGTGGAGGGGGCAGGGACTTCTCCAGGAATAATGTTAGAGCTATACTGTTCTGCACTGAGGTCCTGAGTGGGTCATGTTCTGTACTGTATTTATATGGTTGTCTCACACAGATCCCAGACTGTTTACTGTAAATTGTTCATAGTGAGGTTTGAGCATGAGTAAAGGCTGCCATAAATAGATTCCACATTTGGGGAGATATGAAACACAAACACACTCTTCTCCAATGTTCAAATGTTTGATATGATCATTAATGCAATAATGCAAGAAGTGGTTATCATTTGTCATTTGCTTGAATGGCAGATTAATGCTTTTGAAAAACATATTACAGGGAAAAGTGTTAGTGAAGGTTTGTTTGGTATACGGTGATTACCCAAAACAGTACATACATATAAGATGAACTGAACATATGTATTGTACATATGAACCACTACAACTGCTGTAGTGATGCATGCTATGCACGAGCAAAAGACATTGGCTTCATCAACTCCAAACCTCACCAGCCACCACTGCACTAGATATGGATGCATTAGGCTCTCTGCAAGCACAGAGCTGAGAAACCATGGAATTTGTATCTGAAGCAATACAGGCTTCTTCCTGTTATCTTTGCTCATTATCAAAACAAAACCTCTCTGACATTGCCCCAACACCAAAACCCAGATGCTGCTTCCCATCCCCCCATGGGAAAAGAGAGAAATAATGTATAAATTTTACAGTCTAAAGAATGCTGAAATTGTAGGTTGCTGGTGAGGTGCTGGGATAGCCTCAGGAATCTCAATTCCTGCCACCAAACCACCCAGATTTCTGACATGTACTCCTGGATACAGCGATGTGTTATTTGATCACATTACACCACCATAAAGAAAAAGTCATTTTATGTAGAGGAGCATGGCAGAAAAGGGATAGAATTACCCATCCAACAGCCCCAGAATTCCTCTGCTTATGGATCAACTGCAAGTTGTTCATTTTATTATATATAACTTAACAGACCGTTATCAAAGTAGTTATCACAGAAAAGGATGAGAAGTTGCTCCCTGTCTTGAAGGGACTTCAAGAAGGGAGATACCAGTCACAGCCATTAGAAGAGATAATTCCAACCACACAAGCACTTATTTTTCTGCTTCAAAAGTGCTCCATTCACATACCTAGCTATTTTATAAGCAACCTATCTGCTCATTCACAGTCCCTTCTCCATCTTTATAGACAGCCGATTGATTTCAACTTTTTGAAAAATGTTGTCTTAATAACATTACTTTCCATAAACTATGTTTTACTGTGAATGTCCAGTTCTGGGGATCAGTAGCCAAGTTAGCTCAAAATGTGCTTTGTGATCAACTATTTTTGTGCCTAATATAAATTATGGCAATGCCAACCAAAAGAATTAAATTCCATGATCTCAGGGCCCAATCCTATCCAGCTTCCTAGCACTGATACAGCCATGCAAGTGGGGCGCTTGTTGCATCCTAGGTGGGGGGGGCAGTCACAGAGTCCTCCTCAAGGCAAGGGAATGTTTGTTCCGTTACCCCAGGGCTGTATTGCAGCTGTTTTGGTGCTGGAAAGTTGAATAGGACTGGGCCCTCATACTACTAAAAGCTTGTGTACAGGGGAATGCAGCACTTTTATAATGATGTAATCCTAGAAAAAACTTCGCAAAATTTAAATTAGTTTTTATCACCTCTACTTTTTCTCATATTTTGCCCCTCTTTAATTACAATGTTGTATTTCAAGTACAAGGTATGCTTTAAAAATGTACAGTATGTGCAGGTATTTATTTATTTGAAAAATTTATATCCTGCCTTTCTGTAATGATCTCTCCTCCAGTAAACTATTGTCAGATTCAAATACATGTTGACACGTACGCTATGACAAGTTTACATGCCAATGCCATAGAAGTCAATGCAGCATTTCAAAAATAGAAGGTACGTTAAACACTTATAATTAGCTGTTGGATCTTTTATTATACTTTCCACAGCTCTTAGGTTTGCGTATTTGCTCACCTTCTTCACCTGAACCACTGATGGCACAGGTGAACATACCACTGTTATGCAATTGATAAGGAAAGGTAAACAACACTGTTTGGGGGGGAACAACAGTTTCACTTGGGGGAAAACCTCCCAAATTATAGACATTCTTTTTAAATCACTTTTCTCCCTTTAGGGAACTCAAGGCAGCTTACAATGGGTAGCACTGCAACTAGCACTTCTGTTGTCAGAACCTCCCTCCATGAACAGAAAGTGTTCTGCTCGCACAAGGAGACCTTTCACTTTCACAAGGCCCCCTTATGTGAGCAGAGTGCTCCTTACATTCATAGTGGAAGCTTCCACTAATGGAGGGAGCTTCAAATGGCAGACACTCTAGTCAAGATGCTACCAGATACCAATTTTAAAACATGGTTAATACAACAAAAATCAACACAAATTCAAATAAAGAGTTAAATGAGCTCAGAAAAAGGCTTTGCAAAGTGCCAGGTAATCATGATCCTCCAGGAAAATACTGGTAGGAAGAGAGATTGCCTCACAGTACAAGATCACAGTTACCCTGTCCCATTCAAACTTAACATGTTAGGCTCAAGTGGCTATTGTACCACTGCATTTCTGATAACATTGTGAGCATAAAGGGTCTTAGCAGAAGGGAGTCAAGTTTAAAAAGAGCTGAAATCAGGTATAAATTGGATGAAGTTTCTTAAACTAATTTCAAGGGACCTCATTCCAAATTCAACCTGTGGGATCAAGCTGATGCAAAATGGTGGGTATTTCACAAGTTGAAATATAAAGATTTAAGGATATACAATACAACTTTCCATCAGTGCAAAGAAGGAAAAACCAATGTTGTTCCATATAATGAATGAATAGCACTTGCACAAAACAATGATCACGTGTAATTACCCTAAGGATGTTTCCACAGCTGATGCAAAGAATGTCTTTAAATGTGTCACTTGAGATAATGAAGCATAGAAAGGGGAGGGAAGAGAACCATTTAAAAAATGAATGAATATTCTAGGCAGTGTAGCTTCTTTTTCCTGTATTTACAGGCATAGGAAATGCAAAAACTGATTTAATTGTCACTTGTGAAAACAGCCTAAGGCATGACCTTGCAAATCACTGCTGCAAGGTCAAACTATGCAAAACTAACCTTCTGAATCTGTCTCAGCTATACAGCATTTTGTTCGCTGTAACACTGTGCACTGCTTTTCTGACCTACAAATATTTGTCAAGAAACACAAAGCTAATAGTGGTCTCTTGAGCCTCCTGTCATTTGTAAAGTACTATAAGACAATTAGAAAAGCATTACACTTGGGACGAAGCTAGTAAGGTTACCACTGAATTCTCAAGATACACACCAATTTTAACTCAATAAGGTCACTAGGAAACTGCATTTTCCTCCAAATTTTTATTCAGATTTTAATATAAATACTAATAGCAACCTTTTTTTTTATTAACATTAGCAAAAGGCTGAAATACCTACCAATAATGTCAAGCATTTCATTAGCAGAATACTTTTGTTTATAGGGGATTACACACAGTAGAGATATATACAGAGATATTCTGAGGACAGCTTCTCTCAAATCTCTGATGACCATTATTAATATTGTATTTAAAAATCATTCTGTAACATGCCAGCTTAGATATACAACAGTAAAGATGCAGTTGAAAGCAAATTCTGAAAAATTCTATTTAACGTAATTCAAAAATACTTAATGAAAACATGCAAAGGAAACAACTTTTCAAACAAATATGTACAAAAACAGCACCAGAAAACAAACTAAAGATGAACGCAAAACTGTATACATAAAAGCTCAGAATCATGACAAAGTTACATGCCATAAAAGAAACCACAAAAATATAACGAGAGTTATGTCAATTCACTTTCACCTTTTTTTTCATAATTTTGCCCATCTTCCCATTTCTCTGCTTTAGGTCAATTCTCCTGGACTGCCAAATGTTCTCTTTTGAGGTGTTTATAATGCTTTGAAGAATCATTCTTATAATGTTCCTCATGTGTAAAACCACAAACAAGAAATAAAAATATACAAAGTGAAAGCTAGAATCTAAAATAGTTTTTGTGCACAGGCTACAGGGAGAATCTACTTAAATGGATATCTCTCTGGTCCGCTAGTATACATACAAGAGGTAATGACGTACCATGATAAGACATCCTAATGAAACAAGACAGGCCAAAGTTGTGACAGCCAGTAGATATAATGGATCAAGTTCCACCTAATTAAGCAAGCTTACTTTAGTTCTCTTCATCAAACTTGTAGTACTAACCATGTTTCAGCTTAGGAAGCAACTTCCACAGGGATAGACATGTTGGCTTTTTGCAGCAAAAAGTCTTGCAGTACCTCCAAAACAAGCATGTATTTCAGCATATGCTTCAAATTCCACCTGATGAAATAGACTATTTCATTCACGCTTATGTCAAAATAAAACTTAGTCTTTAAGGTGGCACAAGATTCATTGGATAGCATCTAGAGTGTAACATTCACAAAGCCATATTCTCTACTGAAGCCCTTAAGCCCCCACAAAAGCCACTGCTGAAAGTTGAGGACCCAGTATCATGGGATATGCTGGAGATAATACCTAGAGAATGGGAGGTAACTGTGAACAGCATGGTTCTTTACTGGTTTTTGGATATTCCCTTTACAGCCTCCCATGCTTTAGCCTCCCAAAGCTTCCCCACACAGCATCCCATGTTTTTGCAGAGGGTCCCATGACCCGCAGCAGTGGCTTTGGAAGGGGGCTCAGGGGTTTCCATGAGCACTGTTCTCTGGATGCCCCTTTTGTTAGCTTAGGAAGTGTCACATCTAAATGATGGGCAAATTTAAAAGCAATTACTGCATAGATATGCTGAAAAATTAAAATCACTTTTGGGATGCGCGCACACCCGTCAGCACTATCTGAAAGTTGTTTTAACCTGCTTCTATAATGTCATGGACACAATGGCTCTGCCTACCACTTGAAAGGTAACAGCATACCACCAACAACATTTAACTCACTTTCAATGGCAATAAGTGCTGTGGCACTTCTCCATTATCATATCCATAACCATATCTCCATAACCATATCTCCATTATCAAAAGATGTGAACATACCAGTATTGCTGTTCTCTTGTCAAGGAATAAACACTTATATAGAATCGGAGAAAAAGTCAGCTTCTCTCACTGTTTCCTTACATCCCCAAGCAATTCCTCCACTATCAATGCCTATTATATGAAATGCAAGGTGGTAAAATTTGACATCAAGTTCATCTGTAAGATACATATCAATAAAGAAATAAGATACATATAGAGCAGGGTTTTGTAAAGATATATGGGTTTTGTAAAGGTATATGTAAAGATACATAAAGGTATATGTAAAGATACATAAAGGTATATGTAAAGATACATAAAGGTATATGTAAAGATTTGTAAAGGTATATGTAAAGATACATATAGAGCATACATATAGAGCATATAGATACATATAGAGCATATAGAGATATCAGGGTTTTGTAAAGGTATATGTAAAGATACATATAGAGCATATCAAACTCATTTTGTACAGAGGGCCAAAGTTAGCATTCAAGCTGCATGCTGAGGGCCAGAAGTGACATCATTAAGCAGGTGATGGCCAGAAATAAGTACTTTCTTCTCACATAGAAACTCATTAGCTGCAAATGACAGAAGAGAAAATGTGCAAATCTTGTTCATATTTTCAAGATATGAGAGGCCAATTATCATGCTGGGAGAACTCAGTTATAATATGGGTCAGATAAATTGCTTCTAGGGGCTTCATTCGGCCCATGGCCTTATGTTTGACACCCCTGGTATAGACGATGGGTCACAGCTCCTTGATAGGTCCTGCCATGCACACTTGGGGTAGAGCTCAACAGACTCCATAATCTTTCCCAAAGAAATCATTCCAAAGAGGAAGCTGCAGCAGCAAATTAAATACTGCATTGACAGGGGGGCGGAGCTAACTTTCAGCAAAGTTGCAGTGAACTTTGGGGGTTCCCGAAGAGACTGCGAAATAGATATGTTTTCATGTGCCTAAACAACTAAGGCACGCTTCGGTGCCAGGAAGACGGTATGAAGTGCTGAGAGCTTGAACGGGGGAGGGGGGGTCCTTAGAAACAGGCAATTTCAAGGATTTCTCTCTGTTTTGCTCTGTGCTGAAGCATATCTATCCCGGGCACCACCTTTGAGAATCTCGGAGAGCTGAAAACCCGTCCTCCCACGGCCTAGATACAACAACATCGCAGCGAAAAAAGCTATTAAGAGTGAGTGAACTTGGCTCGTTAAAAAGGTTTACTGAGAACTGTAAGTAAGAAGTCTGGAGGAGGAGGAGATAATTCAAGATTATTCACGCTGGCCGTTAGCCACCCAGGGGGGGAATAGGTGAATTGGTATTTCCCCTGCTGGAGTAAGTACAAGATTTTTTTTAATGGTATGTACCGAAGATAAATAAATAAGTAATCTTCAACGAAGGAAATAAAGTCTACCTTCATTTTCCCAGCAAAGCGCCTTTATTTAAGCCTGGACTCTGCTACTTTCGGTTTCGGTTTCTCAGCAAGAGGCTTGAATTTTTTTTTTCCCTTCTTTTGGTCATTTAAAGGCATACTAACCTAATTTGACTGTGGATTTGATTGACTTTTTTTTTGATATAAAAATTTGGAAAGTAGCCCTGGATACAAAATTAGAAAGTAGCCCTGTAGGAAGTGGCTCGAATTGGAGTTGATAAAAATGGCTTTTGAAAATCTAAAAGATGATCGTGAAACCCAGGCCTTGTTGGTGGACTTTCTGATGGATTTTAGAAGAGAAATGGAGCAACAAGTCAGAGAACTCTCTGAACAAATTGGGCAAATAAGCTCTTCCCTTGTAAACACTCAGGAACAGATTATAAACAATAGAGAAGAAAAAAGAATGGATCAGATGTCGGGTGAAGTTAAAGAAGTGGAGTATTTTGAAATGGGACACGAGATGGAAGAAGCAGATGTCATAATAACAGAATCTTAAGGAAGAAAAAAGACGAAATGTTCAGAGAGCAAGCTGTCTCAAGAAGAGGAAGAATTTATGGATTGAATTCAAGAATAACAGAATGAAAAAGAAGAAAGAAAAACAAAGGGGGGACTTAAGAAGAAAAAGAAGAAGTGGAAGAACCAGTAGGAGGACTAAGAGGGAACACCAATAAGATAGAGTACAAAGTAAACAATAAGAAGGGCGAAATGGTTGAATAATAAATAGAATTTTTTTTTAAACATATTAAATTAAAATAGATGCAAATGAAAATTTGAAATATAAATATTGCGGAAATTAAGTGGTATTAAGATTAATATTTTATTAATTAGATTAAGTGGATGAAAAGGGAATTTGGAATATAAGTATCGTGAAAATTAAAGTGGTAAATATATGAAATAAATTAGATGGAACTGCAATTTTGGAATATAAGTATTGTGAATAAGCGAAGTATAATATTATTGTAATTGGAGATATTTGCTTTTAGATGTGATATTAGAAATTAAGAATCATAAGAACATAAGAACATAAGAACATAAGAGATTGTAATCAGATAAGAGATTGTATTTTAGAGGTTAGTTTAGTGGTAAGAAGAATCTATAAGTAAAAATTTGAAGCCTTTTTTGATTGGATAGTTATGGAAAATGATGTAAAACATGTTATAAGAGATATTGAAGGAGGTAATACCATTGTAATCAGAGACTTCTTTTTTAGATGTCATATTAGAAATTAAGAATTAGATAAGAAAGATTTTATCTTAGAGACTAGTTTAGTGGTAAGAAGAGTGTATAAGTAAAAGTCTGAACTGTTTTTTTTATGATGGGATAGATAAGGTTAGAGGAAAAATATGGAATGTTAAAGTATTAACCAGTAGGGTTAAAGAATATGATAATTTTTGTATTGATTATTAATTTCGTTTGGATTAATGTTTGTTGTAATCGATGGCCACCACCCTCGTGTGTAACCTATGTAGTCCTAGCCCTAAGTCTATCCAATTTTCCTTACCTGTATCTGTAATAAATAAATAAAGCATTTAAAAAAAGGTATCTAGGCTAGACGCCAGCACCACATCCTGCAGTAAGGAGTTCCACAGACCAACCACAAAATAAATAAATAAAAAATAAATAAATAAATACTGCATTGACACTGAATTCCGCTTGATCAAGAAAAACTACATAGTAAGAACTTTTAAGAATCTTCCCCTCACCTATTCACGTCTATTATCTGCATGGATCTTAAGACATACTGACATAGGTAGCCCACCTTCTTCCCTGTTGGTTCTAAGAGTTTTTTATTGTACTGAACAAAAGAATTCTTAGATAGGTAGCAAAGGATAAAAATGACTGACCATGAAGACCTAGACTTTAACCCCAGATTCATGTGGCAGAACCTGATTTTCTTTTCTCCTAAAATCCTCATTTTAAAAATTAGAACTCATCTACTTCCAGGATGTGGATGAATAGGAAGTTAAAATTGTCTTCAAATGAAAATATAGCTTCATAATAGTCTTTCTGATATAAACATTACTATTTAGGAGTAACCGCATAATGGTAACCTTCACGCATACTAGCGATCATTTTTTTTGAATAGTCATTTTCTTTCGTCCACACACATCCCAATACATTCAAGTATTAGGACACTTAAAACTAGAAGGAGAAACTGAGGCATATAGTACAAAACAAATGTCAGGAGAGGGGTGTTCAAAAGAGTGGGATACTTTGCCCTTCTGATCTCTTGGCTCCTTCCCTGGGCTTGTCCCATTCCCAGCAGAACAGGTACAGGACAGCCTTCAGTCTGTTCAAAGACCTCTCGTCACCAGCCCTGTCTTATGAAGACCTGGACCCACATCTTCCTGAATTGTCTCTCTCCCATCCCCATCCTCAGCTCCACCTGGTCCAACTTAGGGTTAAAGAGCCAGCATTATCCCAGAGTAAGGAGGTCCTCATCCTGCAAGGAGCCACCAACCCTGTGCCTTGGTGGCCCAAGGGACATTGGGAGGACTGGACATGCAGCCATGAGTTGGCCGTGTGGTGCCAGCAGCTCTCTCCCATCAAATTCACTGGAATCCCCAAGACGATCCAGAAGTGGACAATGCAATTGGCTAGATTTCAAGACTCTATAAAAATCACTTATAATTTGTCCTCTTTTTGATGGCTTTTGTCCACAAGTTTTAACAGACTGCAATCCTACACAAATCTACCTGGTAGTAAAAACCACTGAAATCAATAGGGTTTACTTCTGAGCAAGTATTCATAGAATTATGTTGTTAACTAGACATAAGGACCACCATCACCAGTAAAACTAAGGCATAACACAACTAAGTGTTTCTTAAAGCATAGCACCATTCTTTCAGATATGTTTTATTATCAGATTCAAACGCTGTATTCCAAAGAGGGAACAACCTATGTTGAAACAATGTATTTTAAGACACCATTTAGAAACCAAACAGAAGAGAAAGTATATCTTCCCTGCTAGGCAAAAGAAACATTAAACTGTACAATAGGAGTTCCTCACATACGCCCCAGTGAGCCTCTCTAATTTAACAAAGGAGCAATTCAGGTTTAATAATGTATGCAAAGTAACACAGAGAAATGGTTGCTAGTATCCTAGTCACTGTTCCCTGCAAGCTGTGTGGCTGTAACAGAAGCCCCATACAGCTGAAAGAAGTTGCCCTGTACCTATCTCCCTCCCTGGATGCCATGGAGCCTGCTGGAGGGGAGCCAGACATGTGTGCAGATCGGTGATAGAAGTGATGCTTCTATCAGCATCTATCTCCCTTCTCCCTCAACACCAGAGGGAGGGAAGCCAAATGTGTGTTATGTGCAGACAGAAGTGATACTACAGGGTGAGGTTCTGTTTGCTCCACCTACAAAAAGGTATCGTGGGAAAAGGTACAAAGAATTCTGTACCTTATACCAAAAACAAAGGTACAAAGAAGAGCTACCAAAATGATCAGGTGCTTTTTAATTTGGAACAGAAAGAGTGTGAGGAAGGTAGGGTGGAGAAGAAAAAGGTTAATGCAGTGTTTCTCAAACTGTGGGTTGGGACCCACTAGGTGGGTCATGAGCCAATTTCAGGTGGGTCCCCATTCATTTCAATATTTTATTTTTAATGCTACCATAGCATTAATATTTTAATAATCAAAATATTTAATAATCAAAATATTTTAATTTTGATGCTACCATAGCATGTTACTGCATTTGAGGAAAAGTTACAGACCTGTACTTTTAACAGAATACTATGTATATGCTTTTAACAATGATGGTAAATAGGACTTACTCCTGGGTAAGTGTAGGTAGGATTGTTAAAAATTTCCCTGCTCGATGATGTAACTTCCGGTCATGACATCACTTCCAGTGGGTCATGACAACATTTTTTTCTAAAAAGTGGGTCCCGATGCTAAATGTGTGAGAACCACTGCGTTAATGAAATTAGAATGGTTTGAAGTGGAAGCAGAAGGCAAGAATATCAATAGTGCCACCCAGAAAAACACAACATCTTAAGGAAGTTTAATATGGATAAGGTGCCACTCCCAGCTTCAATCCTCAGCATGCTCAGGTAGGGCTGGAATTTCTGGTAACAGAACCCTGATTTAGAGTCCAAGGCTGCAATTCTGTACACACTTCCCTGGGAGCAAGTCTCACTGAATGCAATGGAACTTGCTTCTGAGTAGACATGTATAGGATTCTGCTGTAAATTATGTTTTCAGAAGGTCTGTTACCATGTAAGCAGAATACCTAGCATTCACTTAGATGAGGGATATGTTTAGTCATGTTACATCACTTTCTCCCTCACTCACACAGGTGAAGAAAGAAAAATGTAAGAAGTAGAGCCAAATGGTCACAAAATATTATATAGGTTAAATGTATAAAAGATAAAATATAGTGCAAACTTGCAATAATTGCTGGTAACAAAATCCTTCTCAAGTTGCTAAATTGTATTGACCCTTCAACAAAACAGGGTTAGGGGTATGACACAAGAGATTTTCTTGAAAAAAATCTATGACAGCATGCTTGAAGTACTAGGTTGCTATCAGAATTCCTCCAAACATTAGTTTATCAGGGTATGGGCTGTACTACTGCCCTGTGTTTCATAAGCATCTGCACAGTGCAAGCATTAGTAAAAGTAATTGTATCTAGTGAACACATTCCTCATATACGGCTGAATGTAGTATATAAAAGTGTGCATTACTTAATGAGGTCACAGTCCACAAACCCGGTTGTTAATCAACTTTGTCACTAAAGGAAAATGATCTACTGTGTGCTGGAATACCTCATGAAAGGCCCTGAAAGTCTCCTCCGTGTCACACAGGGCATCTGAACGGCCCACAGAAGCCTCTGGAAGGCACTCCTGGTTTTTGAAGCAAACCAGAAGTGCCTTCCAGAGGCTTCTGTGGGCCATTTTGAGGCCTGCAGAGGCCCTGCACAACACTGAGGAAGTCTCCAGGGCCTTCTATGAGGCCTCCCAGTATCCAGTAAGCAATTTCTAAATAGCTTTTTTTTCCAAATTGCTTCTTAAAATCACTAACTGCCGATTAACAGCCACCATCATATATCAAGTCAGTCATTAGTCAGCAGGTTAATGAGAGACACACAACTGTATTGCAATGCAGTGGCAGCAGAGACTATCCAGACTTCTGTTAAAGTTTTATTTTTTAAAAAGCTAAAGGCATACTTATTACATAGTAGTTTATCATGCCTGATGAGTAGACATGTTTATCTTAATAGCAATTTCTCAGCTGTACCTCACTTTCTGCCTCACTAGTCATTACCCCTAAGATTACAAGTGGGGCCTTAGTATCCGCAGGGATCCATTCTCAGACCCCTTGCTGATACTGAATTTTGTGAATACTCAAATCTGTGAAATTCACCCCTTTAACCCCTCCAAAGGGGAGCAGAGCTGTGCTCCGGTCCCCTTCGAAGGGCTCAGGTGGAACAGAGTCTGGCTCAACGTGGGTCCAGGGGACCTGCAATGAGCCAGATCCACGCATGTATAATTCTCAGATAAACAGACACCACCTGTATAGTGGTTATAGACTGTTCCACATAATAGGGGAAAAAAATTAGAGGGAACATTGATCCTGGTACTGGTGCACCGCCATAATTTGTGACATTCAACTGGTGTCAAAACGCAATTTCACAACCAGTCTCCCAAGTTGGACCACCACCAACCATATATACAACTAGATTAAGCAGTTATCTCTAGAACAACAATTTTCAAACTTTTTCATCTCACAACAAACTGACAATGCACTAAATCTGCTAAGGCACACCATCAGGTTTTTGACAATTAACAAGGCACAGGATGCTGCCAGTGAAGGGCTCACATCCCCCACTGGCCCTACAAATAAATGACCTTCCCCCAAATTCCTGTGGCAAAGCTGTGGACCACCTGTGGCACACCAATGTGCCATGGCACAGTGGTTGAAAATAGCTGCTCTAGAGTCTTGCATGGCACACCAGAGCAAACAGTAAAGCTACTGGTAAGGAAAGGGTGGAAATAAAACCACTTGGATCCTAATTCTATTATGTTTCAACACATTTTAATAAGACTACTTGGATCAAATAAAATCAGGTTCAATCTTAGATCAAAACATTCCCGCTGCAACCATTGGAGGAAGCAGCAGCGACTGCTAGAAAAATAGTAAGAGGCTGAGGACCCAGTTCTATCCACCTCCAACACTGATGCAGCCATGCCAATGGGAAATGCACTGCATGCTGCGGTGGGGGGGAGTCACAGAGGCCTCATCAAGGTAAGGAAATGTTTGTTCCCTTATTTTAGGGCTGCATCATAACTATAAGGTTGCACAGAACTGGACCCTGAATAAAATCAGAATAGCTTTTCCTTCCATGGTGTCGAGTTCTTATTTTACATAAGCAGTACATAGTACAGTACAAAGATTTACTTTCCAGTTTATATTTCCCATATGGCACATGAGGTACAAACAAAATGTTTTCCTAAAATATAGTAACGGCAGTTCTTGTAAGACACACTTTGATAAATCAAAGAACAACTAAGGCACAAAATGTTTTCTCTCACTTTCTAACTTGAACGCATATTGGGATGTCTTCCAAATTATTTCACCGACTTCCTCCTTCACCAACCCCCCTTAGAATGGGCATCAAGTGCAACAACATAGGACAGTGGTTCCCAAACTGGTGTGTCACAACCCAACAGCTGGGTAAGTACTCATTTCTGCTCCCTTAAGGGGCAGGGTAGGGGTATGGCAGCAACGCAACCCCCAGGATCATGCCACTGCCAGGGACAGAAGGGGGAGGTTTACTTACCTAAGCCAGTGCTGGCCTCTGAGGGGTGCGGGAAGCCCCGTGGGTGCCACAGGGCTCCCCAAGCCTCAGACTAAAAACAGCAATTGGAAGTTAATTGTTATTTTTAGTCATTCTGAAACTTGGGAAGCCCTGCAGTGACATCCTTGGGGCTTCCCACACCCCTCTCCCCAGCACTGACTTAGGTAGGTTTTAAAAAACCCTTCGGTTCCCAGCAGTGGCGTATTCCTGGTGATCACATCAACAACATCCCCCCCCCACTGCCCATGCAAAGACTTACATAATTCCCAACTTCCAAGGAGAAGTTTGGTGACCACTGACTTAGGATACAACATTATACACAGCAGGGGCAACTGGCTTTCAACTAGCCTACTATAAGACAACAATTAGATTGTGAGCCCTTTGGGGACAGGAAATCATTTATTTTGCCGTGTACACCACTTTGTAAACAACTTTTGGATGAAAAGCAGTATATAAATACTCTTAATAAACATCAACAAGTCACTTGCTTTTTTTGCCATACATGGTAGCAAACAAGAGATAGACCAAACACCAAGAGCAATACTCAATTATTTTTCTAGAATATCCAGGCCATGATCCTACTCCAATCACAAATAGACAAGTTGTGCAAGAATGTAATGGGAATGCATACTTGAATTCCACCCAAAACACAATGTAATCAAACTGGATCTTACACAGATGCACATTCATATGAGAATATAATTTACATCTTAGGTTGCAAAACTACCCAAAATCAGCAGCGCAAGCCATGTTTAATCAAAAGTTAAAAACTTTGTTTTCCATGGGGCTTACACAAGGTAAACCATGTAGGCTTGCAGCACAGATCCCCTATTACTACTTTTCTGCAAAAAGATCTACAGCTGCAGTTATGGTCAAAGTCTTCCTAAAATGTAAAAGTTAAAGGTAAAACTGATTCATTAGAGAACAAATGATACTGCAAATATGCCAAGATGTTCAAAGATACATGTTGAGATGCATTTCATGGTTTATTTAAGTAACGGTTCAAGACACTTGCATTAGTGTCACTTGCACTAATGCAAGTGTAATGTGAATTAGTGTGATACTTGCATTAGCACAGCATGGCAGCAAACTACACTAAATAAAATATGCTACTGGTTTTGATTGCAAGCATTAGTATCACATCGACTGTGAAACAATCTATGGAATTAGAACCAAGTTATAGTAACCATGGAGAATTACATTTTAAACCTTGTTGGCAACCTTCAGCCTTGGGAGACTATGGTATCGTGCTCTGAATGGTGGTTCTGGAACAGCGTCTAGTGTGGCTGAAAAGGCCAATTCAGGAGTGACAATCCCTTCCACACCAGGAGCAAGTGCAGTCTGTCCCTGGTCTGTCTCCCTGGCTATGGGCCTTCCTTCTTTGCCTCAGACTGTTGGCCAAGTGTTTCTTCAAACTGGAAAGGCCATGCTGAACAGCCTGCCTCCAAGCAGGACGCTCAGAGGCCAGGGTTTCCCACCTGTTGAGGTCCACTCCTAAGGCCTTCAGATCCCTCTTGCAGATGTCCTTGTATCGCAGCTGTGGTCTACCTGTAGGGCGCTTTCCTTGCATGAGTTCTCCTTAGAGGAGATCCTTTGGGATCTGGCCATCATCCATTCTCACAACATGACTGAGCCAACAAGGCGTCTCTGTTTCAGCAGTACATACATGCTAGGGATTCCAGCTCATTCCAGAACTGTGTTTGGAACTTTGTCCTGCCAGGTGATGCCGAGAATGTGTCAGAGGCAGCGCATGTGGAAAGCGTTCAGTTTCCTCTCCTGTTGTGAGCGAAGAGTCCATGACTCGCTGCAGTACAGAAGTGTACTCAGGACGCAAGCTCTGTAGACCTGGATCTTGGTATGTTCCGTCAGCTTCTTGTTGGACCAGACTCTCTTTGTGAGTCTGGAAAACGTGGTAGCTGCTTTACAGATGTGTTTGTTTAGCTCGGTATCGAGAGAAAGAATGTCGGAGATCGTTGAACCAAGGTACACAAAGTCATGGACAACCTCCAGTTCATTCGAAGAGATTGTAATGCAGAGAGGCGAGTCCACATCCTGAACCATGACCTGTGTTTTCTTCAGGCTGATAGTCAGTCCAAAATCTTGGCAGGCCTTGCTAAAACGATCCATGACCGTTCTGTATCTGCTCCCAGATACAGATAGCAGCTAACATGGGCAACATCAAGGGGATGTATGACGGTATCAAGCAGGCCCTAGGTCCAACGCAGAAGAAAATTGCCCCTCTGAAGTCTGCCACAGGCAAGGTCATCCAGGATCAGGCGCAGCAGATGGAACGCTGAGTGCAGCACTACTCTGAGCTACATTCCAGAGAAAATGTAGTCACTGAAGAAGCGCTGAACAACAACAACAACAACAATAATAAACTTTATTTGTATCCCACCCTTCTCCCTAAAGGGACCCAGGGCGGCTAACAACATTGAGTGCCTGCCTGTGCTGGAGGAGCTTGACAGTGAACCAACCCTAGAAGAACTTCACATGGCCCTGGACTCCCTTGCCTTTGGCAAGGCACCTGGAAAAGACAGCATCCCTGCTGAAGTCCTAAAATGCTGCAAAGAGATCATCATCACTGAGCTGCATGAAATCCTCTGTCTCTGCTGGAGAGAAGGCGGAGTACCTCAAGACATGAGGGATGCAAACATCATCACACTGTACAAGAACAAAGGCGACAGGGGTGACTGCAACAACTACCGTGGCATCTCTCTCCTTAGTGTTGTAGGAAAGTTGTTTGCCCGAGTTGCACTAAAGAGGCTCCAGGTATTTTAAACCTAAACTTAATATAATGATGTCAAAGCTCAAATTCCATTTCAGTGTCTAGCATATAAATCTTAAACCTCCCTCAATGCTCTTCTTAGCTATGTATATTTAAAAAGCATGTGTTGGACTATTACTTGACACTAAAGTGGAATTGCAAGACAATGATATTTTTTCCATTGTTTCTTGTAAAACATTATTAATTATTATTATTATTATTATTTTATTAATTTATACCCCGCCTTTTTGCCCAACGGGCACACAAGGCGGCTCACAACACTTTAAAAATACAACATTAAAAACAATTATTAAAAACAATTTACAATAATTAAAAAATCTAAAAACAAACAAACAAACCCCGTGGATTTTCATATAAAAAGCAAGCATGCCAGCCAGCCTGTAAACAATTAAAAGCTTTTTGAAATAAAAAGGTCTTCATTCCACGCTGAAACGTTAGCAACGAGGGAGCAGTTCTCAGTTCTAAGGGGAAGGTATTCCACAGTTCGGGGGCCACCACCGAGAAGGCCCTCTTCCTGGCCGCCACCCCTCTCACATCACTTAGTGGTGGCACAGTCAAAAGGGCCCCCCCCCCAGATGATCTAAGAGCACGGGCAGGATTGTAGGGAAGGAGGCGGTCCCTCAAATACCCCGGCCCCGAGCTGTAAAGGGCTTTAAAAGTCAAAACTAGCACCTTGAATTGGGCCCGGAACAGAACCAGCAGCCAGTGTAGCCGCCAGAGCAACAGCTCGACAGAGTCAAACCAGCAACCACATGAGCAGCCGCGTTCTGTACTAGTTGTAATTTCCGGACCATCTTCAAAGGCAGCCCCACGTAGAGCACATTGCAATAATCTAGATGTCACTAGGGCATGGGTTACTGTGGCCAGGTCCGCGCAGCTCAGGTACGGTCGCAGCTGGCGAATCAGCCGAAGCTGAGCAAAGGCTCCCCTGGCCGCCACCGCCACCTGGGACTCCAGGAGCAGCTGTGGATCCAGGAGAACCCCCAAGCTGCGGACCTGCTCCTTCAGAGGGAATGCAACCCCATTCAGAGCAGGACGATAGTCCAGCACCCGAGCTGTGGATTTCTGAACCAAGAGCACCTCTGTCTTATCCGGATTTAATTTCAGCTTGTTCGCCCACATCAAGCCCCTAACTGCCTCCAGACAGCGATCCAGGACCCAAACCGCCTCCTCAGAATCAGGGGGAAAGGAGAGATAAAGCTGGGTGTCATCAGCATACTGTTGGCAACCTACTCCAAACCCCCGGATGACCTCTCCCAGTGGCTTCATGTAGATGTTAAAAAGCATAGGGGATAAGATGGAACCCTGCGGCACCCCAAACCTAAGAGGTCGGGGTGCCAAACAGACATCCCCCAGCACCACCTTCTGGTATCTGTCAGCCAGGAAGGAACGGAACCACTTCAAAACAGTGCCTCCATGCCCCAACCCGGCCAGACGGCCCAGAAGGACACCATGGTCGATGGTGTTGAAAGCCGCCGAGAGGTCCAGCAGGACTAACAGGGTTGCACTCCCCCTGTCCATCCCCCGGCGAAGGTCATCCACCAAGGCGACCAAGGCAGTCTCCGTCCTGAACCCCGGCCTGAAGCCAGATTGAAATGGGTCCAGATAATCCGTTTCCTCCAGTACCCTCTGAAGCTGGGACGCCACCACCTGCTCAATTACCATTAACCATAGGAAGCATCTGGCAACACAAACACACATACCAAATGCCATTTCAATGGTTGTTACTGAGAATCAACAATCCTTCTCTACCAAGACTCAGTCAAACACTCCAGAGCACTGAATTCCATCCCTGCAAACATGGCGTAATAGTCACAATGTCAGATATGTGGTCCATTATTCAGATTCATGAAAGACCAAGGCTCTTATATATTGCTACCCCACTGTCAAAGTCACTCCAGCTTCAGAATCATACATTAACACTGTAAGTAAACTGCAGAAAATAGCAGGATAAAAATTTATCATTTTAGGGTAAGTCCTTTTACATTTGACCCCAAAGCGATACACTTTTTAGTAAACAGACAATTATGGCCAAAACAACCAAGGGGCATGTGTCTTGGGGGCAAATTAGGAATCAGAACCAGGAATCTTCTGTTTTGCCTGTGGGTCCCCCTTGTGGTTATCCACTCAAGGCTGCAGAGAAGACAACTAAAGAAGATGAACTACATTCCTACATAGTCCATTTCTTTGCCCCAGGCACATCTAAATGTAATACTGCTAGATTAGATCTGGGCACCACTCCAGTTTGGGCCTTGCTTGTCTGGTTCCCTACTTCATGCACCTGCCTCCACCCTTTCACGTCTATACATCCTACTTGCTTCAGACTGAGATGTTTGAAAGCCATCATCCAGTTTTTGACAGCACCTCTGTGCAACACCCTGAACCTCAAATCAAGGACTCAAGTCCGCTAATAAACGACAGCTACCAAGCCTGCAAGTAACAGTAATGTTTAGTTTTGCTCCCTTTGCCTACAACCCAATGCCACAGAAGGCTGCTCTCCTGAATTATAAATAGAGGTGCCCTTAATCATCAGAGAGAACCAAGCATTACTAATTACACCCGTCATTAGCTACACCAACCAGAGATACTATTTCCTAGTTTATATTCCTACGTCTGTCTTCTAACAGGGCATAAACAAACTAATCCCTGCTGCTCTGTCTACAACAATTTTACAGACAATCTTCAAATATGCATTTTTAATCAGCATTACACGCATATTTTTTTCAAAATTTATTGCAAACAGGGTGGCCAACTTGTCCACCAGTCATGCACCTGTAGGCTTAGCAGTATCTTGATATTCAGACATCAGTATGTTTATTTCCTTGCTGTGAAATGCTTCAACCAGTAATTTCTGCACATCATACTATTGCTAAAAGCACAGGGATAGACCAGGTTGTTTAATTGTCAGCTGACAATCCTAACTGATGGCACACACTGGGAGTTGCAAAGGAAGGGATAGTTTCCTCCTAGACCAGACCTACCCTATTTTGGGATGCTGAGTAAGCTTGAAAGGAGGATGCCAGTGCTCACCTTTTTTAAGTAAGTGCAGGCATTCCATGACTAAGGTTCAGGGGCAAGAAGAAAGCCACTTATTTTTAGGCATTATTGAAATACTAATATACTGCATTTCCAACAAAGGAAAGCGGGGAACAGGAAAAAGGTCAAGCAACATAAATACTAGGCACTACTTCCCTGGGTCAGCCTGCCTTCTCTTGGGAGTCCCCACTTGTCTGTGACAGGACCTAAAAAAGTTAAACAATAGGTAGGCTCATATGGGAGAAGGCGGTCCTTCAGGGATAATTTTAATGAGATTTATGCTTCCCTAGGAACCTTAAAACGAAATTGTAGACCTAGATAGCCAACTCCCACCATTTTTCTTTGAAGTGTCTCAGTAAGCATAAGCAATGCTAATTGAATAGTTGAGAAACTCTGGCTTGGTCTTGCTATCATTGAAAAAGTCCATTCATTTAAACATATTTAGCCAGCTAAAATACGTTCAGGATTTCTTAGTCTATACAAAAGTGTTAGAATTCAAGACCAAAATGCAATTATTCCTTCTTATAGATCAGGGGGGTCCAAACTTTTTGGCAGGAGGGCCATCTCATCTCTTTGGCACTGTGTTGGGGGCTGGGAGACAAAGAATTAATTTTACATTTAATATTTGAATTTACATAAATTAATATATTAGAGATGAACTTGTATGAACGAATGAAGGTCTTGTAATAGCTCAAGGCCTATAAAAGACCTTGCGTAAAGCAAGGCCGGCCTTTCCTTTGCTGCCACTTCACAGACGTGAAACATCAAGCAGTGTAGGGAGCCCTTGGCCCACAGCTCTCATGAGAGGTCAAAGAGTCAGCTCTCATGCTGAGAGCAGTCGCATCAGGCCAGTGCAGGCTCCAGTAAGTCTCCAGAGGGCCAGAGGCTCATTGGAGACTAGGGGCTCCCCATGGGCCAGAATGGAGGTCACCGAGGTCCACAAATGGCCCCTGGGCCTGGGGTTTGGGCACCCCGCTAATATTCAGAAGTTTATTTTCTTCTTTTATTAGAAACACTTTGGTAATTGCATCATTACCTTTGGGTCATAACCCACTAGTGGGTTCCAACCTGATTTTTGGTGGGTGGAAAAATTAGCAAGATGATATTGGTATTGGCAACCTTCAGTCTCGAAAGACTATGGTATCGCGCTCTGAAAGGTGGTTCTGACACAGCGTCTAGTGTGGCTGAAAAGGCCAATCCGGGAGTGACAATCCCTTCCACACCGGGAGCAAGTGCAGTCTGTCCCTGGTCTGTCTCCCTGGCTATGGGCCTTCCTTCTTTGCCTCTTAGCCTCAGACTGTTGGCAAAGTGTCTCTTCAAACTGGGAAAGGCCATGCTGCACAGCCTGCCTCCAAGCGGGCCGCTCAGAGGCCAGGGTCTCCCACTTGTTGAGGTCCATCCCTAAGGCCTTCAGATCCCTCTTGCAGATGTCCTTGTACGCAGCTGTGGTCTACCTGTAGGGCACTTTCCTTGCACGAGTTCTCCATAGAGGAGATCCTTTGGGATCCGGCCATCATCCATTCTCACAACATGACCAAGCCAACGCAGGCGTCTCTGTTTCAGCAGTGCATACATGCTAGGGATTCCAGCACGTTCCAGGACTGTGTTGTTTGGAACTTTGTCCTGCCAGGTGATGTCGAGGATGCGTCGGAGGCAGCGCATGTGGAAAGCGCTCAGTTTCCTCTCCTGTTGTGAGCGAAGAGTCCATGACTCGCTGCAGTACAGAAGTGTACTCAGGACGCAAGCTCTGTAGACCTGGATCTTGGTATGTTCCGTCAGCTTCTTGTTGGACCAGACTCTCTTTGTGAGTCTGGAAAACGTGGTAGCTGCTTTACCGATGCGCTTGTTTAGCTCGGTATCGAGAGAATGAGTGTCGGAGATCGTTGAGCCAAGGTACACAAAGTCATGGACAACCTCCAGTTCATGCTCAGAGATTGTAATGCAGGGAGGTGAGTCCACATCCTGAACCATGACCTGTGTTTTCTTCAGGCTGATTGTCAGTCCAAAATCTTGGCAGGCCTTGCTAAAACGATCCATGAGCTGCTGGAGATCTTTGGCAGAGTGGGTAGTGACAGCTGCATCGTCGGCAAAGAGGAAGTCACGCAGACATTTCAGATGAAAAACCGACAAGGAAAAGGTATTGAGCCCTATGGAAAGTGAAACTGAGCCACATGTTTATGTTTACTCACAAGTAGGCAAACATACATTGGTCCATTTTGAAAGGCAAGTCTAGTTCCACTTTGGTTAGAATTATCCATTATTAATATTAACTGCCGTCAAAGCTTGTGAGGAAAGAGATAGGGGATCCAAGGAGGAAAGGGGCTGGGAACGCATTATCCCATAGACCAATATCTTAACCAGGATTAATAGATCAGGACTGTTACATCTTCACTGGTCCACTGTGTCACATAGCAACTATTCTCAAAACTTACCTTTTAAGCTACTTATTCAGACCATCAGTCCATCTAGGATAGTACAGTACTTTTTGCTCTGACTGGAAGCAGGTCTCCAAAATTTCAGGCAAGGGCTTCTCAGCTCTGCTTGGAGATGCCAAGAAATGAAGAAACCTTCTGCATTCTAAGCATAGGCACTACCACTTTAGATGACATCTTCAGTCTTTCTTTATGGGCTGGCTGTTCACAAATTCCCTACATCTTCCTACTTGCCTTCTGCCACTACAAATAGCAACAAAGGTAAATTCTTTAAAAGTCCAAACACAGAAGCATAAATTAGGCTTATCAGGTGTCTATGTATCTGCATAAATGTCAAGAAGGTCCAGCCCAGCCACAAAGTGGATGATGTGGTTTATTTCAAGAGTGGTGACCTGGGAGAGGCAGATCCTAAACTTCAAACTTTACCCTAAGTTTGCTACCACTTTCCTTCAGACTGCCACAGATATGACCTGAATATGACCTGACACTTTCATATCTTCCTTGTGTAATGTTAGAGAACATAAAAAGAGTTCCACTGGATCAGGCCAAAGGCCCATTTAGTCCAGCTTCCTGTATCTCACAATGGCCCCCAAATGCTTCAGGGAGCACACAAAACAGTAAGATACAACATGCATCCTGGTGTCCTCCCTGCATCTGGCATTCTGAGGTAGCCTACTTCTAAAATCACACTCTTCTAAAATCTACTACTTGCACATACCTATCATGACTTGTAACCCATGATGGACTTTTCCTCCATAAATTTGTCCAAACTCCTCTTAAAGGCATCTAGGCAATATGCCATCACCACTTCCTGGACCCCTTAAATGCCATACAAGGAAAGAGTGCTTCACAATCCTCTCCTTTCACCATGTCCTCATAAAGAGTTTAAATGGAAATTCATCCCACAGCCACCTGTGAAGATAAGCATAATATTTTGGTTTCTTTGGTCCAAACTAGATTGGGGAGGTGGGGAAGAAGGCACTGTATTCCCTACGAAACATTCTATTCCCTACCTATAGTCCAAATGCCTGAAACAGAACAATCCTGGAAAATGGTTCTGAACTTAAGAAAAAAAAATACTTGACAGGTAGACTGCTTTAAAACAACCTGCTTTCTATACAGTACAAGAAAAAAATCATTTTAGCAGAGAAATCTAAGAACAAATTAATTTTAAGTCATTTTTTAAGATTTCAAAACCTTTCAGACAAACTGCAAAACACTATCTTATAATGGAAAATAAAATTGGAATGGGATTTAATGCACTTCTTTGGGATTCGACAGCTACCACCATAGTACCAAATTTTGCCTACAGTCACAAAATTCTATATACTATAGTATCAAATTCAAAATAAGGTATTAAGAAAAATGGCACCACCTAGAGAAATGAGATGCCATAGGAAGATAATGCCATTCTGATGCATCTTTCTTGTCCATCAGAGGAGAATGAGGCAGCAGAGCAAGGTGTGAAGAGGTACATGAAGGGGAAGTGGACAAAACTGGGGATAAAAAAAGTAGTGAGAAAGCACTGTTAATGTTCAGGGAACAGTTGCAACAGACCCCACTTCTAGACCCAGTCTAGCACAGCCATTTTCAACCTTTTTCAGCTCACAGCACACTGACAAGGCAGTCAAGTTGTCAAGGCACACTACTAGTTTTTAATCACATTATTAAGTTACAATTAATTTAATTAATATAGCTAAGGATACAAGCCTAACCAGGTCTACTCAGAAGTAAGTCCTATTTTGTTCAGCAGGGCTTACTCTCAGGAAAGTGGGGTTAGGATGGCAGCCTTAGATCATTACAAGACAATGAAAGAAATTTCCCAGAAGCTTGGAGAGGCAGCTGTATGTGGTTTCTGGAAAGGAAGAACAATGTTTTGAAGCAGGTCTGTTCAAACTGTTATCAACTGATATGCTTGAGATGCCAGGAGGTGCTGGCAAAGAGAGATGAGACTGAGCATACTGAAGAAACCGAAGGGGGTTGAGGGGCAGTGAGCACATGTGGCTGAAACAAGTGCAGGATTCACTGGAGTGGGGGGGGGGGAGAGAGAGAAAGAATGGGAGGCAACTGGTTTTGAACTTTGGAAGGTGGGGAAGAGGGAGGGGTGGGGAGGGGCAGTCAGAGGGGTTAACTGCAGTTATGATGGGGGATGTGTGTGCAGGAGGGGAGGGGGTGGGGGAGAAGAAAAAAGCATCACTTGGCTGCTCACGTATTCAAGAAAGAGTGCGGCCAAGCCTCTGTATGTGTACTCAGAAGTAAGCCCCATTATAGTCAATGGGGCTTACTCCTAGGTAAGTGTGGATAGGATTGTGACCCAGCACCCTTCCTGCCAAAGCCTTGCCAGGGGAGGCAAGGCGGGCAGGGTCACTTCGGGGCATTGCTGGCAAGGAAAAGGGTTTCTCCAGCATCCTCTTCCAGCTAGCTGCTTCTGGCTCCTACCTGCTTCCACCTTCAGACTCACTCTCACTCCCTCCTCACTCTCACTGCTCCCTCTCACTCCTTCCAAGTTCCCACCCACTCTTCCAGGCTTCTCTAGCTGCCTGGCTGCCTGCCCAATCAGCGCCCAGGGCAGGCACGTCCAAGCCCCTGCGCAGCTGCTCCTTTTTCTCTTGCTGCTGCACGTGGCTCCGAGCAGTGTTTCTCCCACACAGGTAGCTGCTGCTTCTGCCTGACTCCTTGGCCCTGCGGCACACCTGAGGCAGCCTCACGGCACACCAGTGTGCCATGTCACAGCAGTTAAAAACTGCTGGTCAAACATGACAATAACGGAAATTGCTGGTGTGATAGAAATATAGAGAAAAGGCTCTTCCATATGTATGGAATGCATGTGTGTACGTACACACACACACACACACACACACACACACACACACACACACTTTATATGTTAACAATTCTCCACATTAGAAAAAGCTTGCCATAACTTCACAGGCAGTAGCAGAGCTTGACCAGTACAAAGATTCATCAAATGTTCAGCAGTGTTCTTCAACCTTGGGGCTGGGACCCCCAATAGGGCTGCAAAACCTCAGTTGCGGGGTTGTGGCAACTTACTGAAATGAAAAAAGTTGAAGACCACTGGACTACAGCACAACAAGAAAAAGAGGGAGACATCTGGCATACCCCTTCAGGTACCAGGAGATTGTGTCCCAGTCCTGCTCAGGTTCTTTGCAGTTGTGCTAAAACAGCTTATAATAGTGCCAGGCTTCATGGTAACATTTTCTGCTCTCTCTAATAAAAATACTTTGCTACAGTGAACAGTGCTGGGAGGGTATTACAGGGGTGGGGAGTGCATTGTGATGGGGACAGGGTGAGCAGACAGGGTCCTGAGAGGGGGCAGGATTGATTGTGAGTCTCCAGCCTCATACTTTATTTATTGGAGTCATGGCACAAAAAGGGTTGAAGACCACTAGTGTACAGCATCAAAGATGGCAGGCAAGCGTTCACCAACATCACAGTCCTGTCCTCCACTGCAACAAGAACAAATAGCATCCTGTTTCTTATATTGAAAAAATAAAGGAATTCATTTCTTACTGGGATGCAGGTCTACACCCATGTCTACTTCCCCTATACAACAAGAATTCAATGGAAGCTACCAAACACAGTCCCACCTAGAGTTCCATTTTTAGCCTGCCACCGTCCTTTACATTTACTCTCATACAGATACTATATGATACAAATAAATTACAAATATATGTACCTATACAATATAGTTCAAGAGAAGTGCAGCCAGGCCCCCATATCCATGGTTTCAATTATCCACATATCTGGGGGCACCCCCCCCCGCTCATCAATGTTCTTTTAAGTCTTACTGATAAGTGTTTCTTGCTTTAAACAGGGTGACATAAGCATTCAAGCTTATGTTGAGTTGTAGTTTGGAGGCCCATGTTCTAGAGCAGGGGTGTCCAAAGTTTTTGGCAGGAGGGCCACATCATCTCTCTGTTCTGGGGACCGGAGAAAAAAAGAATTTACATTTAAAATTTGAATAAATTTACATACGTTTACATAAATGAATACATTAAAGATGAACTTATATGAATGAATGCAGGTCTTGCAATAACTCAAGGCCTATAAAAGGCCTTGCACAAAGCAAGGCTGGCCTTTCCTTTGCTGCTGCTACTGCATCACAGACATGAAACAACAAGCAGTGGAGGGAACCCTCATCCCACAGCTCTCACAAGAGGTCAAAAAGTTGCATCGGGCCAGTGTGGGCTCTAGCAAGCCTCCGGAGGGCCAGAGGCTCATTGGAGACTGGGGGCTCCCTGAGGGCCGCATTGGGAGTCCTTGAGGGCCACAAGTGGCCCCAGGGCCGTGGTTTGGGCACCCCTGTTCTAGAGCAGAGGTGTGCAAACTTTTTGGCAGCAGGGCCACATTATCTTTACATTTAAAATTTGAATTTACATATATTTACATAAATGAATATACTAGAGATGGAGCTTATATGAGTGTCTAAAAGTCTTGCGATAGCTCAAGGCCTTGCACAAAGCAAGGCCAACCTTTCCTTTGCTGCTGCTGCTACTTCACAGACATGAAACAGTAAGCAGTGGAGGAAGCCCTTGGCCCATAGCTCGTGTGAGAGTGCTGACAGCAGTTGCGTCGAGCCAGCGTGGGCTCCAGCAAGTGTCCATCAGGCCAGAGGCTCACTGGAGACTGGGAGCTCCTTGCAGGCCAGACTGGGGGTCTCCAAGGGCCAGAATCTTGCAGCTTTAAATAAATAGTGCTTTTTGGATTATAGCTTTCCTGTTATTTCCCTAGCATTCATCCACTACCCCTTCCTGCCTTCTGCAAACCCTGCAATGTCAAAGTCAATGAAGGAAAATGATGGACCCCAAAAAGTGCTGCAAATCAGGGGGGAAAAACTGAGCTGGAGAAAGCTGCAACTGCCAAGGGTGCTCAGCAGGACTGAAGTCGCACTATGTGTGAAATGAGCTCATGGGTTTCTACTGTTGCAGAGATGAGAGAGCAGTTTTCAAGTGCCCCGTTCCCCAAAATATAGCACTATAAATTTCTATGCAATGCTATCTGACTTTGAAGGCATACTTACGTGTACACATGGATTAGCCCTAACAAGCGTGACACCTGATGACAGTGGCCTTCTTAAGTCATTTCTGCACAGCCCACAGGTGTACATGTTTTAGTTCGGTTGCATATATACAACAGGTGAATCTACAAAATTATGTACATCCATACTGGTCCAGAAATGGAGCATCATGGTCCTGAAGGTCAGTACTGAAACTCACTCTAATATTCAAGCTTCCCATGTAGTCTTTTTTTTTTTTTTTTTTTTTGAAGATTTACATTCCCCTTTGCCCCCAAACATTCAGGTGCCCAGCATAAATTAAAATAAATTTTAAAAATTACAATAAAAGCACCATTAACATACAAGGAAATGCAACAAAACATTAAAACCACAAAAAGCCACAGCAGATTACTAACTAGGAAGAGCAATAAACATAACTAAGGTGGGAAAGTCAGTAAGAATAAAAAAGTTTTCAACTTCCCAAGGAGGCCAACAGGGAAGGCACACATCTTAGTTCAAATTGGAAAAGAGCTCTATAGTAACAATGCCACCAAAAGACAGCTCTCCCCCTTGTTGCTGCGAGTCTAGCCTCAGCTATAAGCAGGACCAGGAAGAGCCACCCATCCCCCATAACCTCCAGAGACAAGCTGGTTCATGTGGGAGAAGGTACTTCCTCAGATGAGCCCAGTCCCAAGCCAAGCTTCCTGCATTATTGCAGAATAAAGTCATTTTGTTTTTCCAGTAGCAATTCCTGTTCTATAAGGAAAATGGATGATGGCCGGATCCCAAAGGATCTCCTCCATGGAGAACTCATGCAAGGAAAGCGCCCTACAGGTAGACCACAGCTGTGATACAAGGACATCTGCAAGGCGGATCTGAAGGCCTTAGGAGTGGACCTCAACAAGTGGGAAAACCTGGCCTCTGAGCGGCCCGCTTGGAGGCAGGCTGTGCAGCATGGCCTTTCCCAGTTTGAAGAGACACTTGGCCAACAGACTGAGGCAAAGGAGGAAGGCCCGCACCCAGGGAGACAGACCAGGGACAGACTGCACTTGCTCCCAGTGTGGAAGGGATTGTCACTCCCGAATCAGCCTTTTCAGCCACACTAGATGCTGCTCCAGAACCACCATTCAGAGCGCGATACCATAGTCTTTCAAGACTGAAGGTTGCCAACATTCAAGGAAACCAAACTCAGTTTAGCTCTTAGATAAAATATAACTGCAAATGTAGTTATTACATCAGTTTTACAAAGATTGACCTCTTCTACTAAAATATTCTGAAAGGGATAGTTAACCTTGGAGCAGGGTAACTGGGGTGGCTGCCCTAGGCCCCATGTTTTCATGACCAATATATAGCCATCATTGGGGGGCGGGGGCTCATAGTGGTTGAGTTGCCCAGGACTGGCACCCTTCTAGGGAAGGCTCTGCTGGAAGGTTCTGAAGTAATGGTCATTAACAAATTGATGTAACTATAGTCTCATACAGGCATAAAAAAGAATATGATATAGTTTTAATTACTACTGACATTAATACGGAATTCAGGTATTAACAAACCAGTATTTTAAAAGCAGGATAGAGAAGAACAACTGAACCAACAACTTATGAACTGGATCTAAAAATACAATACTGTTCATAGAAGAGTATTTAGAAAATGTTAAATGTAACTGAGGTTGCACATGATGAAAGCAACCTATGCCTGCTTTACAGCTACCATGTGAACAACATAGACCGGTCATTTTCAACCACTGTGCCAAGGCATACTGGTGTGCTGCAGATGGTCTGCAGGTGAGCCATGGGGGTTTGGGGGGGGAAGGTCATTTGTTAGTAGGGTCACAGGGGGATGCGAGCCCCTATTGTCAGTGCAGTGTGCCTTGTCAATTGCCAAAAAACTGATGGTGTACCTTGACAATTTTAGAGGTTTTTCAGTGTGCCATGAGATGAAAGAGATTGAAAATTGCTGACATAGACAATCAGATTTATAAGCGAAGGCCTTGATAGCACAGGCACTTATTTGGGCATCTTTTCAATAGAACTAACCCAATACCATGGTTCATGTCTTCATAGATGCAATCCCAAAAACAATTATACTGGAATAGATTCAAAGAAGTCATAAGAGACACGCCAGAGGAAGTGTTTAATGAATTTCAGCTAGTCAGCAAGACTACATGCTGTAAATGTTTTATATTTCACAGGCATAGATAATGGGCAAGTTCTATGAATCCATTAATTTTAATGGATTTTAATTTTAATCCATCTATTTTTGCTAATTCAAACAAACAATTTCATGTACAATTATTGTGTTTCTTTCACTGTTAAAGTAAATGCTTGAGAATAGTCAGTTTATCTTAAAACCTATGGTAAAAATCAATTTCTAAAGCTTTCATTTTAAACCACACACCGTGATCTTATAACACAAATCTCCTTTATACCACTGCCTGCATTCTTCACAGGTTGAACAATAATAATAATAAATCTTACATTATCTTATTCATCTGACTCCTCCCCCCTTCTCATGCTCAAGCATTCTGTTGCTTTGATAAGTACTGCAGGGAACCCCCGACCCCACACCCCTTATTTACAGAAGGAAGAAAGATTTTAAAATCATTTATCAGGCATACTGCTTGCTAGCTTCCTTTCTTACAAATTCTGGGGACAATTTTCTGAATTAAATAAGTGAAAAGTTAATCAATCTTAAGAACTAGTTACAAACAGACCACATATGAACAGAAAACAGCCCATTCTCTTCACACCTGTACTAAAGAGACACCCAAAACTGCAGAAACCATTCCAGAAAAACAACTATTTTAAAATAAATACTTCCCAATGCAATGGGTGTCAAAGCATCAAAGCAAGCCTATAGTACTTTATGCCGAGATGAAAAACAGAATCACATAGCATAGACGCATGGGAGTGGGGAGCAGGCCAAACATTCAGATAAATAAAGAGGCACATAGAGAGAGATTCATAAAGAAACACGGAGCATGATTCCATGCATGGAATCGTCCAAAAGGCTTGCTCAGGAGCCAATATGCATAGAATGTCAGTCTTAACTTGCGTCACTGTGCCCTTTCATCATGTATGTCCAGGTACCTTTTTCAGTGCATATCCAAAAAGAAAGACTCACAGACATGACTCTGCCCAGATGAAGAAACCAAAGAACACCTCACAGTTTCCTCTCAGATTACTCCACAAGGCTGACAGGGATACCATAAAAAAAATTCACACACGCAAAAACGCAAACATTCCATCCAGGATGCTGATGAAATAACCTGTCCAAGATATTTCATCAGTGACAATGACGAAGATAATAAATAGAAGACAATAATAACAAACAGAAGAAGAACATAATACTAGATAGTAAAACAAGAAGATGATGAACAGACCAATACTATGCAAGTCTACTCAGAAATTAGTCACATTATAGTCAGTGAGGCTTACTCCCAAGAAACTGTGGATGCGCTGCAACCCTATGGACACTTTCCTGGGAGTGACCTCCATTGACTATAATGAGGCTTACTCCTGAGTAAACAAGCCTAGGATTGGAGTCTAAGTAGGCTTCAGCTACAATCCTGTCCACACTGACCTAAGCCCCACTGAATATAATGTGACTTACTTCTGAGTAGACATGCCTAGGTTGGGGCTCTAAGTAAGCTTAGGAATCCTATCCACACAGACCTGGGAATAAGCCCCATTGAATGTAATGTGCCTTACTCCTGAGTCGACCAGTCTACAATTGCACTGTAAAAGGCCAGTGTTAGCAACAATGACAGGATTAGGATTTAGGGTTGGTTTTTACACACACACAAACCCCAGCAGCTTAAATCCTCCTCCTAGGCAGACCTATCATGGGAGGGGGGGTTAACCTGCACGTGAATGTAGGGGAGAAGGGGGGAAATACAAGGCTTTCCTATGTGACAAGCGGGCATCCAAGCCTGTCAAGCAGGAGCACCTCCAAGCCCATGCCTATGCCTGCGTACTCAGAGGTCAGTCCCATTACAGTCAATGTGGCTTACTCCCAGGTAAGTGTGGGCAGGACTGCAGCCTGAGAGCCCAAGCCTGTCTACTCAGAAGTCAGTCCCATTACAGTCAATGGGGCTTACTCCCAGGTAAGCGTGGGCAGGACTGCAGTCTGAGAGCCCAAGCCTATGCCTGTCTACTCAGAAGTCAGTCCCATTACAGTTAATGGGGCTTACTCCCAGGTAAGTGTGGACAGGACTGCAGCCTCAGCAAGCTGGCCCTGCCATCTGGGGGGAGGTGACTGGGGGGGGAGGTGACTGACAGGCTCCTTCCCCGCCTCCCCCAGCCGTGGTCCTTCCCCCCACAAAGACCCCCAGCTGCTCCTTCTCCCTCAGGGGATCGGGTCCTTCAGGGAGGGCGCGTGGCCGCCTCAGAGCGCAGCGCCAGGCAGGTCTACTCAGAAGTAAGCCCCACTATAGTCCACGGGCTTACTCGCGGGTAAGCGTGGAGAGGCGGCCCCCTCACAGCGCCCGGGGGATGGGTGCGACCCTCCGTCCGCCCGCTCACCGGCATCATCTCGGCGCCGCTCCGGCCAGGCCGCCGCTCTCTGAGGGACGAGGGGCGCGCGCGGCCAGCCACGACACAGCACGGACCAGGCCTGGCTGGCTAGCTGGCTGGCGGCTCCGGGCGCCGACGGCACCTGCAGGCTCCGCGGTCGGCTGGTCCTCACTCACTCACTCACTCACTCGCCCGCTGCGGCTACGGCCTCGCGCCTCTCGCCGTCACGGCTCGGGCTGCGCTAACTAGCGACGCGCCTCCGCCCCTCCCCCACCCTCCCTCCGCCTATTTCTCCTCAGAGGTCCTCCCAGCGCCCGCCCCGCAAAGGGTTAACCACTGAGCCCCGCCATTGGCTGGCGCCGCAGGGAAGGGGCGTAGCTAGGAAAGGGGGCGGGGCTCCCCGGTCGCACTCGGAACGAGGAAACGCGCGGGGAGGGGCAGAGAGGGGGATCGAACGCGGGGGGCGTGGCCTCGGCACGTGATGCGAACCGGGGGAGGGCACAGAGAGGGATGGAATGCGGAGGGCGGGGCCACCTGGCGGCTGGTCCCAGCACGTGATGCACACCCAGGAGCAGCGCGGCGGCAGCAGGAAGAGGCTCATTTGTTGCAGGCGGAGGGCGTGGCCTGCTGGGCTTCACTCAGTCTTCGCTAGGGCTCTGACAGCCCCATCCTGGGCATGTCTACTCGGAAGTAAATTCCATTATAGTCAATGGGGCTCACTTCCAGGAAAGTGAGGACAGGATTGCAGCCTTAAGCCTACTCAGAGCCCCATCCTAGGCATGTCTACTTGGAAGTAAGTCCCTTAATAGTCAATGGGGCTTACTCCCAGGAAAGTGTGGAGAGGAGTGCAGCCTAAGCCTACTCAGAGCCCCAATCTATCCGTGTTTACTCAGAAGTAAATCCCATTATAGTCAATGGGCCTTACTCCCAGGCAAATGTAGATAGAATTGCAGCCTAAGCGTACTTAGAACTCAAAATATGAATGTCAGAAGTAAGCCCCATCATAGTCTATGGGCTTACTCTCAGCTAAGTGTAAGAACATAACATAAGAACATAAGAACAGCCCCACTGGATCAGGCCATAGGCCCATCTAGTCCAGCTTCCTGTATCTCACAGCGGCCCACCAAATGCCCCAGGGAGCACACCAGATAACAAGAGACCTCATCCTGGTGCCCTCCCCTACATCTGGCATTCTGACTTAACCCATTTCTAAAATCAGGAGGTTGCGCATACACATCATGGCTTGTACCCCATAATGGATTTTTCCTCCAGAAACTCGTCCAATCCCCTTTTAAAGGCATCTAGGCTAGACGCCAGCACCACATCCTGTGGCAAGGAGTTCCACAGACCGACCACGCGCTGAGTAAAGAAATATTTTCTTTTGTCTGTCCTAACCCGCCCAACACTCAATTTTAGTGGATGTCCCCTGGTTCTGGTATTATGTGAGAGTGTAAAGAGCATCTCCCTATCCACTCTGTCCATCCCCTGCATAATTTTGTATGTCTCAATCATGTCCCCCCTCAAGCGTCTCTTTTCTAGGCTGAAGAGGCCCAAACGCCGTAGCCTTTCCTCATAAGGAAGGTGCCCCAGCCCCGTAATCATCTTAGTCGCTCTCTTTTGCACCTTTTCCATTTCCACTATGTCTTTCTTGAGATGCGGCGACCAGAACTGGACACAATACTCCAGGTGTGGCCTTACCATCGATTTGTACAATGGCATTATAATACTAACCGTTTTGTTCTCAATACCCTTCCTAATGATCCCAAGCATAGAATTTGCCTTCTTCACTGCCGCCGCACATTGGGTCGACACTTTCATCGACCTGTCCACCACCACCCCAAGATCTCTCTCCTGATCTGTCACAGACAGCTCAGAACCCATCAGCCTATATGTGAAGTTTTGATTTTTTGCCCCAATGTGCATGACTTTACACTTACTGACATTGAAGCGCATCTGCCATTTTGCTGCCCATTCTGCCAGTCTGGAGAGATCCTTCTGGAGCTCCTCACAATCACTTCTGTTCTTTACCACTCGGAAAAGTTTGGTGTCGTCTGCAAACTTAGCCACTTCACTGCTCAACCCTGTCTCCAGGTCATTTATGAAGAGGTTGAAAAGCACCGGTCCCAGGACAGATCCTTGGGGCACACCACTTTTCACCTCTCTCCATTGTGAAAATTGCCCATTGACACCCACTCTCTGCTTCCTGGCCTCCAACCAGTTCTCAATCCACGAGAGGACCTGTCCTCTAATTCCCTGACTGTGGAGTTTTTTCAGTAGCCTTTGGTGAGGGACCGTGTCAAACGCCTTCTGAAAGTCCAGATATATAATGTCCACGGGTTCTCCCGCATCCACATGCCTGTTGACCTTTTCAAAGAATTCTATAAGGTTCGTGAGGCAAGACTTACCCTTACAGAAGCCATGCTGACTCTCCCTCAGCAAGGCCTGTTTGTCTATGTGTTTTGAGATCCTATCTTTGATGAGGCATTCCACCATCTTACCCGGTATGGATGTTAGGCTGACCGGCCTATAGTTTCCCGGGTCCCCCCTCTTTCCCTTTTTAAAAATAGGCGTGACATTTGCTATCCTCCAATCTTCTGGCACCGTGGCCGTTTTGAGGGACAAGTTGCATACCTTAGTCAAGAGATCTGCAACTTCATTCTTCAATTCCTTAATAACCCTTGGGTGTATGCCATCAGGGCCCGGTGACTTATTGATCTTTAATTTATCAATGAGGTCTGAAACATCTTCTCTTTTAACCTCTATCTGACTTAACTCCTCGGTCAGGAGGGGCCGTTCGGGCAGCGGTATCTGCCCGAGGTCTTCTGCCGTGAAGACAGATGCAAAGAACTCATTTAATTTCTCTGCCATCTCTAAGTCTCCTTTTATCTCCCCTTTCCCTCCCTCACCATCCAGAGGGCCAACCGCTTCTCTGGCGGGTTTCCTGCTTCTAACATATTTGAAGAAGCTTTTATTATTCCCCTTAATGTTGCTGGCCATGCGTTCCTCATAGTCTCGCTTGGCCTCCCCTATCACCTTCTTACATTTCTTTTGCCACAGTTTATGTTCCTTTTTATTCTCTTCATTAGGGCAAGACTTCCATTTACGGAAGGAAGCTTCCTTGCCCTTCACAGCCTCTCTAACTTGGCTGGTTAGCCATGTGGGCACTCTCCTGGATTTAGTGGAACCCTTCTTTCTTTGCGGTATACACCTCTGCTGGGCCTCTATTACTGATGTTTTAAGCAGCCTCCATGCACTCTGGAGAGACTGGACTCTTTTTACCCTCCCTTTCAACCTCCTTCTAACCAGCCTCCTCATTTGAGGGAAGTCCGCCCGTCGGAAGTCAAGGGTTTTTGTTAGAGATTTGCCTGGTATTTTTCCCCCAACATGCACGTCAAAACGGATTGCAGCATGATCACTGTTCCCCAATGGCTCAGTAACGTTTACATCTCTAACCAGGTCCTGCGTACCGCACAAAATTAAATCCAGAGTCACCTGTCCTCTGGTGGGCTCCGTGACTAGCTGATCTAAGCCACAGTCATTTAGCACGTCAAGAAATCCGGTTTCCTTATCGTGACCAGAACACAAATTGACCCAGTCAATATGAGGATAATTGAAGTCCCCCATGATTACAACCCTGTCCTTCCTTGTCACCTCCCTGATCTGTTTCCTCATTTCAAGGTCCCCATCAGATTTCTGGTCTGGAGGACGATAGCACGCCCCCAGTATTACATCGCTGCACAAGCTTGGTAATTTAACCCACAGAGATTCTACGGTGGAGTCGGACCCACCTTCAATCTCTATTTTGCTGGATTCTATCCCTTCCTTAACATAGAGGGCCACCCCACCTCCAACACGCCCCTGCCTGTCCCTCCTGTAGAGTTTATAGCCCGGGATTGCGGTATCCCACTGATTCTCCGCATTCCACCAGGTTTCCGTTACGCCCACTATGTCAATATTTTCCCTTGTCACCAGACATTCCAGTTCTCCCACCTTTGCTCGTAGACTTCGGGCATTCGCATAAAAGCATTTATACACGGAATGCCCCAGGATGGGCTGCTTATTCGCTCCTTTGTCCCCGCATCCTCTCATTGTGCCAAACCGTCTATCACATCCCATCACCCTACCTTTCCCAATTTCTTCTCCTACCCTGCCTTTGTCTTGTTGTTCTCTAACCTCCCCATCCTCATCCCATAGGGATGAGGAGTCCCGAACCGGATGCCCCTCGGCTCCTGTCGGCCTTCCCCCAGGGATCAGTTTAAAAGCTGCTCTGCCACCTTTTTAATGTTATGCGCCAGCAGTCTGGTTCCATTCTGGTTCAAATGGAGCCCGTCCCTCTTGTACAGGCCCCGCTTGTCCCAAAACGTTCCCCAGTGCCTAACAAATCTAAACCCCTCCTCCCTACACCACCGTCTCATCCACGCATTGAGACCCCTGATCTCCGCCTGCCTAGCTGGCCCTGCGCGTGGAACAGGTAGCACTTCAGAGAACGCTACCTTTGAGGTCCTGGCTTTCAGCTTCCTGCCTAAAAGCCTAAATTTGGCCTCCAGGACCTCCCAGCTACACTTGCCCACATCGTTGGTGCCGACATGCACCACAGCCACTACCTCTCCCCCAGCACTGTCTACCAGCCTGTCTAGACGAGAAGTGATGTCCGCAACCTTCGCACCAGGCAGGCAAGTCACCATGCGGTCCTCACATCCGTCGCAAACCCCCCTCTCTATGTTTCTAATAATCGAATCCCCCACTACAAGAAGCCCCCGACCCCCCTCCCGCCGAGGAGTATCCCGAGTGCGCTCGGATACGGGCCCATCCCCTGGAGAAAGGGTCCCCCCTAGGGGATTGTTTCCCTCCTCTCCAGGATGACGTCCTCCAGTCCCGAGACTTCCCACCCGGGCAGCCGAGGAGCTGCACGCCTGAGGTTGGGACGAAGCCTGATCGTCCCCAGAAGTCTCCCCACGGTCCTCCTCTGGCTGCCTGCGCTTCTCCAGGTCGGCCACCAAGGCTTCAAGGGAGCGGACGCGTTCCCTGAGAGCCTGGAGCTCCTTGCATCAAGGACACACCCATGACTTATGCCCCAGAGGCATATAATCATACATGTGGCACTCGATGCAGAACACTGGATAGCCCCCACCCTGCTGCTGGCTGTCTGACTGCATAGCTTTTTTTTTGTTGTTGTTGTTTTATTTAGGGATCCTTTTAAAAACCGTACACTGGATAGCAGCCCTTTTCTCTAGGGAAGAGGAAGGGCAGCGTATGGGGCCCTGGCCTCCTCGCCCTGCTGCTGAACTCGCCCAGATGCTAAACTCTTGTGCCTTACCTGGCACTTAGTTCCCAGAGGCACTTGGTGTCCCAGAGGCCACACACGTCTGCAGAGAGCCTCACGCGATGGCCCGCCTAGCTTTATACTCCTGGCTGGCTCCTCCCCCCTCCTTCCTTCCTGATTGAAAGGGGGCTGGCCTTCCCAGGTGAGTTTACAAAAGCTCAGGAAGGCAAATGGCTGCTGATGGGCGTGACCTACTCTGCAGGCTCCTGAATGGACTGCTTGGATTAGCCTAATGGGGCTCTTAATGGGTTGGGAACTGGCCCTTCCTAGGTCCTTTCCCTCCTAGTTCTGTTCTCTTAGGCTGGACTGTTTTTGTAACCTCAAGCTAGTTTTTATTTGGGTTTGTTTAATTATTTATTGCTCTCTAGATCCTGTGTCCCAATTTACTGACCTGTTTAGGTTATGTTCTAACTTAGATTAGGTTTAACCTGGGTTAAGTATAGGTTTAATTTAAGTGTGAATAGGATTGCTGCCTTACTGTCATTCTACATGCTACAAGACATCTTTATTTTGCATAGGTTGCCTTGTTACTTGCTACATACATAGGATTATGTAGCAACCACATTTCAGGATTTTGGCATTTATGATCCATCCGATTTTAATCTGGTTTTCCAGTGCCTGCTGGTTTTCCTTTCCCCTGAGTGGGCCTTGCTCTGAGCAAATGATGGCTATGGAGAAGGATGGGCGGAGCTTGCTCAAGCTCACACACAGGGCCACCTTTCTGAATGCAGTGTCCAGAGGGGTGGGGGCACTGCATGTTTCCTTTGGGATAAGGAGCTTGATTGTAATGCAGCCCCCTTCCTATGTAAGTATAATGCAGATGGGAAGCTGCAATTCAGAAAGGCTCTGGCTGACAAGGATATTGTTTCTTCCTCTGGGTTTTTTCAGATTCCTCTTTTTTCCCTCCTTCCAGGCAAACAGCCACTAATCTGCAACTCGAAGAAAGGCTGAACATAGAGACATGGTGTTTGTTTGATGAACTTGCAGCTCCTGGAATTCTGCTGTCCCAGGCAGCCACTTACGCTCTACTACACACTGAGCTGGCTCGACCTACGTGCTGCACTCTCTGACCTCTGGACTGGGATGGTTGGACAAATGACAGCTTTAATTCAGTGTTTCTCAACCAATGGTATGGGTACCACCAATGGTACTTGAGATGGTGCCTGGTGGTACTTGAGAGACTGCAAGATGTCTGCTGCCCAGCAGCGAGATGAGCACCATGATGTGACAAACATCAATTGAAGGCTTGGCTTGGCTAGCAGAGCTCCAAACCATGCATTTCATGCATTCTGAAAAGCCCTCCTGTCCACCCTGAACTGGTGGTGTTTGTCACGTCGCATCTGGCCTCTCAGCCCAGAAGTGACTGGTGATGATGTCATCACCAGTTACTTCCAGTGGTTCTTCCAGGTGGATCATGGAAGCAGTACATCGAGAGATAAACACTGCTGTAATTCATATGAAGTCCTGAAAACTAATGTGGGTGGACGATCTCTCACATGCTTGAGCAGGGACTGCTTCCCTCTCTGCTTTTCCTGCTAATTAATTTGTGGTCTCCTTATATCCTTGTTACAGTTGTCATCTGATCTTCTGCAAAAAGTAAGTCCCACTGAGGCTGCAATCCTATACACACTTACCTGGGAGTAAATCGTATTGAATTTCATGGGGCTTACCTCTGAGTAGATATGAATGGGATTGTGCAGTCTAATGAAGCTTGTTCCCATATAACTGCATTCAGGATCTTCACTTTCTGTGGAAGGAAATCAAGTCCTAGTGTGATTAATAATCCCATTTTTGCACAGCCAGACCATAATTGTACACATTTGGTCCTTGTATATATGCTATGTTGGGCAGAAATGGCTTAACAGGATTTAATTCTGAATCAACTTTATTAGAATCAAATTTGTACTTCTTCTGTAGCTCTCATGTGTTGTTTCCTGTCGTAACCACACCCTGCCAAAGGCTTGCCTGTTTCTACTGTGGTTTCTGCCTGCCCTTTCATTCCATAATTTAGTACTTTTTCATAGACCTTGATTTTGGCACTGGTCAGCCTGAAACCCAAATTCTTGAAGAGAAGCAGATTATGTGGTGAGCAGGAAACCACATATGAATTGCGGCATGATAGAGCTCAGCCTGACAATGAATTGGGCTACATAAGCATTTGAGGCAGACTCAAAATGCTCTAAATTAGCATTTAATGAGTGTGGGGAGAGTGAGATATGCCTCCTGTGTTTTGTGCCACATGTGACTATTTCTCAGGGAACTAATCTATATTTCTGGTTGTTATGCTGAAGTATATAAAAATAACCATGTAGAAGGAGGCACTTGGAGACCAAAGGCCTTGCATTGAGCCCAGAATAAAGATGGACTTGTGCGTTTACTCTCATCTTCAAGCTAGGACACAATGAAACAAGAGCAAAGAGTTGTGTGGGGGTCATACAGAGGGGAAAGGGACTTGCAGCACAATCCTATGCATGGCTGCTTTAAAACTAAGTACCACTGAGTTCAATAGGCTTACTCACACAGTAAGGACTGCAGACTTAAAGAACCCATTTTTCGGCCTCTCCTGTGATTAATACTGGGGAAACTAACACTTCAACTCAACTGACCATAGGGCAAACGCCTCAGGCTTTGCCAAGTAGAAAATTTGACTCCTGTTCAAAATTAATTGTGCCAATCCGGCTCTAAATTTACTGTTTTGATGATGTAATTTAAACTTGGGTATATAGAAGAGTGATTGAGGCACAGATCCCTGAGGCAGTTCATGGCTGAACACAGTCACGTTCTGGCAACTCCTGCGACGCCGCTGGAACCAACTGTATTGGCCTTTCCATTGGACCATTTCAGCAACGTGGAGAGGGGGGATTTGCTGCATGGGTAACAGTCTATCCTCCATATCTACTTTACCCAGGCTTTGCGCACTGGAGAGGACACTCTGTTCCAGAACACTATTCAGAGCGCGATACCATAGTCCTCTGAGACTGAAGGACTCCAACAAAATATAGAAGATTGGGCCTTCAGCTCTTGTTGAAAATTTGCCTCCCCCATCCCTGCTAAAATCTGTGTCCTTCCCAACTGAAATGGTGCCCCTCGTAATGCTGGACTCTTACTGCTTTAACCTGTCATGATTTTGAAGGCTGGAGCGGGCCAATGAGCAAAAGAGTTAAGAGTTTTGTGTTGGGAAATCTGCAAGCTGGAGATTGGGGAGAACCACCAGTAGCTGTGGGCCTTGCCTTTGAGGAACCAACTTCAGCCTCATTGAGTTGAGAGCAGCAGGCAAAGTGATCAATTAGCAAATGAGGGCCCAATCCTATCCGATTTTCCAGTACTGCTGCTGCTGTATCAGTGGGGTATGCACTGCTTCCTGTGATGGGAAGGTAGTCACAGAAGTCTCCTCAAGGTATGGGAACATTTGTTCCCTTACCTTGGGACTGCATTGAGGCAGAACCGGTGCTGGAAAGTTGGATAGGATTGGACCCTGAGTCTACCAAGACTGCTGGATTCTGATTTTTACTAATGTGACTGTACTGTGCAAGGTACAAAGAAAAGTGAGAGACACTTCTCCCTGCAACAGGGCTCTTATGGATCTGTTTGCCTTCCTTTTGCTTAGTCCCACATGTCCTTGGAAGTAAGTTTCATTGGAACTGATTCCCAAGTAAGCAATGTTTGGTTGCAACTGTGTAGCAGAGAAACCAGTTTTCAGTGTCTCAGTTTTCAATGTCTCTGTTCCCAAATAAATGAGCCTAGGATTTGCATATTTGAATACTGAGTGAACTCTCAATCAAGAACTAATGATGGGAAGTGTTGTCCATTAATGCTGAACGTCCATTAAATCCAAATGCATTTAAGTCAGTGGACACACATGTATGAAACATATGACTAGTTTTTAATGGAGTAGAACCCATCAGTTCTTTCCAAAGCCTGTTAAGCTGAAGTCTGTTAAAATCACACTGTATAATAATCACAGGCATTTCTATAGTGGTTTTGACCATTCCCATCATTTCACATGTACCTGTTGTCCTTGCAACAGCCCCATAAGGGGAGTATTATTATCCCCATATTGAAGGTGGGGAGCTGAGGCAGAGAGGAAGTGGCTTGCCTAAGTCTACCTAGTGAGGCCATGGTGATATGAATCCTGCCTCAGGAAGTCCTGATTCACAGCTCAGCCATTGCATCTTACACCCATTCTCACATGATGCTGCCTCATACCAGTCAGTCCTTCTATCTCACTATTGGTCACATCTATCTATCGAGTCACATCTATCTCAGTATTGCCTGTGCTTATTAGCATCAGTTTCCCTGAGTTTGATGGGTCTTTCCCACCATACCTGAAGATACCAAGAATGGAACATGGGACCTTCTGCATGCAATGCAGGTGCATATCAATGATTCAGGCTTGTGTCTTCCTTTTGTATCATGTTACGGCTATTTTTAAAGTGCCTAAAATCACCAGGGGCTGCGAAAAGGCTTCTCTTTTCATGGTGTGTCATATACACCAGTGTTTCTCAACCAGTGGTACAGGTACCACCAGTGTTACTTGAGGTGGTATCTGGTGGTACTCACAGGACCCCTGCTGCCCAGCAGCAAGACAGGCTGCAATCCTAACCACACCTGAGAGTAAACCCCATTGAACAAAATAGGACTTACTTCTGAGTAGAACTGGTTAGGATTGTACCCTAGGAATGCGATGGAACAAACAGCAGTAGGAGGCTCAGCTCAGTGGGCAAAGCTCCAAAGCATGCTTTTCCACGCTACAAAAAGCCCTCCCGTCCACCCTGAGCCTCTTACTGGTGTTTGTTGCATCACCTCTGGCCTCCCAACCCAGAAGTTACTGGTGATGATGTCATTGCCAGTTGCTTCCGGTGGTGCTTTGAATAGGTGGACCACGTGAAGTGGACAAACCTTGAGAAACATTGGTATACAGTGTACAGTATACCCTCTCCTGCTGCCTTTCCTCCTGATGAAATCTACAAATGTCTTTATAGGTTTGCCAAAGCAAGGAAGTTCTTCTCTTTCTTCTGTTTCATTTTCACGGGCTGCAGCCAGAAGCCATCTGTAAAAGAACTCCTTCAACTGTCAGTCTCTCTATTGACAAGTGGAATGCATGGAATGCAGATGGTGGAGACCACACCTCTCCATCTTTCCTGTTCCTGACTTCCTGTTCTTCTGGAAAAGCTGCAGGCACTATAGTAGCAAGGCATCCTGGCGCTCCCTGAGGGTGGAGGTTTGAGATGGGTGTTCAAGCTGCCCAGATGACAACAGAAAGCTATAATGGGCTGGTATCTGGGGCCGCTTGTTAACAGGGGTCAAGAAGTGGATGTCCATATATTGTAAAGTCCATATATTGCAAAGGGCTGAAATGGTGAATTGCATAAAAGGTTTGAAAATAGTTTTGTGTGTGTGTTTTAAAGTCTGAAATGTTTTCCAGTGACTGTCAACTCAGCTGCAGTCCTATGCTAATTTGCCTGTGAATTAGATCTTTGGGACTTACTTCTGAATAAACATGTTCAAACTTGCATTGTACTTAGATATATGCTGCACTTACAATAATTTTGTGTGAATTGAGTAATATATCTAACTCATATATTTACCAATGTGTATGGTATGCAAATGAAACTTGTCTAATTCATATCCTGTAACTTTCATGTTTAAGACCTAATCAGCAGTCAAGATATTAGAGGGCAGGTCCTTTTATGGATTAGTAACTGATTAAAAAATAGGAAGCAGAGAGCAGGAATAAATTGGCAATTCTCACAGTGATGGGAAGGAAGAAGTGTAATCCCTCATGGATCTGTAGTGCTCTAAGTTGCCAGATGACACCAGTTCAGGGAAGTAAAAACCCAGACAGGTTGCAAAGAGCTCTAAAATGCCTCTCCAGACTGGGTGAATAAGCAATCTGGAGGAAAGTTCATTTTGGTGTCAATAAGCATAAAAGGATGCACATAGAACAAAAATCCCAACTCCACATATACACTGATGTGGTCTGAGCTACTGGTGACAAACCGAGAAAGAGAGCTTGAGATCATGGTGGACAGGTCAATAAAAACAACACAGTGTGCAGCAACAACAAAGAAGTCAAATTCCCCACTAAAGGTCATTAGGAAAGAGATTGCGAATAAGATTGCTAATATTATACAGAAACCCTGGCCTCTGAGCGGCCCGCTTGGAGGCAGGCTGTGCAGCATGGCCTTTCCCAGTTTGAAGAGACACTTGGCCAACAGTCTGAGGCTAAGAGGCAAAGAAGGAAAGCCCATAGCCAGGGAGACAGACCAGGGACATACTGCACTTGCTCCCGGTGTGGAAGGGATTGTCACTCCCGAATCGGCCTTTTCAGCCACACTAGACGCTGTTCCAGAACCACCATTCAGAGTGCGATACCATAGTCTTTCGAGACTGAAGGTTGCCAACATGAATGCCCCACTATAGATCTAGGGTACTCCTACATTTGGGAGACTGTGTACAGTTCTCATCACCATACTTCAAGAAGTATGTTGCAAAACTGGAAAGGAGGCAAAAAAGGGCAACCAAAATGATCAGATGAGGTAACTTTATAGCATTTGGGACTATTTAACCCATTTTTGCCCAGCCCACAGGTGTATACATTTAGTCCTGTTGTGTATATGCTACATTGGTCAGAAATGGCTTAGCTCTGGAAAAAAAAAGTTGATGAAGGATGGTCATGAAATGTATAAAATTATGCATAATGTGGAGACAGAGAGAAAAGTTTCTCTCTCACACAAAACTAGAACCAGAGCTTGTCCAAAAATCAATTGGCAGGATATTTAAGATAGACAAAAGGAGGTCCTTCATACAATATTGGTTTAGAATTTGTTGCCACACAATGTGGTATGGACCACTAACTTGCATGGCTTTAAAAAAAGAGACAGGGGGCCCAATCCTATCCTCCTTTCCAGCTCTTATGCAGCCATGCCAATAGTATACTCTGCCAGACAATAGCAGAGGCCTCCTCAAGGTAAGGGAACAAACATTCCCTTAACTTTAGGGCTGCACTGAAACTGGATTAGCACTGGAAAGTTAGATAGGATTGGGCCCTGGGCAAATTAATAGAGGACAGGTCTATTAATAGTCCTGATAACCATATGCTACCTCCAGATTCAGTAATAGTATGTCTGAATACCAGTTGTAGGGGGTTAATGCCTGAAGAGGGGTATGGGTGCGGGAAACGGGATGCTGGACTAGATAGACCTTTGACCAAATCCAGCAGGGTTTTTCTTATGTTCGGCAGATGCTGAGGAACCAGCTGTTCTTCTGGGGTTCTGACCTGGAGAAATCACACACTCAAACAAAAGCAGCTTCTAGTTCAGATACATCTCTTTATTATTAAGAGCAATTGCTCAGTGCACAGCCAACATAACTGACACCCAGGTCAGCTGTGAACAGATGCATGATGTATTTATAGGTTAACAACAACAAAGATCACCCCATCACCATTTTAATTGAATACACCTGTGATTAACTGATACTCATGCACCATGAACAGTGAGCTAGTTAAAATTTTAGTTTTTTATTTCCCCGAAAGCATATGATTTCACCATGATGACATCCCAAAAACTTGTTAGTGTGATCTAAGCACCCAGCAATATATCATTTCTATCTATTGGTAGGCTTGGTACTGCTCATTATAAAATACTGATAGAACTTAGCACTTCTCATTAATAAAACACTACCCTGTAGTTCACGCCAAAATGATGAGTTCAAAGCACATTCCTAAGTAGGAACATCTTTAGCTAACAGGTGTGCCTTTTTTCTAGCTTGTAACAAGAAAAGTTTACACACAGGTTATATGGATTTTATAATACAATGGAAAAGCTTGTGACACACAATATACATTTAGGGCGCAATCCTAACCCCTTATGTCAGTGCTTTCCAGCACTGACATAAGGGCAATGCAGCTCCGAGGTAAGGGAACAAACATTCCCTTACTTTGAGGAGGCCTCCGTGAGTGACACCCAACTGCAGGATGCAGCACACATCCCATTGGTACCGCTATGCCAGTGCTGGAAAGCACTGACATAAGGGGTTAGGATTGCACCCTTAGGCACATAGCCTAAGGCACCTCAGGGTCATCAGGGGTCACAATACTACCTGGGCTATTAATACTATTTCTCTTTGTCAAAGACTGTTTTCCAGTGGTTAAAGAAGTGAGGTTATCAATTATTTGCACAGTAATCTTTCATAGTAAAGAGAGACAACTTCGTCCAAAAATACACAGCACAGAAAAAATTCCCATTACCTATAACCTCTCTAGTTATTGATCTATTAAGGTTAAATAAAGTTGCGTCTTTCATATTAGCTTCTTGCAACGAAAACAATAATGACTTTAAAGACTAACAAATGTACAGTATTGTGCCAAAAGCTTTTGCAGTCCAGAGTCTATTTCATAAGATGCATTAAGTATTATCCTCACTTGGCCGGCATATAAATTAGTAACAAGAAAAAAGTGTAAACAGTGTGCCAAATGGCCATGAAACTAAATGGCACTTCCTGCATTTGATGAAGTGGACGTGAGTCCGTGAAAGCTTACACTGTGTGGGATTTACGTATTAGTCTTTAAGGTATTGATCGATATGCATATGACCAAACTCAACACAGCAGCATTTTGTGATGCTAAAGGATTTACACACTTGTTTTTCTTTGAGTCATAAATTATTACTTATTATTAGAAGACAGGTAATCTTGAACATTTTCCTCCCAATTGCAGTAACCAGAACTCAAATACTGTAACTCAAAAAATAAATCTAATCCAGCAAGAGTGCCTTTATCTTTTAGTCTTACAGGTTAGTCAACACACACTGCAGCTCCAGTTCTTTCAGTGTTTATTCCTTTTGTTACCTCTTACATAAGAGATTAACTTTCAATTCGCCCTTCTCCACCCACTGTCATTCACAGGATATAGGTCTCCTGTGATAGATACTTTAGAAATTAGGTTCAGTGAAAAGCATCTCCCCCTTTCTTTTACTGGAGGGGTTTAATTTAACACCTCTGCAGCTGAGCCAACAGTAGGCCACAAAACTTGTGATTCCGAAAAAGTAAAACAAACCTTCCTTTGGAAGGAAATCAAGCAAAAGCTAGAAGGTAGGTCCAACCCACTTTCTGAACATTATGATGCATGGGTAGTATCAGAGGTTGATCAGACTAGGTATTGATCAAGTGCCTACCCAACCAATCCCTGGAACCTCCTACCCACCTTCATACAGGTAGAGCTGTGTGTTCAACCAAGTGAACTGAAAGGAAGAAGGCAGGACCATAGAGCAGCTCAGTTTTGTCAAGCAAGTTGATCCGTATTCTGGGATGCAGGTGGACATTTTCAGTGGTGCTGAGAAAGGGAGTTCATGGTTGCTGTCTTCTTCAACACTATTGAGGGAAGAAAGTATCCACGCTCTCTTTTTTGGCCACTAAGAAAGGGGACACAGCAGATGTCTTTTCTCTGCACCAACTTTCTGGATGGCCAGGGGTGTTCGCATGCACACAGCTACAAGGATAAAACACACAAGGCTTTGTCCAGGGGCTCAGATCCTGGTGCTAACCCTGTTTCCATAATACTTTGGATTGTATCCAAAGAAAGTGAATCTTGACTAAGTCTCATTGAAATCAGGGTCATAATCAGTTGCCTTCTTGATTTCAATAGGGCCTAGCTAGGATTCACGCCCATTGGAAGCAACTCCTTGAATGCAAAACAGTTTATATTTTTCTTGTTCTTTTTTTTCCCCAAGGCTCTCAGGGCAGTGTAGATGTCCCTTCTTTCCAACCACATTATGATAGAGGTAAAAATGAATGACCCATCCATACAGTTGGCAACCTTCAGTCTTGAAAGACTATGGTAACGCGCTCTGAATGGTGGTTCTGGATCAGCGTCTAGTGTGGCTGAAAAGGCCGATTTGGGAGTGACAATCCCTTCCACACCAGGAGCAAGTGCAGTCTGTCCCTGGTCTGTCTCCCTGGCTATGGGCCTTCCTTCTTTGCCTCTTAGCCTCAGACTGTTGGCCAAGTGTCTCTTCAAACTGGGAAAGGCCATGCTGCACAGCCTGCCTCCAAGCGGGCCGCTCAGAGGCCAGGGTTTCCCACTTGTTGAGGTCCATTCCTAAGGCCTTCAGATCCCTCTTGTAGATGTCCTTGTATCGCAGCTGTGGTCTACCTGTAGGGCGCTTTCCTTGCACGAGTTTACCGTAGAGGAAGGCCACCCAATCACCTCCTGGTGAATCCGAACACTCTAACCACTACATCACAGTAGCTCTTGTGTTTTCCCTCCCTCACCTGAAAAGCTGGAAACCATTGGAGCACAAAGTTGTTTTTCCAGTTAATTTTAATGTTCATGTGGATTTTGCTGCCTCTGAAAATTTTAAGTGTATAATGGAGACAGGGGAGCCCATTACATTTGTAAAGATGCTAGATCACTCTCCCCACCCTTTTCCTGTACACACTGTGATAACAAACTGGGTTCCTCTGACTTGTCCTCTCAATGATTCTATTTTGATAAACAATTATGTTTGATTTTTCAGCTCCCAGAGTTAGCACAACCAGCCAACCCATCTTTCTCTTTTGTTTTATGTTAATTACACAAGGAGCTGCTTTTCTAATCATTTTCTTTGTCTAGGTCAGCTCTGATGTGGAGCTACTATCTTCAGAGACCCTGCCCAGATTCCACCTTCTAACTGGAACATGATAAACAGCAGCAGAGGCTTCCAAATGTGGATGAATCAAATCCCATTACGGTTTGTTTCCCTGAACAAAACGTTCCCTGAGCTATCTTGGCTCACCTAAGGGGCTTGCTCCAGAGTCAAGTGAAATTTTTTCTTCTGCACAGCTGGCTTTCATGTCATCCTCCGAATAGATTTTGAAACTCTCCAATTCATAAATAAGTTACTCTAGTCCAGTGTTTTCCAAACTGTGGGTCAGGACCCATTAGGTGGGTCATGAGCCAGTTTCAGGTGGTTCCCCATTGATTTTAATATTTTATTTTTAATATATTAGACTAGATTAGACTATATATTAGAATATATTTTTAATATATTAGACTTGATGCTACCATGCTATGTGACCGCATTTGGGGAAATGTTACAGACCTTTACTTTTAACAAGCTACTATGTATATTCTTTTAACAATGATAACAATGATGGGACTTACTCCAGGGTAAGTGTGAGTAGGATTGCAGCCTAGGATTGTTAAAAATGTTCCTGCCTGCTGATGTCACTTCGAGTCATGACATCACTTCCGGTGGGTCCTGGCAGATTCTCATTCTAAAAAGTGGGTCCTGGTGTTAAAAATGTGAGAACCACTGCTCCAGTCTACAGTGTGTGTGTGTGTGTGTGTGTGTGTGTGTGTGTGTGTGTGTGTGTGTGTGTGTGTGCCACATTTTTAAATTTTAAAAAGTCAAAAATTCCTCTTGCATTTACAGGACTAGTTTCAAGATTCTTTGGCCTACACTTTTAAACTCACTGAATACTGAGAAATGTCATTTTGTGTATTTTAAGGTCTCAACAATCAGGTTGAAGCAAGAGGCTTGTTGGGGGAGGGTTACTGCTGCTTTACCCTTTTCTCTCCATCTAGTTTTCCATTCAAAATTGCCTTACCCAACTACACCCCTGGGAAAAACAGCAGCTGGCGGGGGGGGGGGGGTGGTTTCTAAATGGAAAGCCAGCAAGAAGGGAAGTTAAGTACCATTACCTCCTCCCTTCCTCTGATGAAACTTATAGCCTCCCAAGATGCTTTTAGCTAAACAACATCAGGGGAAAGCCACATGCAAATGTGGGTAACATTTCTTTGAGCTGTCACTGTCCACCCAAGGTGATTAATTGAGATTCATTTGGATTGCACTGATGGAAGTGGGCAGTAAATGTGCCCCTGGGAGGTCTGAGTATCTCACTGAAAACAAGGCAGTAAAATTTATTTTGCTGGATAATTTCGATTAGTAAAAAAGCTGGCAAGGTTGCCAGTGAATCACAGAATACTAGAGTTGGAAGGTGCATTTGAGGTCATCTAGTCCAACCCATTGCTCACTATCCCTGACAGATGGCAATTCAGCCTCTGATTTAATACCAATGAGGGAAATCCCACAACTGCACAAGGCAGGCTGTTCCCGATAGGAAATTCTTCCTGGTGTTCAACTTAAATCTACTGCCCTATTGGTTCTAGTCCTTCACTCACAACTACAGAGAGTAAGTACTTTTTTTCTTCTATGTGACACTCTTTCAGATACTTGAATACAGCGATCATATCTCCCCTTAGTCTTCCAATCCATCCAGCCTGCTTTGGACCATCTGTTTGGTAGAGAGCTCACATGTACATTGCTTTGTACAAAAATTTATTAATTGGGGCAAAGGACTTTTAGGTTTCTCGCGAGAAGAGTACTCCAGTTCTTCTCATCACTCCCACTCAGGCTGCAAACACAACCTGAACTGGCTCTAGAAGCACTTTAAATTCAAAATGTATCACTTTCTCTCCCAGGTTGTGCTTGGGGGAAACTGGTTCTGCATGTTAGTTTCAGAAGCTGACTTTGCCCAGTTGTGATTGGCATGAGCTGGTACATCACAAAACCACTACCCCTCCTTCAGTGTAATGTTCCAGCTACTTAAAAAATGATTGTGTTTTTTAAAATGTTGACTGTAGGTATATTTAGGAAGCATACATGGGGCACTTAAAAAAGAGCGAGGGAAATGACAATAGGAATGCAGGAATTGAGATGGATTCAGGCAAAGTAAACATCAGACACCTGCTCCTGTTCTAGCTGAAATGGTTTTGTTTTGTTGTAAATGCATGGTGTTAATACTCCACAATATTGATAAAATGTAATAGATGCATTTTGGGAATCTTGGATGAAAAAAATTAGATGCAGACCTACTAATTAAATAAAACAATCTGCACTTGATCACCAGTTTATCTGTATTACAAATGCAAGAAGAAGCCATGTTTAGTACACTAGGGGAAAAATACACTGGATATTTCAGTATGTCTGTACCAGTGCTGGATAACTCAATAGGCAAACTAAGCACATAGGGCAATAGCAAAGCAGGGGTGCTTAGAAAAATCTTTTGGAAACAATTTGGTACTTGATATTTCAAAATAAAAAGCATCTAAGGAGTCATAAGGGGGAAAATTACATATAACTTTGTTACATTTTTGTGTTCTCTTTTTAGTACTGGGCCATTTGAGAAATCATGTTGGACTTTTACTAATGGCAAACGAACAAGACACAGTTTTTGTTCACAAAATTTTTTTTTCTTTGCCATGAAAACTAATTTTGAGAAATGCCCCTGAGAATGGCTACTGCATTAACCTTCAACAGGGTTTGTTTACTGCTTTGTTTGCAAACTTTTTGCATATAACCCTTCAACATCCCTGGTTGCTGCAGTGATTGAGAGAATGCTGTTTTAATTGAACAACATGAAAATAGCACTACTAACAGAGTTTCAGTGTCGATGTATTCAAATCAAAGACAAGGCATTGGGTTAACACAAAAATTGGGGGAAAAAATTGAAGGGTATTGTGAATACCTGCAACGTGTCTCACAGGGTGTTGCAGTTGTTATTCAAACATTAGCTGAGCATGGCCTGCCTTTCTGGAGACCAAATGAGACATTCGGAGCATTGCAGAATGGTCATTTCTTGGGATTTTTGTGGCTTAGTGTGACCTGTTTTTAGAAGACCAGATCTCATAAGAACATAAGAACAGCCCTGCTGGATCAGGCCATAGGCCCATCTAGTCCAGCTTCCTGTATCTCACAGTAGCCCACCAAATGCCTCAAGGAGCACACAAGACAACAAGAGACCTGCATCCTGGTGCCCTCCCCTGCACCTGGTATTCTGACATAGCCCGTTTCTGAAATCAGGAGGTTGCACATACACATCATGGCTTGTAACCCATGATGGATTTTTCCTCCAGAAATTTGTCCAATCCCCTTTTAAAGGCATCTAGGTCCAATGCCATCACCACATCCTGTGGCAAAGAGTTCCACAGATTAACTACATGCTGAGTAACAAAATATTTTCTTTTGTCTGTCCTAACTCTCCCAGCACTCAATTTTAGTGGATGTCCCCTGGTTCTGGTGTTGTGTGAGAGGAAAAGAGCATCTGTCTATCCAGTCTGTCCTTCCAGTGCATAATTTTGTATGTCTCAGTCATGTCCTCCTTCAGGTACCTTTTTTCTAAGCTGTAAAGCCCCAAATGCTGTAACCTTTCCTCATAAGGAAGGTGACCCAGCCCAGTAATGGAGGGCGCAATCCTAACCCACTTTCCAGCACTGGCCTAGCTGTGCCAGTGGGGCATGTGCCGCATCCTGCAGTTGGGGAACAGTCATGGAGGCCTCGTCAAGGTAAGGCAATGTTTGTTCCCTTAACCAGGAGTTGCATTGCCCTTATGTCGGTGTTGGAAAGTGGGTTAGGATTGCACCCTTAGTCGCTCTCTTTTGCACCTTTTCCATTTCTACTCTGTCCTTTTTGAGATGTGGCGACCAGAACTGATCTCACAATCTGGAAATGCTGGCAAAAGTAACCCATCATATTTATTCTAGAAAATACGTGATAAATTCATTGGTCTAATGCAGCCATTTTCAACTACTGTGCCATGGCACACTGGTGTGCCGCAAATGGTCCACAGGTGTACTGTAGGAATTTGGGAGAGGGTCATTTATTAGTAGGGCCATTGGGGGATGTGAGCGCCCCGCTGATAGCACAGTGTGCCTTGTCAATTGTCAAAAACCTGATGGTGTGACTTGACCATTTTAGTGTCTTGCCGTGTGCTGTGAGATGGAAAAGGCTGAAAATCACTGGTCTAATGAGTGACAAAGTGCATTCAGCTATTGTGGAGGAAATAAACAGTGCTGTGTACTTCAGTTTATCTTTTGACGCTACACCTGCTTTTTCACGTAACGGTCAATTGAATATTGTACTAGGATATGTGTCTTCCACAGATGGAAAACCAGTTAAACAATTTATAACATTCCTCAGTTTGAAAGGTCATACTGGTGAATGGCCATTCAAGTACTGCATTTTCTGTGCCAAGTTTTGCAAAATTGTTTTCTCAAATACTGCCAATATATCAGGGTGTTACTAAGGAATGCAGAAGCAGCTTTTAGGACAAAACAAATATGCCATGTTCACACCATGTGCTTCACACTCAGTCCTGTTGGCTGCAGTGCTATTGATTGATTTGATTTGATTTGATTTGTGTACCACCTTTCTCCCCAGAGGTGGCTAACAACAATTAAAATACATAAAAGATAATACATAAAAAACTAAAACATCTGCAAGAGGGATCTGAAGGCCTTAGGAGTGGACCTCAACAAGTGGGAAACCCTGGCCTCTGAGCGGCCCGCTTGGAGGCAGGCTGTGCAACATGGCCTTTCCCAGTTTGAAGAGACACTTGGACAACAGTCTGAGGCTAAGAGGCAAAGAAGGAAGGCCCCATAGCCAGGGAGACAGGCCAGGGACAGACTGCACTTGCTCCCAGTGTGGAAGGGATTGTCACTCCCGAATTGGCCTTTTCAGCCACACTAGACGCTGTTCCAGAACCACCTTTCAGAGCGCGATACCATAGTCTTTCGAGACTGAAGGTTGCCAACAACTAAAAAACTAAAAACACAGATAAAACTATAAAAAAGACAGTAAAGCCAAACAGCAGCAGTGATAAAAACCACCATTAAAAAACATTAATTGCTCAAAAGCAGCCATCATATCCTCTACTGGACATTAAAGGCTTTCCGGAATAAAGAAAAGTCTTCAGGCCTTGCTGAAAGGTTAGCAAAGACGGACTTGTTCTCAATGTTTCTTCCAGTGGCAGTAAGTTTTTTCTCAACTGTCCAGTTACTCTATACATTTTTCTCTGTCTCAGCGCACTGTGGTCAATTAACATTTTTGGGCAATGATCACAGGATGAAATCTCTTTCTAATAATACTTTCTGGGAGGCACTGCATTAGCAACAAGTGCAATTCTAGAAGCCTGCTCAAAGGCTGTGGATACATTTAAAATAGAGGTGGGTGAAAAAGTGGTGTTTTTTTAAGCAGATTTTGGTGTTTTCCAAAGTTAGAAGTACACAAAACGGTGTTTTTATTCCAAGGGCACATTTTTATAAATCATAATTATAAATTATAATCACTTTAAAAGTGTACTAGGTAGGTGATATAGGTGGTATAGTGTCAGCAGATGCAGTCACATACATGTAGAGATGTTAGAAAATACGTACTTAGAGAATTATTTTATTTTTTTTCCAGATTTTAGGTTTGTGTGTGTGTGGGTGCAATCCTATCAGGAGGCGTGCACTGTATCCAGCGTGAGATAGGGCACCACAGTGGCTCTGCCAGAGGTAAGGGGAAACTCTTCCCCTTATCCCGAGGAAAGCCACTGAAGCCCATATGGGTCTCCTCGGACTTGTGTCACCTCCTGAGGTGGCGCAAGTCCGAGAAGAGTGGAGAGACTTGAAGCCACTCTGCCCTGCTTGGGGAATGGGGTTGAGATCCAGCATAACTCCCGGGTCCCAGCCCTGCCTCCTGCTCTCTTCCATCCATCCCCGGGGCCACCCAATGCCTGCCCTTCTCCACCCACCTTCGGTCCCTCTGATGCTGAATTCAGCCTCTGCAGGCCGGCGTACCTCGCATGCCAGCCTAACCGACTCAAGAGGAGGTGCAAATGTGCCTTATGGTATGTTTGCGACCCTCCTGGACCGGTGCAAGGGACTTGTGCCGGCCCAAGGGTGCCTCAGGATTGTGCCCTGTGTGTGTGTGCGCGCACACATGTGTTTTACAAAAATGAGAAGTGCAGAAAGCAGTGATGTGTTTTTATTTTCTTATCATCTAAAAAACCCACCTCTAATTGGAAAGTATAACTGAAGACCAATTACAGACAGGATACATTATACAAGAGGCAGAAAACATTTCAAACAAAGATGCCAGAACTAGAATTTTTATTCATGTTGACCCATGTGGAATGTGGATGTGTATTTTTCTAACACTGATGATTATTAACAGTCTCTGCAATGCGTTCCTTTTTTCAGCTGATAAGTTAAAAAAAAAAAACTCTCAGAGAACAACGTGTCAGAACAGATTTAATTCATTTTTCCTACTGTGTATGGAAGAGGACGTGTTTCACTGAGTCAGTTCCGATGAATTTATCCAGAGTGCTGCGAACAAAAAAATTTAGAAAGAAGCTATTTTGATTTCACCATACATGTATGTATTGTGTTATTTTGAAGAAATAAAATTTAATTTTACGGCATAGTATTGTTATTATTTTGAATTACATATGGGGGCATCGTCATCACCTTTTCAGTGCTTAGGCCTGTAGAGATCATAATCCGGCCCTGGCCTGTACTCATTCATTCTAACCCATCAAAGCCATTGCTGGGCAAGAGCTTATTCTTGTGTGTTAAGGGTGAGAGTTGTAAAAACTGGCTCTTGAGTAAACACCGACAGAGGGCATCCACAGGTATCACTATATTTTCTCTTGACTGATTGGTTTGTGTTTTCTGAGGTGCATGGAATACAGCCAGCAGGAACTTAGGGGAAAGAATGAGATGGACCCACTTTGTTTGGGTGAATACACAGGAAGGTGAGGTGCTGGCTAAAGTTACTACTACTTCCTTACTTGATGGAAGTAAGAAGTGTGAAGGTGCAAAGATCTCTCTAGCAAACATCTCTCTCTGGCAGATTCTAAAAATAATTTTTTTGGGGGGGGAATTAGGAGGTAGTAACTGACCAGGTCGGATAGTTTGCTCTAGGCATTCATATCTTGAGTATAGGCAGTGCTTTTTTTGTAAATAAAAAGGTGCAGGAACTCACAACTTGTTAATCTTTTATTTTATTTTATTTATTTATTTATTTATTTATTTTTAAACAATTTTTTATTGGAGAAATAAAATATTTTTTATGTGCTTCCCCCCTAAAGATGAACTTACTTCTGAGTAGACATGCATAGGATTGGGCTGTCAATCTCTACATCCCCTTCCCCCTAGCTATTTTTTCTACACATGGGGAAAAATACTGTACAGGTGCACTTGTAGCATGTAGTATGTAGTGTGGCACTACTTAGAAGAGAGGAAGCAGTGAATGGATTCTGAAAAATGGCTTACATGAGTTCCATGTAGTAAAATTACTCTAAGCAACTGTGGGAGTAAGAACAAAAAAGGAATTCTTACACGAGAGGGGTCCTTAGGTGCACATAGAAACAGCTACATTTGCAAACAAGCGATTAAATATGGTTTAATTCAGGTATCAGAATACTCTATGTCTTTGGGAAGGTGCTTGGCATGCAATTGTATGTCCTCTGCTGCCCTGAGCAGCTGCTGTGCATTGCTGGAGAGGAGCTGCAAACACTGACTGGCGGAGGGCATGCTTGTGGGGGAAGGATGAAGAGGATCTCTGGCAAGGCTGGACAGCATGTTGTACACATGCAGAATCCCTTTTCACCTGCCCTTAGCATGTGAAAACAGGTGCAGATATATGTCTCTGCCAGGATTAAGAGCCCAATCCTAGGTATGTCTACTCTGAAGTAAGTCTAGTCAATGGAGCTTACTCCCAGGAAAGTGCCTAGGATTGCAGCCTAAGAGCCCAATCCTATGCATGTCTGCTCAGAAGTCCACTTTAGTGAATGGGGCTTACTGTGGATAGGATGGCAGCCTCAGGGCCCAATCCTGTGCCTGTCTACTCAGAAGTCAATCCCACTAGAGGCAGTGGGGTTTCCTCCCAGGAAAGTGTGGAGAGGACTGCAGCCTCAGAGTTCTTTCTCTGCCTGTCTACTCAGGCTGCAAGGCTATGACACTTTCCTGGGAGTAAGCCCCATTGAACACAATGGAACTTACTTCTGAGTAGACATGCTTGGGCTCTCAGGCTGCAAGGCTATGCACCCTTTCCCAGGAGCAAGCCCCATTGAGCACAATGAGACTTACTTCTGAGTAGACACGCCTAGGCTCGTGCTGCACCAGCCAGTTTCCTTCCCCTCCTCCTCAACCAAGCCAGTACCTGGGCGTTCCGTGGGTGCCGCAGCCCGTCTCCCTGGCTGGCTGGCTGTCCGTCCTCCTCGGTGTCGGTGCGTGTCCCCTGCACCCTCCACCAGCTTGGAAGCTGCGCTGGAAAGCAGAGCATGGGGGGAGGGGAGGCAGGCTGGTCTCAGGCAAGAGCTTGGAGATGGGGCAGGAGGGGGTTGTTGTGCGGTCAGGCAGGGGCCAGGCACCTGCCCACCCTGCACCCCCTAGCACCCACCCAGCAAATGCCTCTATTTTGCTCCCCCCCCTCCTGGAATGCCTCCAAAGGGGAGGGGCCCCTGCAAAAAGGTGCCGGAACTCCGTCCCCCCGCGTTCCATTAGAAAAAAAGCCCTGAGTATAGGAATTGAAAGAGACCCCTGCCTTTAACTGGTGCTTGCAAACATCCTGCTCAGGACTCAGAGGAAGAGAAAGCGCACACAAATCTCCCCAAAGGAAGCAATCAGTCACTTTAGATTGTTCCAGAGGATGCAGCTGTTTGCAACCTGTAGCCTCCTGAAGTGGAGAACTGTTTGAGAACCTGGTGAGATTGAAAAGTACTCAACCACCACCCATATCTTGTGGCCAGTCTGATAACTACGTGTACAATTACTATCACGTTTTCAACTTTCTGAATTTGGTGATGAGAGGGTATAACTTTGAATAAATGATCAATTGTTATGCTTAATCCTGAGCACATGATGTTGAAAACTTAGAAAAAAAGAATAACTGATTTGCAGACCTGTAAGATACTTAAAAACTCATAACATAAGAACAGCCCCACTGGATCAGGCCATAGGCCCATCTAGTTCAGCTTCCTGTATCTCACAGCGGCCCACCAAATGCCCCAGGGAGCACACCAGATAACAAGAGACTTCATCCTGGTGCCCTCCCTTGCATCTGGCATTCTGACATAGCCCATTTCTAAAATCAGGAGGTTGCACATACACATCATGGCTTGTAACCCATAATGGATTTTTCCTCCAGAAACTTGTCCAATCCCCTTTTAAAGGCACCCAGGCCAGACGCCATCACCACATCCTGTGGCAAGGAGTTCCACAGACCAACCACATGCTGTGTAAAGAAATATTTTCTCTTGTCTGTTCGAACTCTCCCAACACTCAATTTTAGTGGATGTCCCCTGGTTCTGGTGTTATGTGAGAGTGTAAAGAGCATCTCTCTGTCCATCCCCTGCATAATTTTGTATGTCTCAATCATGTCACCCCTCATGCGCCTCTTTTCTAGGCTGAAGAGGCCCAAACGCTGTAGCCTTTCCTCATAAGGAACGTGCCCCAGCCCAGTAATCATCTTAGTCGCACTCTTTTGCACCTTTTCCATTTCCACTATGTCCTTTTTGAGATGCGGCGACCAGAACTGGACACAATACTCCAGGTGTGGCCTTACCATCAATTTGTACAACAGCATTATAATATTAGCCATTTTGTTCTCAATACCTTTTCTAATGATCCCAAGCATAGAATTGGTCTTCTTTGCTGCCGCCACACATTGGGTTGACACTTTCATCAAGCTGTCCACCACCACCCCAAGATCTCTCTCCTGATCTGTCACAGACAGCTCAGAACCCATCAGCCTATATGTAAAGTTTTGATTTTTTGCCCCAATGTGCATGACCTTACACTTACTGACATTGAAGTGCATCTGCCATTTTGCTGCCCATTCTGTCAGTCTGGAGAGATCCTTCTGGAGCTCCTCATTTTTACTCACCCAGAGCTGTACACATTTGATCCCTGTTGCGTATATGCAACATTGGGCAGAAATGGCTTAACTGCATGTATGTGTGTGTAGGGAAATTTCTAACACATGGCGGGCCATGTGGGGTTATTACATAAATAAGATGTTTGCCTGGCTTCCCCCTTTCACAGGAGGGCATTGAAGGAAAAATACAACAAAACATCACAGCCTCAAAAGTAAATGCCAAGTGAATGAAGGTTTTAAAAGGAAACAGGGACAACTCTGTGAACTGAATGTGAAATCTTGCCTCCATTAAAGTTAATTGGCAAAAGAAGCCCAGCTGATTTTAAAACAAGCCAAAATGTTCAGCCTTTAGGATTTAAGCCAAAAAAAACATTTTTTTTAGTTGAAAATAATTTTCTCAAATAAACCACTCTGAATTAGGAACCAACCAAAAAAAGGTACAGTACTCATGCAATATAAATCTCAGCAGTAGATTTAATACAAATTGACTAATCCCACTTTAAAACAGATGAATTAATCTGCTAAACACCACATAAAGTAATTGGGCACCGTCCAGCGAAGCAATGCGTACCTATCACAGGTACCTATCAGGCTACCTATCACAGGGAGGAATGAGTGCTCTGCCACGGCATGCAGAGATGGAGCAGAAAATGAATGAGGCATATCCATGCAAGGTTTTTTTTTATTTTTTAGATGTGCATCAAAACTACCAGACCGAAAAACAGTGGACAAGTTTCCATTACCTTTCAAATTTCTTCATTTTTTAAAATTCCTTTGGCTACTCTTCTCCCCCCTCCCCCACTCATATGTGTTGCTGCTACCAGCGTCCCGGGTACCAGGGATGTGCCAGAGTCACTGCACCTGAGTCGAGCTGCCCTTTGACTCAACTCAACTCACTCGCGAATCATAATAGCTGTAACAACTCGTTCTGAGCCTTTTTGAGAGCATTTCAATTCAAGTCCGAGTCTTTATGAGAAGCGAGCCAAGCTGTGAGTCAGGTGCGGCTCTGCAGAAAAAACAGAGGTTCTGGTGGGGCTGGGGGTGTGTGTGTCGGAGTTCTCATTTAACACTACCCTGATGTTCCCATCCCATCTACAGTCAGTGATGTGCTGAAGTCCTTCACTTCAGCCACCATTTTCATTTCACTTACGTAAACAAAGGCTATGCTGTTATTTGAGTGAGTGCAACAGTGCAGAAACTGATCATGACAAATCCCAGCGACAATCCCCCATTCACAACATGACTACTGATTCCACCTTCAGAAGGAGTGCTGAGCAGCACACCAACAGCAGCACACCAACAGCAGGACCAACCGGGAAGCATCCGAGCTCGGCAAGGTGGGAGGGAATGTAGAGCACGAGAGGACAGAAGTGGCAAGCCAGAGGGAGGGTTGCTTGCAGCAGTCAGGAGGCTTATGTTACAACCCCCAATGCTTTGCAGTCCTACTCAGAAGTCCCATTGTGGTCAGTCAATGAGGCTTCCTATCAGCTAACTCTTCAGGAAGATACTGGGACTGTACATTCATTGCAGCTTGATGGCGCACAGGGGTACTGGAGTGAAGAACTGGCATGGGCTGGAGGCACACAGGCAGAGGGAGCATGTGGGGCTTCCTCCCCCATGCCGTGGCTGCCCCGCATCATTCTGGTTCCTCCCCCCAGCCTGGTTCAGCCTTCTTCCTACCCTCCACGCCAGCCCCTGACTCCTGGAACCAGCCTACCTTCCTCCTACCATGTCTGCTGCTTACACTGGTCTGAATGCCAACTTCTGGATCACCTCACTGGGTTTTTGCGCAATGCAGAAGTGGCAAAAAAAAAAAAAGTAAGCAAGCACACACAAAAATGAGTTGCAGCACAAAAAAAAACACAGACTTTTGTTACTTGGATATCTACAAGTCATGACTTATTTCCGAGTCATTGCCACGAAGCAGGGTCAGAGTGACTCATGACTCGAGTTCCCACGAGTTACAAAAATATGTGTTTTTGCAACTCGAGTCGAGTCTTTATGAGTTAAGTTCCCATTCCAGTTGTCAGCTATATATTGCACGTCTGAGTTTTCAAAGTGTTTCACTTGTATTGTTTTGTTGTAATCCTTATAATCGCTCTGTAAGGTAAGTACTATTTATCTACATTTTATCTCTTATCCACTACACTATACCAGTTCTACTATACAATGTACTTTTATTATAAATTCCAAATTACCCCCTCCATTCCCCAAGCATATCCTGTCATTGGAAATCTCCATCACCTAACAACCATTTGAGTCCCTCTGTTACTTTGGTCAAATGCTTGTTTAAAAAGTAATCTCACTTCAGAAAATGCCAACTGATTCTCATTCTCCACATTTCTCTTCTTCCTGTGTTTGATCTCTTAGGACTAGATTTTAATGAGGTGATAAACTTGTCCCTGAATGGTGCCACATTAGTCATTTTGTCATGAAAATGACAAAATAGAAAAGATGGTTTCCAGCACCCACTTTCCATAGTTACTGGGTCCCATCTGGTCGTTTTGTCATGCAGGTTATTTGTGCTTCTTGGTCCCCAGATGCAGGCTCTGTGATGAACCCCCCCACCATGGCCAGTGAGCGTATTGGAGGGCACAAATCATGTGGTGGCTCAGGTGAGCTCCTACGTCTGTGCTAACAGGGTCTTCCAAGTCACAGGGTCATGGAGGCAAGTGTCCTTAAGAGACCTTATCCCATCTGCCAGACAGCGCAAAATTTAGTCATCACTCTTCCCTGCCCATTGGGCAGTTTCTGGGTCAAACACTGAGCAGGATGTCCCGATTTGGTCACTGTCCCTCTTGGTGCTTACTCTTGCCCCTTTGGCTGCTTCTTCTTGAACACCCTCTCCAACTCTTGACCACTTCTTTAGAGCCGCACCTGCTTCTTACATCCCTTCTCCTTTTCTCTTCCTTGTTTCTTTCTCCCTCGTTATTTTCCCAGTCCTTTTCTCTCTTCCCGATCTTCAGTCTTCCTCTCTCCTTCAAGCCCCCCCCGTCATCTGCCTGTTTCTCCTTCTTGCCCCCATTCCCCAGCACCAGTTCTTCTTGAGAGCTGGTACCAACTGCCCAGCCCTCTTATCAGCTGACTGCAGCCAGCTGTGAGGCTGGTGGCATTCTCCTGGACCCTTGAGTTTGGTAATGACATTACCACCAAAGAAACCATCAGGGCAAACCAACTCTTGTGGCCTACTCAGCCCACTATGCTGAGCCTTAGCAGGGCAGTACTGCTCACAAGCTCCAAGAACAGTTACTATTCCAAAAATGGGCCTTAATACCCTTTCCCACTGCCCTCTAATGCACTTACAGGTGCCTCCAGTTCTCAAAAAACCTGTTTTTCAGTAGTTCATAACAGAGGATAATGTTTTATTGTAGGTAGGCAGAGAGGTTCAATTCCATAGGAACATCAATACAATACAGGTTTAGGTTTATTCACAGAGAACCTATTCACCAGGAATAGAAAACACAAAAGCTAGCAAAATACAGGCATATTTCCTTACTACTTGGCTAAGGTGTGTGTGTGTGTGTGTGTGTGTGTGTGTGTGTGTGTCATTGCAAGCCATTTCAATGTGTCCAAGCACATGGGCTATGGAACCGGAGAAGCCCCCGTCTTGCCACATATCTCACAAAGGCATCAGTAAACAGAAGGTATCCATACACCCCCATGATATGAACCAATATATTTACACATGAGCAAGGACCAGCCAGAGGTAGGTCTTGTGAAAAACTAAATTCTAATGCTTATGTGAATTTCTTTAGCAAAATTTCATTAGTACTTCCCGTTCTAATGAGGCTGGTTTCAAATCACCAAGGAAGATAAACATTTTAATTGCCTGGTAACAAAGCGGATTAGCACATAAAATGAATGTTAAAGGAAAGGGAAAACAGTCTGACCAGTTCTCTTTAAAACATTTCAAGGTTGATTGGGCAGTGGATGTAGAGGTGGAGGAGTTCTAGGTTCATGTTGTGCTCATGGACAGGAAATACATGCAAACTTTGGAGCTACTGTTTTCCTGGCCACCAAGATGGCTCCCACCAAGCCAGCACCAGATTGCTGGGGGCCCTCCAGTGAGCCCCCATAGGACTCTGTCCCTCCTACTCCTGTTGAAACACTTTTTTAGCAGGTTTATACAAGGAGGCAAGACTCCTAGATCCAAAATTAGAAGCTAGTGATGTCAGAAATAATAGAACAGCTGGTTAATTATTCTGGATTATCATCTCATCAAAGGTTCAAAATGTGCCTCACCTGCATACGAGAAAACTAATGAGGGAAATGCAAACAAGAGTGGATGGAGGAAGTGGGGAAAGTCAAACTGGGGGTGGTGGTGAGCTATGCACTTTTACCTGCAGCAGAGGCCTACTTAATAGGCACACTCTGCTATGCCACTACTGACCACAGCTCCTTCCTGCAGGTAGTGCAGGTCCTGCTGGGAGTTTGTTTTCTTTGAAGGAACAGCATGGAAGGAGCCAGGTTTCATCAGCTGCTTCTCCATCCCCTTACATTGCTCCTTCTTGGCACATTCCCTTTTGGTTTCAAGGAGCCATGCAAGGAAGGAGCAAGGTGAGTGGATAGGGAAATGGACTGATGTTGCAAAGTTGATGGTGGTGGCAGTGGCAATCAGATTCAGGGTGAAGGGCAACCCAAATCTGCTGCCCCCTTCACCTTTGTGTCAACCTCCTTGGTGCAAGCCACATCAGCCTGCTTCATTACTGGGCCAGTCCTAGTGGGCGGGATTGCATATTATAATAAATTATTTTCAGGGGTTGCAGTACATAAAGACTGAGAACCCCTGGGCTACCAAAAGAGCTTACATGCTTTCAATAAGGAACTCGGTGTCAAAGGCCAATATTAACAACAAAATTTATCGTTTACCTTTCTTCTACAACAGAATTCAAAACAGCACATATTGGGTTCCAAGGCAGTGTCCCATCCAGGTTCATTACCCACAAGTCTAGGAAAGACTTTTTTACGAGTTCATAGTGAGTCACTGTCATGGAAAACAGCCTTGGGATAGTTTACCTGCTGGTTACATAAGAACAGCCCCACTGTATCAGGACATAGGCCCATCTAGTCCAGCTTCCTGTATCTCACAGCGGCCCACCAAATGCCCCAGGGAGCACACCAGATAACAAGAGACCTCATCCTGGTGCCCTCCCTTGCATCTGACATTCTGACATAGCCCATTTCTAAAATCAGGAGGTTGCACATACACATCATGGCTTGTAACCCGTAATGGATTTTTCCTCCAGAAACTTGTCCAATCCCCTTTTAAAGGCACCCAGGCCAGACGCCATCACCACATCCTGTGGCAAGGAGTTCCACAGACCAACCACATGCCGAGTACAGAAATATTTTCTTTTGTCTGTTTGAACTCTCCCAACACTCAATTTTAGTGGATGTCCCCTGGTTCTGGTGTTATGTAAGAGTGTAAAGAGCATCTCTCTATCCAGTCTGTCCTTCCTGTGCATAATTTTGTATGTCTCAGTCATTTCCCCCCTCAGGCGCCTCTTTTCCAGGCTGAAGAGGCCCAAATGCTGTAACCTTTCCTCATAAGGAAGGTGCTCCAGCCCCGTAATCATCTTAGTTGCTCTCTTTTGCACCTTTTCCATTTCCACTTTGTCTTTTTTGAGATGCGGCGACCAGAACTGGACACAATACTCCAGGTGTGGCCTTACCATCGATTTGTACAATGGCATTATAATATTAGCCATTTTGTTCTCAATACCTTTTCTAATGATCCCAAGCATAGAACTGGCCTTGTTCACTGCCGCCGCACATTGGGTCGACACTTTTATCGACCTGTCCACCATCACTCCAAGATCCCTCCTGGTTAGTACTGCCTCCTGTAATTTGCAGCACCAGGCATAAAGCTAAACAATTGAATCAAAATTGCTGTATAGAACGTCTTTCCATAAAGTTGTTTGTGATGGTTTTCTATTTTTATCTCTCTGAGGCCCCAAATGAACAACTGTTTAAAGTACCAGCTTGCATTCAAGGAGGATATGACTGGTTAGCCTAAGGAGCATGTAATTTAGAGAGCACTACTTGACTTTAATTTAGGAGCTAAACTCCTGCTGGATTATGCAGTTGGGCAGATGGAATTGGAACTTTGCTCAAGAGCCTGTGTACTTTTATGCTTTTATTTAAACAAACGGGGTTGGAAGTTTTAAGGGACTAGTTTTTCCAGCTGACCTAGTATACTGCGTAAAAAATAGTGCTAGTTTTAAAACACTGTAATTTACTGGCGTTATTAAACAAAGAAGCTCAAGAGAAAAAAGCATTGGGAAGTTATTCTTTGACATCATAACTTTTTGTGTTTCTGTGAAATGCAAACAAGAGGAGGTATTTACAACTGCTTTAACTTATCTAAGAAATAAGGCTTCCCTATGGAAACCTTATCATGAACACATATATGTTTTGTACAGATCATTCATTCATTAACTCCTACATAATCGATCTTGAGTGACAGCAGTTCCCTAAGGTTGTCTTTCCTAGTCCTACTGGCTGTGTTGCTTTAACTAGGGAATCTGAGGATTATCCTGGGACTTTATACATGTTAAATGTATGGCTATGAGCACCTGCTTTGGTGTGGCAGTGTGAGGGGCACTGCCACCCATAAATAAATATCTGTAGCAATACTACATGTTACAATACTACTACATGTACAATAGTAGTACAATACTACTACATGTAGCAATACGATAGCAGTACAATAGCAGTACAATACAGTAGTACAATACTACTACATGTAGCAATACTACATGTAGCATTATACATGTTAAATGTATGGCTATGAGCTATGCTTTGGTGTGGCAGTGTGAGGGGCACTGCCACCCATAAATAAATATTTGTAGCAATACTTATCCCCTGGGGGCTGGGGATAAGAATTGGCCTTCAGTTTGGCTGTACTTGTACTTGTAAGAGGCACTTGTACTAAGTACTTGTACTTGTAAGAGGCAACTAAACAGCCACCGGGTACATGGGATTCCTTAGCCTGGGAAGGCAGCTCATCTGAAAGAAGGAAAACTCTGATCGCACACCTCCACTGCCTTGTGGCTACATCTAGTTATGGAAGAGGCTTCAGGAGTCAACCTCGAGGTAAAATCTGGAGCCGGAGTCCCTGAGGCAGTTCATGGCTGAACGCAGTCACGCTCTGGCAACTCCTGTGATGCCGCTGGAACCAACCGTATTGGCTTCTGCCTTTCCATTGGACCATTTCAGTGATGTGGAGAGGGGGGATTTGCTGCATGGGTAACAGTCTATCCTCCATGATGACTACTTTACCCAGGCTTCGCGCACTGAGAGGACACTGTTCCAGAACACTACTCAGAGCATGATACCATAGTCTTCCAAGACTGAAGGATGCCAACATACTTCAGGTGATGCTATTATTCTAATCTCAGATTATTTCAGCTTTTGACTCAACAGCCAACCACTTTATAATGCTGCATTTATTTCTATTGTCAGACAATTAAAAAAAACAAAAATCACAAATCAAGCACAACACAAAAGCATTGCAAAAAATTTGTACTCTAAGCATAGCTCTAAAAAGATGTGCTTTGTTTTACTCTAGAAATTCTATGAAGAAGATGGATTGCTGAACCTCCCCTGGGAATTCATGGAAGTTGTAGAGCAATTGCTGTAAAATTCTGACTCCTTTTACTTTTCTATTTAAGAGTTGCTGTAGTAGGGCTCCTCCATCAGATCTAAATTGATGAAGACTGCACTGAAAGAAGGTATGCCTGAGATATACAAAACACAGGCTATGAGAGGGCTTTAAAAACCAGCACCTTGAAATAAATGAATGGAATCAGTCACAGAATTGGTTGCACATGTTCTTTGGTCCCAAGAGCACTCCAATAGGAGGCCAATGGCATCGCTAGGGGGTGTGGGCCGCACCGGGTGACATGCAAGGGTGGGGTGACGCGCACTGGGGGGATGACGCGCTAAAATTGCGATTTGAGGAGCAACCCCGTCATGCCATACTCCGTTGGATGTGGAATTCCAAGTGCAATGCAGTGCAAAAAACCAGAGTGAAATAGCTCCTTTCCTTCAAAAGTTATGGCCAAAAAACTGGAAAGAAAAAAATGCATGGAGCCCTATAGAAAGTGAAACCAAGCCGTATCGTGTGTTTACTTGTGAGTAGGCGTACGTGCCATAGTACGTAGGAAAGGGCGGGCTGAGAGGAATTCAATGACACCAGAAAGGTCCCTATCCAATGAATGCAGCCCCCCCAAAAACACATGAGAAGGAGGTCCCTCCCTCCCAGCTGTGAATGTATTGAGCCCTGTGGAAAGCAAAACAGCCTCACGGTCATGTTTACTCGCGAGTAGGCAGATGTGCCTTGGCTTGATCAGGCCAGGCAAAGGGGAATGCGAGGACACTAGAATGGTCCCGATCTGATGGAGCTGGAGCACAACAAATGCTCCAGAAGGCAGCCTCCCCCCCCCCCCATTAAAAAGGACAAAAAAAGAGGCTTCAACTGGTAAGGGGAATGTTTTCTATTTTGCACTTGTAAAGCCAGGAGGGTTTTCACCTTGATATGCTTGAAATAGAAGAACTTTAAACTGGGCACTGGGGAGGGCTGAAAATCTCACTGATTCTTTTTCGGGGGGAGGGGGTGTTATTGCAGGCAGACTACAGAGAAAATTCACTTGGTGGAACAGGCCTGGCTCCCCCTTATTTAATTATTTTTTAATTTAATTTAATTATTTAAAATTATTTATTTTAATTTGCTTGATGATGTCACTTCTGGCCATGATATCACTTCCAAAGGGTCCTGGACAGATTGTCATTCTAAAAAGTGGGTCCTGGTGCTAAAAGTTTGAGAACTGCTGCAATAAGGTGTTAGTAAGTTGACACGGTGTGTGTGTGTGTGACTCGACAAGTTTTCAAAATAATTAAAATCAGAGTTTGGAGGAATAATACCATCATGTTATATATCAATCAATGTGTAATTTCATGCAGAATTCAATGAAACAAACCACATTGAAATATCTGTGTTCTATCAAAAGGTACAGACAAAAAACTAGTGGGGGCGGGGTGATGGTACATCACCATGCCCACCACCTGGGGTGTTGCCCCACCCACTGCATGGGGTGATGCGCAGGCTTCCTGCACCGGGTGACACGAATCCTAGTGATGCCACTGCAGGAGGCTCTGAAGTTTCCCAACTGCCTTCATGAGCATCAACACAGAACAAGGGTATGATGGTGTGAAGGAGTGATGGTGACAAGATCCCTGCTATCTAGGATAGGCAATTAGCTTACCAGCTATAATTGAGAAGGGTAGCTCCTAGCCATATCTACCTCATTTATTCCAATAAATGCAGTATTCCATGGCATACTTGATATGGGCAAAATAAAGGATGAAAAGGGGAAGCAAGTACACTATCCTGGCTTCATAAAGATATCAAGCCATTCTGCCCAACTTTGCATATTCGCAACAGGGCAAAAATGGGTTTTAATACTGGTGACAAACCCAAACTCTGTACATACCAGCAGCCATGTGGCAGAGTAATTATCCTTCAGAGAATACAGAAGGTAATTTACTGTACAGACTAAGGAATTCATCAGCTCTTTAGTCATTTTGCAATCTGTTTACATAATAGCTTTACAACCTGAGATGTGCAGGAATTTAGATCTGAATGAAGCACTCAATAATAATGCAAAATGCTCCCAATACCTTAGGATAAGAAATTAAGGCTGCAATCCTATATATGCTTTTTCCTAGGAGTAAGCCCCATTGAACTCAGTGGGACTTATATCTGAGTAAACATGCATGGGATTGCATATCTATCTTATACATTTGGTTAGGGGAAGGGGAGATACTCCAACTAGAATACATCCACTACAGTTTAACCAGATTTTCAAAGTTTGAAAGCTTTGAATGTGTCAAAGATTTCAAAGCTCCAATTGAAAGCATATATAAAATGTATATAAGCAAACATCTACATTAATTCTACATACCAGTCACAGCAGATGTGATCCAGTGATAAAGCAAGGGGAAAATCATTATCAACAATATAGTTTTCTTCTTAGTACTGTAAGTTTTTACTCTACTGCTTGAACCTGAGCTTTAATGCATTTCTTTGCATTATGACAAAGCTGTGGGTGCCATTAACATAGGCACCAAACAGTTGAAGGTCAAATCTGCTTGCAAAACCAAACATGCAGAACAGAGTAGCTTTATTACTCAGAAAGCTGGGGGAATGATTAATACAATACAAATCCATGTTTTCTAAAATCTTGCCATTCGGCAACATTTTTCAAGCTGAATATCTTGTTCCAGGGAACAAGCAGTATCTGTGCTGAGATAATGTGCTCAAAGAACAATTGCAACTATTAGATCAGCTGAGACTCTCAAATGTCACTAGAAGCCAATAAACTCCCAAATGGTAGGTTAGGACTTGTGAGTAGGTTTATGGAGCTTTATGGACATGTTGCCATTTCATTTCAACAGTGAAGCCAGTGTTAAAGACAATGCATGCAAAATAGTTTAGCCATTTCACTTCTGGGTTAGGACAGGAAGGGCCTAAAAGATGAAATCCCACCAGTTGCTCTTCTGGAGTTTGTGACCCATTATGGTAAATACATCCGAATAACCAAAATTATAAATAACATGGTTTTTCTTCTTTGTTATGCCAATCAATTTTATTCATGACTAGCCACATTTGAAAGGAGTCAACATATTGCCTTCACAGGGCCAAGGAAGAGTTTGGCTGGATTGCAGGATGGATGCTGCACCCTCACTGCAAAGCAACAACCTGGTGACAGTATCCAGGGCAGGCTCTTCCCTCAGCAGGTCATCTTTCAGTGCCAGGCTTCAGAGAGCCTATGTATGGAGGCACATTACACCTCCATCATAGTCATCATGGAGCATGACACAAAGCATACACAGGAATGTGTTTTAATATATGATTTAATCTAGTGAACAGCGAGGAAAAAGAAACAAGATTACTAGGTAGCAACACTGAACTCTGATATAATTAACCACAGCTTTCATTAATTCTCATTAAAGCAGGATACAGAGTTGGATAGAACAGTGTCACTAATTGCTGTGTGTTTGTAGAAGTGAAAGCTCTGTGTGTGAGAATTGGCTGTTTAGATGTGGTTTTTTTTTTTTGCTTGCCTCACTTTTCCCCCCCTTACCTAAGGATTTTTACAAAAGATTTTCATGGTAAGAACAAAGACCAAAGTATTTTATTTTCAGTTGTGAGCCCCTCAGGGCAGGAACTTTCTATTGCAAAGTGCCATGCACAGCACACCGATGGCTCAATATAAAGTGTGTTATCTACCATGTATTACTATTAACCAAAGTCTGATCTCCCATTTTTTTTTTAAACAGTCTAATGGTTATCCTTCAGTTTCAGAATGACTTACCAACACATTTCTGTCCAGTGGTCTTAAATGTTTGATTTTCTGAGCCAGAAACATGACTTCTCCCTGTTCATACTATCCTTGAAATGCACTATGTGGCCCAACAGTAACCCATTAAGGTTTTCATTATCACAGGAGTTGTAACCTACTCTTTAAGAATTAGGATCAATACACTATACCCACAACACAAGGATTAAAGCAGGCCTTATATTTTTTTAAACCAACGATTAAAATAATAGAATTAAAAAGTAATTTGCCATAAATAGGTCCAAGGAACAAGAGAAAATCACTCTGTGTCTATGGTGGTCAACTATGCATGACTTCCAGACTTTGATTCAAAAGGTTTTTAGGGCAATTAACTGATCCTACTGCTGGTAATTTGTTTAGGTTTTTTGTGTTGTGATTTTACCCTCTTATATTGTCTATTTTCACCTAAATTTCTTTTGATTGGAAGCAAGGATAAGTATCTTATAATGGCACTTTAACCTGGTTGCCCTGTTCATTTGATAGAATGCAAAGGCTTGATCTTTTGTGAACCTCTAAAATGTTACATTGAACTGTATTACCACCACTTTAGGGCTTGTGCACCACCTCCACAGTTAGTATAATGCAGCACGCATATTTCCAAGGAGAAATAACTAACAAAGATGCTGACAAATTTAAGGGTCCAACACATTTTGGACCCTTTTAAGCAAAATTACTAGAGTGATATTGCTATAAATTGTGTAGCTCTTGGTACACGTTTCACATATATACACATATGGCGCAATCCTAATCCACATTCCAGCACTGACCTAGCCGCAATGCAGTCCCAAGGTAACAAACGTGCCCTTACCTTGAGGCCCCCTTGACTGCCTCCCCACTGCAGGATGCAGTGCACGCCACATTGGCACAGCTATGTCAGTGCAGGTAAGTTGGTTAGGATTGCACCCATATATAAACATAATCCTGCACAAGATTCCTCACCTTTCTGAACTGTGCTCCTTTCCTTATGATGAACACACATGAAAATGAGAGATGCTGAGTTATTTAGCAATGTTTGCACCAGGAATGATTCCCCTTTACCTGAAGCAAGAAGCAATCTCTGAACAGCTGCAAACCTTCTTCTAAGAAAATAGGAGCTAGAAAAATTAGCAGCAGACTCCCAGTAGAGTCTACTGGGAAGTAAATGCTGGCTACAGCTAGGTAACGTGGGAGATGCCCAGGTGTAAAATTAAATTCATGTCCACCCTAACAGATGGGCAGCAAGAAGGGAAGACAAATTCACTGAAGTGATGTAACTAAAAGAAGCTAGCTTTGAGTTTGCCATAATTAAATTCCTGAATTTTTACTCTCAGAAGTAGTTCATTATTGAACCTCAATGCCTATTCTAAAAATGGCCATTAAAAACACACACACACACACTTTTTGTTAATTGCTAGAGCTTGATAATATGGTATGAAGAGGTTTCCAGAGGATTAACTGCTAATATTTAATTTCCTCCATCTGCCAACTTTGTAATCAACACACTAAGCTGGGGAAATCTCCAATCTCACTAGCTTCCTTCCTAACAGATTTGCAGACTTCCAGGACTGGAACAATATAAATGCCACTGGCAGACTTCCTTATATTGTTTCAGTTTCATTATAGAATCAGGTGATAAATGACATCATACAGTGGAGACACCTGTGTAGGTCATCCAATGCTCATACCACTGTGATCAAACCAACAATATGACCCTGCAACAGAATTAGTGTAATTCTGGACTATTTCTGTCATACTATATAATCTGCACAACACTTGAATTTAAACTTGAATGAATTGCTGGTTCCTGCTAGTGTTTAATCTGTTCAGGCCACAGGATCTTTGGATACGTCTCCTGAACAGAAGCCTCCTTCCCTTTTATGCTAAGATGCTGAAGCACTGCAGAATCATAAGCACTGCAGAGACTTTGCCCACCCCACCTGTATGCTTTGAGTTTACCATCTCCTTTCTGACTCTTTATACACACTATTCTGCATGAAAATAAAGGACAAAATTTTTTGTCTACACCATCTGTGAAGAGGATGAGGCATCTGCCACAGGATGTGGTGAAGGCATCTGGCCTAGATGCCTTTAAAAGGGGATTAGACAAATTTCTGGAGGAAAAATCCATCATGGGTTACAAGCCATGATGTGGATGTGCAACCTCCTGATTTTAGAAATGGGCTAAGTCAGAATGCCAGAAGCAAGGGAGGGCACCGGGATGCAGATCTCTTGTTGTCTTGTGTGCTCCCTGGGGCATTTGGTGGGCCACTGTGAGATCCTGGAAGCTGGACCTATGGACTGATCCAGCAGGGCTTTTCTTACGTTCTTATGAGAATACCTTCCTTCTTAAACCACACAAGGCAACTACTCTCAAGCTAAGGGAAAAGGTGCTTTCCTGTAAATCCATGGTAAAATGTAATTTTCTGTTTTTGAGGGAATAAAAGGTCAGGAAACACTTTAGCAAAGGACTTCAAACATGGAAAGATGAAGGGAGATTTTGTAGAGCTATTTCTGCCACAATATCACTAAATGGTTCAATGATGAGGAGATTTCTTCAACTGTTGCCCAGATGTTTCTACAAATGGTTTGGGAGTAGGGCAATTTAGGAGGAAAAAAGTACACAATCAGCAAAAATGAGCAAGTTCCATAAGATAGTTGACTACCTGAGTAACACAAGAAAAATGTGCCAACAGGAGATGTACTCTGGGACATTCAGATGCACGAGTGTTGTGCTAGTTTTTATAACAATATGCTACATGTTCTACTCTGCTGTACTACCCAATGCTTTAGAAACAGCTGAGATGTGAAAAATATAGAAATAAATAAAATAAGTTAAAAGTATGTAAAATGAAAATAAGTTAAATGTATGACAAGTGTTGATAATGTCTAAAACGTTGTACACATTTCAAGCTAATTAAGTTGCACTAATTATACACTCAGCACACTTCTTTAGCAACGCGTTTATTCAGTCCATGACAGATGGCAGATTACGACTGTGCTAATGCTGTACACTGCTTACAGTACAATTAACTTCCCCTGATGGCAGCTTGCTTCATCTACAGCCAAGGTGACAGTTCAAATGCATACTTAAAGAGCCATTTAATGATGGCCAGAAGATGGTTCTGGAAAGACAAACAATTTTAAATGGTTACACAACAATAAGAAGAAATGGTTACACAACAAGATCAAGCAACAACAAGCCTTTGGCACAATGTCTTAGTCTTTCCTAGTATAAAGAAACTGAAATACGTATAAACAAGACACCTACATACTCTTCCCCTGTTTACTCCTACCTCCATTTCTCTCCCCTTCCTCTTATCTAACTTGCATCAGTATTTACACTGCATGCCCTTCAGGTCAGAGGCTCAGTTCCTTATAGTGCCATGTACATGAATAGTTCTATACAAATAAGCAATTTAAGCAAGGCATTAACACATCAACATCTGTTAGTGAAGTTAGTGAAGTTCAGTTGGAAATACTGCACATCAACCCAACATGTAAAGCCAGCCAGCAATTTTGAATATTATTTTCTATATAGGCCATCTAGTAGTAAATGATTTCTAGCAGTGTCTCCCCATGCTAGTCACATATAAAATAAATCAATCCTGATTCTATGGTGTAGTGCTGTGGTATTCAAACTGGGGCGTCGCAACGCCCCAGCCTGTGGGTCCTGGCCTCTGCCCCCTTAAGAGGCGGGGGCAGCCAGGAGACAGGGGGAAGGCAGCAGCATGATCCGCAGGATTGCGCCGCTCAGGGGGGCTGCAGGGGCTTGAGTGCACTTGCCCAAGCCTCCTGCAGCCTCCCGGGGGTGCGGGGAGCCCTGCACAACCTTCGGCAGGGCTCCCTAGGTCAGGAAAAGTGAAAGCGGAGCGATCGTGCCCGCTCTGCAAAACAGGAAGCAGAGCACGATCGCTCCGCTTTCCCTTCTGACGGGGCTGCAGGGACTGGGATGCACCCTCCAGTCCCTGCAGCAGCCGTCCCTGTGTGCAGGAAGCCCTGCACGAGCGCCTGAAGGGCTCCCCAGGTCAGGGAAAGGGAGAGTGGGGCGATTGCGCTCCGCTTCCGCATTTCCAGAGGCAGAGCAGATCGCTCCACTCTCCCTTTCCCTGACCTGCAGGCGCTCATGCAGGGCCCCCCGCACACAGGGACGGCTGCTGCAGGGACTGGTGGGTGCACCCCAGTCCCTGCAGCCCCCTGACAACGCGATCCTGGGGATCGCATCACTGCCTTCCCCCTGCCGCCTCCCCCCTGCCCCCGCCAAGACTTACTGCGGGTTTCAAACTCCCGGAGAGTTTGAAAACCGCAGGTGTAGTGGGAGGGCCAAGTCCAGATGCTCTCCTATGCAAGAAAAGAGTAAGCCAAGCCTAAGGAGAAACTTCTGAAACGTCCTCCATTGCCAGCTCAGGCAACTAAGCCTTGATAAACTTCAGAATCAGCATAGTGAAGGCCCAGGCCAGCCATGCAATCATAGCCAACAGTGTATTACTGATTGGAGCTGTTGCAGCTGCTCCTGGAGAGGGAACTGTTTGCTATAGGTTTGAGGCTTCTGACAAGGCACTGGTGTGACTACCTCAGCAAGCCACATCAGTATGCCATATCAGCAAGCCACAATTGCAAGCTATGGTCTGTCTATGTGATAACCTGATCACAGGTACGTATAGGGTTTGTGAGGCATACCTGGACTTTCCGAAAACTTTTAACAGAAGACCTTCACCAAAGGCTCACGAGTCAACTTAACTCTTATAGGATAAGAGCAGGGGTGCCCAAACCCTGACCCTGGGGCCACTTGCGGCCCTCAAAGACTCCCAATCCGGCCCTCAAGGAGGCTCCAGTCTCCAATGAGCCTCTGGCTCTCTGGACACTTGCTGGAGCCCACGCTGGCCTGATGCAACTGCTCTCAGCGTGACGGCCAACTGTTCAACCTCTTGAATGAGCTGTGGGACAAGTGCTCCTTCCACTGCTTGCTGTTTCACATCTGTGATGCAGCAGCAAAGGAAAGGCCGGCCTTGCTTTGTGCAATGCCTTTTATAGGCCTTGAGCTATTGCAAGGTCTTCATTCATTCATATAAGTTCCATCTCTAATATACTCATTTACATAAATTTATTCAAATTTGAAATGTAAATTAATTCTTTTTTTTTTTCCTGGCCCCCGACACAGTGTCAGAGAGATGTTGTGGCCCTCCTGCCAAAAAGTTTGGACACTCCTGGATAAGAGGATGGATTTTCTTACAGTCTGGTAACTGACCAAAGAACAAGAAGCAGGGAATAGAAATAAGTGGACAATGTTCACAATGAAAGAAGTAAGAATTTCGGTCCCCCATGAATCTGTATTGGGATGATGTCTTTTTTGTTCATAAATGATCTGGAATTAGGGGCAAGAAGCAAAAGTGGCCAAGTTTTCCAAAATTATTCCAAGTGGCCATATAAAAAAAGTGGCCAAATAATTCAGGGTGGTGAGAACCAAAACAAAGCGCAAGAAACTCCAAAAGTCATTCTCCAAAATATATCACATTAAATTGCCTGGCTCACGGAGCTCATTTATTTATGGCGCTTTTCTCGTTTTAAAACTTTTTGGGTCACACCTCTGCAGACAGTGGTGGCTTCAGTAGGACAGAATTCTCAGCAGCAAACTCCTGATGTTTGCTACTTTTTCCTCCTAGAATGTGTCAGGAAAAAAGTCACACAAGAAGGGGGTTTCCTTGTGCACTCTAGGGGAAAAACTGTTGATTGTTGGGAGCCAATGGCTGGGAACTCTATCAGCACTTAAAGCACTGCTGAAGTCACAAGTGGTTTGTGGGGCAAAAAAGTATTGCTGCTGCACCCACCCACTGGCAACAATTCCAGGTTGCCAATGACAACTTGGCAAGTAGGACAACACTAGCTAACTAAGGCAGGAGGTCTGGTCTAGAGGGTAGAGCCTCTGTTAGCCCGAAGATAACATCTGAAGGTTGCCGGTTCAAGGCCACCGGCAGCTCTGTGAACAGCGAGACCTTGAAGCAGCTGACAAGCTGAGCTGAGTTATTCCACCTGCTCTTTGGTGTGAGCAAAGAAGCGTCTTGGCTACCCTTCAAGTGAGAGATGAAGGAGCTGCTTGTCAGCCAGCATGGGAGGCAACTGGGGGCCAGAAGTGATACCAGACCATGAAAGAGCCATCTGAAATGTTGTGCGGTTCTTGAAAGATAGAACCTTTCTGTTATTGTAAAAATCCCCTTGGGGGTTTAGAGATAGCCTGCCTATGTGAACCACCTTGAATAAAGTCAGGAGTAATCCGATGACCAGAACGGTGGTATGTAAATACCAGTATTATTATTATTATTAGCTTGGTTTCATTTTCAGAGCTTCTGGGCATCACTATTTAAAAAGCTTTTATTTTTTCAGGCTTGATCAATCTTGATCAGTGAAAATGGTTTCCACCCGTGTCTCCTGATTAATGAAAAATTACACATGCTGCCAATACTTACTGTCAGCCACTGCCTTCTTTTTACCTAAAACAGAAGAAAAACAACATTATTCACCAATGTTTCAAATGAAATTTAAACATACTGGTTCTAGATCAGGGGTCTCCAAACCGCTGCCCGGAGGCCAGATGCAGCCCGCAGCAAGCCTCTATCCAGCCCGCAGCCAGGCTCTTGTCCCCTGAAAGCCTCTGGCCCATTCAACTGAACACAACCAGAGCTGTCCTCTGGTTGTATCTGGAGGGTGTTCTGAGGGCCAGAGGTTGAATGAATGAGCCCATTCATTCATTCATCTAAGTTCCATCTCTAATTTATTTATTTAAATTTTATATTAAAAATTTTTTTCCCGGCCCTCAACACTATACCAGATATTTGATGTGGCCCTCTGGCCAAAAAGTTTGGAGACCCGTGTTCTAGACCACAGTCACATTTTGAACAGACTGACTATGCTGCCACCAGTAGAGGTGAGGGGGATAGTGGCTAGAAATCAGGCCTTATCTACAGTGGCTCCTTGTTTATGGAATTCCCTCTCCTTGGAATTAAGAATGGCTCCCTCTCTGGAGATCTTTCAGTGGGGCCTTAAGACCTTTCTAAACAGGAAGGCTTTTGCTTGACATTGTGTGTAGTATTTATATGCACAGGCACTGGGCTTTTTGATGTCTTTGCATATTTGGCATCAAGGACAGTCAGGCACACCTGCGCAGTTGAGCACACTCAACTGCCCTTGAAAATATGTTGGGTCATTGAACTCTGTGCCTGTGAGCAGCAGAATGCTATGAAAGAGAATCTTATCTAGGAATGTGTTTGCGGTTAAGCTAGAACTAGCTAGTAGGCAGCTGATATGAAAGGTAGCATCTTTGTGGAAATTTCCCTATTACGTAACCTTATATCATGTGTTTTGAGACTTAATAAAAAGCTGGGCCAGGAGCTCGGAGATTTCATTTCACTTCTCCCTTGATTTCATTCTTGCTCCTGCTTCCAGCACTTTCAACCTCTCTGAAACCTGTGTCTGTTGGCTAATTCTTGCTATGGCTTCTCTGCCACACCAATGCAGCATCTTAAGCTGCTCCTCAAGTAGCACCAAAATGCTACAATTGTGGGTTGGCATTTAAAATGAAATGGAATTTTAATAGTTTGTGCGATTCTGAGGTTTGTTCTGTTTTATGCTTAAAGTTTTTAGTATTGTTTTAATTACTAATGTAATTGGTAGTGGCTTTATGTTATAAGCCGCCTTGATTGCCCTTGAATGTGGGAGAAAGGTGGGATATAAACAAACAAGCAAACACTATGTCTAAATGGCCAAGTTAAAAAGAACTGTCTACTGATTTTTGACTATTTTTAAGCCAGAAAATCTGGATTCAGTTGTAAATGTAACAGACTCAAAAGTGCATAGTAAGGCTACAATCCTTTGCACAAGTGGAGTAAGAATCCAGTGTAAAGCAGCACAAGAGTGGGCTATACTTTTAGATAATTTCTTGAAAAGACGTTGAAAAACTACTGGTATACAGATTTGAAGAGAGGAATGAATGGCACTGGGGCGGCTGATGCTCCTTGGAACCTATCAGAGCTGGGAGCAGGTGATGGTTGTCAAATAAAACCATGGTTTAATCATTCTCCATGATGCTCACAACCCTCAACCCCAATTTCACATTCAGAAACTCTGGTTAAAAAACAGGGATCTGCTGTATTCAGACTTCATGACAAATCCTGGCTTGCCCTAAAAAGATCACAGAAGTAGAGATCTTTCCCTTATGTACAAAGAGGAGGGAAGAGCACATGAGCCTGATGCTCATGAACATTACATAGAGCCAGGATTAAATTATGCTTCCAGGAACGAGGCCAGTGCTGAAACCGTAGTTCTTCCACTGATTTTCTACTAAAGATCTGAAGCTGCTATAGAAATAAGCTTTCCTGATTCAAACATATTTCAAAGCAGACATTTAAAACTTTCCAGGATTTGGTTTAACAAAAGCAGATTCTGAATTAAAGTTTATTTATAACCAGAAATGTAATCCAGTTTATGTTTTGACTGAGCGGTTCATTATCGTTATGGTTCTGACTCACATCCAATGTCATTTTAGGTCATTTCTGTAAGTATTAGAAACTAAACACACAAGTCTTACCTCCATAGGAGATTTTGTAGTAGACGTAGGTGGTTAAGGCGAGACCAACCCATATTTCCTGGTAAGCTTGAGTGTAGTAAATCTTTTGGGTTTCCCACCACCTTGAAATAGCACTCCTCCACATCTGTGTTGGAACAGAATGGTAACATTTTGAAGTACAACCATAGCTGTAATACAGCAGTCCTCCCCTTCAACATCTCCTACCCATACCAACTTCGTAATTACAGTATGCATTTTCTTTAGAGCTATGGTTCTCACCCTTTTTTCACTTGTATACCACTTGGCAGCCCATGTCCATAAATTGTACCCTTCATATTAGCAAAATTAATGGTAATATAGTTGCTGTTATTTCAAATGTACACATAAAGGTATATCTTAATGGACTGTTGGGTCACAGAAAAAGTCAGTTGAAACACAAAATCTTACTGATGCCACAAAGACATGAAAACATAACAGAAGACATGAGAACTTAACAGAGCCTGATTTTAGAAATGGGCTATGTCAGAATGCCAGATGCATTCTGGACTAGATGGACTAGTCCATGGCCTGGACTAGATGGGCCTATGGCCTGATCCAGTGGGGCTGTTCTTATGACAGATGAAAGGTCTGTCTAGGTCACTGGTTCCCAACAGGTGGTCCGTGAGACCCTAAGTGGTCCACAAGATCTCAGAAAAAGAATTGCCTTTCATCACTTCCAGCATCTCACCAAGTGAGCACTCACCCATGGACCACCAGAAACAGTGGAGAATGGATCACCTGTAGTTAGTATTGAAGTGTCGGCTGTTGGCAGTTACTTTCTGCCTTCTCTGGTAGTCTGTGGGGGTACCCTTGCATGGGATACTCTTCCCCACAGACTACAAGAGGGAGCAGAGAACAGCCACAGGCAGCACTGCCAGCACTTCCACTGTCACCCACAGCCACCACTTCCACTGCCTTACCAGGCAAGTGCACCCCAACAGACCACCAGAGAGGGTGGAGGACAGTCTGCCCATGGCTGCAGCTGGTAACAAAAGCACAACCTGCAAATCTTCTCTATAAATAATGAATCTCTAATAAATCTACTTTATTACAAATTTAATTGCATTTTTTGTGTGCAGGGGGTGGAAGTGGGAGGTTGCATGTGGTCCAAAATGGTTCCAGTTTTTGTCTCAGTGGTCCGCAGGCTCTTGAAAATTGGGAACCACTGGTCTAGGTTGACATTCTGATAGGTTGATGTGGGCTTCCCAAATGCATCTGTATGGCCAATAAGCAGGGCACAGACAATAAATTATTGGTTTTATACCAGTGGTTCCCAAATGTTTTCATCTGGTGGTTCCCTTGACCTACTGGGCCACTGGCTGGAGATCTCCATTAGGGCTGCAATTCTGTACACTGTATAGGGAGGCGGTTTTTAGCAAGGATTTTGCAGCTCCCTGGGGAGCCATGGCTCACAGTTTGGGAACTACTGGTGGCAGAGATCTCTCCTAACCATGTTACTAAAGATCCTGCAAGTGCCAGATATTGAACCTAGGTCTCTGCAAGCAAAGCACATGCTCAACCACTAATCCCTTGGTCCTGCTAATATTCAGAATACTGCTACTGAGCATGAAGATTTCAATTAGGAAACACTTACTTTTCATGAATTTAAGATTATACTACTGGATCAGACTAATGGTTCACCCAGTCAAGCATCCCATTTTCCAAAGCAGGCAACCAGATGTTAAGATTTTCCCTACAGATGTTTCAGAGAAGACCACCAGCAGGGTATGAAGTCCTCCCACACTGTTGCCCCCCAAGAACCAATGCATCAGTGACATACTGCCAGTGAAGATGGAGCTTCTACTTAGCCACCATGGTTATTTTTGTATCAGCCCTTTAGAAAGGGGTTTTATATGGGCTTTAAGGTCATAGCCAACACAATGGATGGAGACAGGTGTGGCTCAATAGCAGAGTTCCTGCTTTGCATGGGGAAGGATCCAGACCCAAATGCATTATTATTTATTCATAAAATGCCACTAATGCATAGATGCTTTACAAACAGTGAAAAGCCAGGTTCCTACCCAAGGGGTTTACAATCTCAATCAGGGGTGTTACACATAAGGCCCATGGGACAAATATGGCCCCCAGAAGCTTTTTATCTGGCTCTTGCGATAAATGGGTTCTCCCAGCACTACCATCAGCTGCTTTCAGATGCTAAGCTGCAAGGCAATACTTTCATAGAAGCAGCACCGCTAAAGGGGCAGCCTGTGTGTTAATTGGGCACTGCCATATCTTAAAAATATTATCAAGGTCTGTACATTTTCTCTTCTGTCATTTGCAACTATTGAATTCCTAAGTGAGAACAAAATGCTTATTTCTGGTCATAATGATGTCATTTCCTGCTTAATGACATCACATCCAGCCCTCAGCAGGCACCATGAATGCTATTTGGCCCACTGTATGAAATGAATCAGAATGTATGAAATTTATGAAATGAATGTATGAAATGAATCTAGATATTGACACAAGGGAGATACAGGTAAAGAGACAAAGAGAAAAGTATAGAAAAAGGGAAAACATATGCAACTGCTTGGTAGTTTAGTTATAGTAGGGAACAGAAAGTTATTTGACTTTCTCTTAAACTGCTTTGTGAAATTGTTTGGTGAAATAATTAATAATAATAATTATTTCCAGGCAGGGCTGGTAAAATACCTGCATTTGAAACTCTGGAACAGTCATTGCTATTTAGCAGAAATGCTGAGTTAGCCTACCTGATGAAAGCTGCAATCCTAACCCACTTTCTAGCACCGACATTAGGGCAATGCAACTTTGAGGTAAGGGAACAAACATTGCCATACCTTGAAAGCACTGACATAAGGGGATAGGATTGCGCCTATAATCTACCTGTATTCCTTATAAGAACATAACATAAGAACATAAGAACAGCCCCACTGGATCAGGCTATAGGCCCATCTATTCCAGCTTCCTGTATCTCACAGCAGCCCACCAAATGCCCCAGGGAGCACACCAGATAACAAGAGACCTCACCCTGGTGCCCTCCCTTGCATCTGGCATTCTGACATAACCCATTTCTAAAATCAGGAGGTTGCGCATACACATCATGGCTTGTACCCCATAATGGATTTTTCCTCCAGAAACTTGTCCAATCCCCTTTTAAAGGCGTCCAGGCCAGACGCCATCACCACATCCTGTGGCAAGGAGTTCCACAGACCAACCACACGCTGAGTAAAGAAATATTTTCTTTTGTCTGTTCTAACTCTCCCAACACTGAATTTTAGTGGATGTCCCCTGGTTCTGGTATTATGTGAGAGTGTAAAGAGCATCTCCCTATCCACTCTGTCCATCCCCTGCATAATTTTGTATGTCTCAATCATGTCCCCCCTCAGGCGTCTCTTTTCTAGGCTGAAGAGGCCCAAACGCCGTAGCCTTTCCTCATAAGGAAGGTGCCCCAGCCCCGTAATCATCTTAGTCGCTCTCTTTTGCACCTTTTCCCTTTCCACTATGCCTTTTTTGAGATGCGGCGACCAGAACTGGACATAATACTCCAGGTATTGTGGAAAATGGCTACTTATGGTAGCCATTTTCAACCACTGAGCTCAAATGGTCGGCAGGTGTACCCCAGGAATTTGGAGAAGGGACATTTATTAGTAGGGGTGTTACTGTGGACAACTTTTTAGGCTTTATTTAACCTTGTCTCAAAATACAGTTGTAAGAAACTGTTACTTTACCAGCAACATTTTCTGCTGGGCTGCTGTTTTCAGAATGTATGCCAAGAAAGGTTATTCTGATTCTATTAGTAGGGTCAATGGGGGAATGTGAGCTACCACATTGGCACCGCAGTGTGCCTTGTCAACGGTAAAAAAATGGATGATGTGCCTTGATAATTTTAGTGTCTTGCCAATGTGCCATGAGATTAAAATCACTGCTTTGTGGTTTTAATTTTGTTAATTGAAACCACTTCGTGAGGTTTGTTTAAAAAAAGCAGGATACAAATGCCTAAAATAAACACACACAATACCATGCCTGAGTACAGGGTGACTAGTTGTCATATCACAAAAGAGGACAAGGCACTCTCCAAAATGTAGGACATCAAAAAAATGTACAACATGACAAACTAAAAACACTTATATATTGATTTCATGTGGTTAATTTAAACACTATATTGGTTATTATTAAATTTAAAACTATATTACACTTAATTTGTTAGTGACATGAAGGCTATGCGCTGCATGGATGTGTGGAGGCTGGGGAGGTTCTGCCCACAGAGCCTCACAGGGAAAAGGAGGACATTTCAGTTCTTTTCGAGGACAGGAAGCTAAAAAAAAAAAAGCACATGTACTGCAAAAAAGAGAGTTGGTCACCCTGCACCCAGATATCTTGTGACATGGAGCTCCATATGCCCCAACAGCAGGTGCCTAGTCACCTGTGCCCAGGTATCTTGTGCTAGGGAATTCCACATGCCCTGACAGCAGGCACCTGGTCACCCTGTGCCCACGTATATTGCAGCATGGAGTTTCACATGCCCCGACAGTGGGCACCTCGTCATCCCGCACCCAGGTACCTTGTGGCAAGGAGCTCCACATGCCCTGACAGTGGGCACCACGTCACCCTGTGCCCAGGCACCTTGTGGCAGGGAGCTCCACATGCCCTTTCAGAAGGCACCTGGTCGCCCTGTGCCCAGGTATCTTGTTGCAGGGAGTTCCACATGCCTCACCAGCAGGCAGCAAGATTCCCACCCCTGCAGCCACCTCCAGCCTGCCTGCCTCTCTGGCTGGCTCCTTCCCCTCCCCAGCGGCCCAGGCAGGAGGAGGCTCACCCTTCCCTCCGACGCCCGAGCCTGCCACTGCCCTCGGGCCCGCGAGGCCCTTCCCGGCGCGGGGGAGACGGAGCCACTCACTGTCAGGGGCGGGCGGGCGCACCTTGAAGCGGCCGACGGACCACCGAGGCGATGCGGGCGAAGGTCACAAAGCCGCTGCCGCCGTGAAGCTTGCCGGGAGGCAGCGATTCCTTTTCCTAGAGCGTCCGCCGTGCACCTCCCTCTGCCGCAGCGCCCTCTGCCGTGGAGGACCTGCTCTGCCTCTGCACGTGGCCGGGAGAGCCGTGCAAGGGGGGTGGAGGTGAGCAGCGCAGGCCCAGAAGCCTTGCTGAGCGCATCAGCGGCATCCACTGCCAGCCAGACAGGCACGCTTTACAGGGCAGTCACAGCCCGTGTCTACTCTGAAGTAGGCCCCATGATAGCCAACTGGGCTTACTCCCAGGTAAATGTGGATAGCATAGCCCATGCATGTCTATAAGAAGAGCCCCAAAGCCCAGTCCTAGGCCTGCCTGCTCAGAAGTAAGTCACATTCTCGTCAATGGTGCTTACTCCCAGGAAAGTGTGCAGAACATAAGAACAGCCCCACTGGACCAGGACATAGGCCCATCTAGTCCAGCTTCCTGTATCTCACAGCGGCCCACCAAATGCCCCAGGGAGCACACCAGATAACAAGAGACCTCATCCTGGTGCCCTCCCTTGCATCTGGCATTCTGACATAACCCATTTCTAAAATCAGGAGGTTGCGCATACACATCATGGCTTGTACCCCGTAATGGATTTTTTCTCCAGAAACCTGTCCAATCCCCTTTTAAAGGCGTCCAGGCCAGATGCCATCACCACATCCTGTGGCAAGGAGTTCCACAGACTGACCACACACTGAGTAAAAAAATATTTTCTTTTGTCTGTCCTAACCGTCAAAACACTCAATTTTAGTGGATGTCCCCTGGTTCTGGTATTATGTGAGAGTGTAAAGAGCATCTCCCTATCCACTCTGTCCATCCCCTGCATAATTTTGTATGTCTCAATCATGTCCCCCCCAGGCGCCTCTTTTCTAGGCTGAAGAGGCCCAAACGCTGTAGCCTTTCCTCATAAGGAATGTGCCCCAGCCCCGCAATCATCTTAGCCGCTCTCTTTTGCACCTTTTCCAGTATGTCTTTTTTGAGATGCGGCGACCAGAACTGGACAAAATACTCCAGGTGTGGCCTTACCATTGATTTGTACAATGGCATTATAATATTAGCCGTTTTGTTCTCAATACCTTTTCTAACGATCCCAAGCATAGAATTGGCTTTCTTCATTGCCACTGCAGTAAGCCCCATTATAGCCAATGGGGCTCACTCCCAGGTAAATGTGTATAGCATTGCAGCCCAAGCTTATGCATGTCGACTCTGAAGTAAGTCCTATGATAGCCAATTGGGCTTACTCCCAGGTAAATGTAGATAGGATTGCAGCCCAAGCCTGTGCATGTCTACTCTGAAGTAAGGCGATTATAAGCAATGGGGCTTACTCCCAGGTCAGTGTGGTTCGGATTGCAGCCCAATCCTAGGCATGTGCCCTTACTGCAGAGCCCCATGCATGTCTACTCTAAAGCAAGTCCTACCCAGTTCAAGGGGACTTACTCCCAGGTAAGTATGAGTAGTAGGGTTGGAGCCTTGCAGTCCCTGGTTGCGCTGGAGCGCGAGGAGCTCCAACCTCGGCCGTTCCAGCGCATGTTCCCTTTTCCCATTACGCACGTGGCACAGCCAGGCAATCAGCCCAGGCTGGTGGGGCTGGGAGGCGGTGGAGGGGAAGCTCCCTTTGCAAGGGGGCAGCTTCCCCCCTTTGGGGCTCAGCCATGCTGCGGAAGCTCACCGTGGACCAAATCAATGACTGGTTTACCATTGGGAAGACGGTCACTGGGGTAGAGTTCCTGGGCGGGGGTCCTCCTGCTTGCAGTCGGCCTGGGGGCTCCAAGGAGCAGCAGCCCCCTCCTGCCTCTCAGTAAGTATTGGAGTAACTTACAATAGGTAGGAGAGGGACAGAATGAATGTGGTGGAATCATGTCTCCATTTATGGGGGGGGGTCTTCTTGTTGGGAGGACCCAAAGAGCATCAGAATCAGCATCTTTGGTGGGTTTAGGTTCTTAAATCACAGTTTAGCAGTGCAGTCATATGCATGTCTACTTAGAAGTCAGCTCCACTGAGTTTAATAGGGCTTACTTTTAGATAACTGAGTACAGTGTTTCTCAAACTGTGGGTAGAGACCCACTAAGAGGGTTGCGAACCAATTTCAGGTGGGTCCCCATTCATTTCAAAAATTTGTTTTTAATATATTAGACTGAATACTACCATGGTATGTGACTGCATTTGGGAAAAATTACAGATCTGTACTTTTAACAGGCTACTCTGTATAAACTTTTAACAATAATAGTCAGTGCAGCTTACTCGTGGGTATGTGTGGGTAGGACTGTAGCCTAGGATTGTTAAAAATTTTCCTGCTTGATGATGTCACTTCCAGTCATGTCATCACTTCTGCTGGGTCCTGACAGATTCTCATTCTAAAAAGTGGGTCCTGATGCTAAAAGTTTGAGAACCACTGCAGTATAGGATTGCAGCCTAAGGTTTTCTACAACCAAAGCATGGGATTGTTCTACTACAGCACTGGTTCCCAACCTGTGGTCTGTGAGACCCTGAGAAGTGGTCCTCAAGGTTTTAGGAAAAAAAAATAGCCTTTGATCACTTCCAGTGTCTTGCTGAGCAAGCAATCTCCCACTGACAACCAAAGACGGTAGAGACTGCCCGCAGCCACAACCACTTAAGTGTTAGCTGTGGTTGTGGGCAGTCCATTTTCTGTCCTCTCTGATAGTATGAAGGAGAGCACTTGGGAGACAGACCACCAGAGACAGCAGAGGCCACACCACCCACAGCTGCATGTGGTCCATGACAATGCCAATTTTCCCTTCAGTGGTCTGCAGGCTCCTAAAGGTTGGGAACCACTGTACTAAGTGTTTCTCAACCAGTGGTACGGGTACCACCAGTGGTACTTGAGGTGGTGCCTGGTGGTACTCGAAGGACCTCTGGATAACTGCTGCCAGGCAGCAAAACCAGGAATGTGACAAACCAACAGGAGTAGAAGGCCTGGCTCAGCACGCAGAGCTCCAAAGCATGTTTTTCTGTGCTTCAAAAAGCCCTCCTGGTCACCCAGAGCCTCTTACATTTGTTGCGTTGCATCTGGCCTCCTAACCCAGAATTAACTGGTGGTAATGTCATTGCCAGTTACTTCCACTGGTACTTTGAATAGGTGGACCATGTGAAGTGGTTCAGTGGAGGATAAACGTTGAGAAACACTGTTCTACTGTGTAATAAATGGACTGGTTGATCAACCTGAGCCGTTCGCTCTCCAGAAAGGTATATGCTGGGGTGGCCAAACTCCTTTTTGCATCACAGTTAATATAAAAGGTAAATAACAAATTTTCAAACTTTATAATTTTTTTTTACTGGGTATAAACTTGGAGTCCGCTAGATAAAAATGTACATTTAATGTTCACGGTGAGTAAATATATTTAAATGCTTCTTAAATATTGTGTCTCTCAAACATCTCTCTTGCAGAACTCAAAACATCTTAAGTTTATCATATGTTTTAGGTTAAGCAAGTTTGGCCACCCCTGGTATGTGCAGATCTTTGTGGCTCAAGCAAGCAAGCAAGCTGAGCCCTATGCTGCAGAAGAAATCATTCTTTAAAAACAAAAACACTATATTGAGCTCTAAATGACAGGGATGTGCCAGAGTCACAGCACCAAGATGGGTTGTGAGTCTCTGCCCCCTTGACTCCACTTGCTCCTGCGTCATAATGGGCTGATCTGGCTGAGGCAGGCACCCAGTACCTGTGTATATATGCATGTTTCCTACATACCTTAATAAAAAGTTTAACCCGTATGTCTTAGATACTTAGTCGTAATTGTTTTCCAGTTCGTTTCTGGAGCACGGTCAAAGTGCTAGAGATCACTTTTAGTCCAAGTGCTGGAGATCACCAAGTGCTGGAAATTGCTTTTAAAACTCTAAACCAGCATTTCTCAATGTTTGTCCCCCTTCGCATGGTCCACCTATTGGAAATAGCACTAGAAGTAACTGGCAATAATGTCATTGCCAGTTACTTCTGGATTGGGAGGCCAGATGCAAATCAGCGAACATTGGTAAGAGCTTCACAGCCCAATCCTATGCATGTCTACTCAGAAGTAAGTCCCATTAGAGTCAATGGGGCTTACTCCCAGGAAAGTGTGGATAGGATTGTGCTGTCAGAGCAGACAGGAGGGCTTTTCAAGCCTGCAAAAAAAATGCACACTGGAGCCTTCCCAGTGTTTTTCCCAGGAGCCTTAATATGTTTTTATCTGTTTGTTTTTAATATGTTGTAAGCCACCCTGGGTCCCTTTAGGGAGAAGGGCGGGATAGAAATAAAGTTATTATTATTATTATTATTATTATTATTATTATTATTATTCCCAAGCCTCCTACTGCTGCTTGTCACTTTACATGGCTGGTCTCTCTACCAGGTGATGAGGGTCTTGGGGTTCTGTGTATCACTGGACACCACCCCCCCCCAAGTACCACCGGTGGTACAAGTACTACTGGCGGAAAAACGCTGTAGTTTGGAACTAGGACAATCTTCTCCTATGTTAAATTATCCTCTCACTCGGGTCATCAATGGAGTTCATACTCTGTGTCCCACCACCATCAGAGATGTAGTTTGTATTAATGCAGACAGGACTAGTGCCTGGAATGTGGAACAGCTTACCCAGAGAGGCGTGTTTGTTCCTCTCAGTGTTAAATGTTTGGTGCATTGCAAAGTCTGGTCTGTTTGGCATACCTACACACTGACTTTTTGTGTTGCCTGCTTTTGTGTTTCTGCTGTAGTTTGTCTTTCTGTTTAATCACTTACATAAAAATCTGAATAATAGTGATATTTTAAATTTGCAGTAAGCCCCAATCCCATTGGAACCAAAAGATAGGATGCATATATTTTAATAAATATTTCCATAAATAAAAAATGGTAGATTTCTTGGTGTTAGAATGGATAATGATGCTTTCAGCTCTTGACATACAGAACAAATGTAGTGTGTTTTGTTGGACCAACTTATGTTAAAATGATGAAAGCAAGTTACTCTTGACTTTTTCTCCCTTCAAGCATATATTCAGAGTTAGACAAAAGAAAAAAAAATTCACATAGCAGAATGGTGTACTTTTCTTAAGCTTAAAGAGCAGAAGGATTTATGTCAGTGATATGTTAATTAGATTATATGTAATTAGCTCTTGTTGGGTGTATTGAGTTGCAGAACACTTACTCTTGACAGTTGAAGCAAGAGAGTTAATCAAGAAATGTAGTAAAATCTAATTTTACTTCAGCCCTTATATACCATGAGCTCTAAAGACTTTCTCAAGCCACTTTCCGTTCTTTAAAAAATGATTATCTCTAGTCTTGCTCTATATCTGACTTGGATTCAGATATGTCCAACTAGTAGGATCTTCAGTTGACCATTAAAAATCTGGCCTGGCTTGCATTTGTGCTATTAACAAAAGTTAGATCTGCAGAAATTATCAGGCAAAGCTAAGAAGTGAGAATTGCCACCTGTTTATGTCTGCTGTTAGGAGCACAGCTACAGAGACTGGTTGCAAAGTTGATAAATCTAGCAAGTTGTACATCAACAGTGTGTTTCTGTGCATAGCTACTCTGAAGTGAGTCCTACTGTGTTCACTAGGACTTCCTCCCAGGTAACCATATATAGCAGTGTTTTTCAATGTTTTTCCTTCTCCATACCACTTCACATGGTCCACCTATTCGAAGTACCACTGGAAGTAACTGGCAATGACATCATCGTAAGTTACTTCTAGATTGGGAGGCCAGATGCAATGCAACAGACACCAGTAAGTGGATCAAGGTGGGCAGGAGGACTTTTTTGAGCATGGAAAAGCATGCTTTGGAGCTGTGCTTGCTGAGCCAAGCCTCCTGCTGCTGTTTGTTGTGTCACATTCCTGGTCTCGCTCCCAGGTGGCAGGTGTCCAGGGGTCCCATGAGTACCACCAGACACCACCTCAAATACCATTGTTGGTACTTGTACCACTGGTTGAGAAACACTGGTGCATACCAAGTGAGCATATAGTTCTTTCCTTCCTTGGACCTGGTAGACCGTCTTAATTTTGCTTCTTTTTAATGGAACAGTTATAATAATATACGTATATCTCAATGTGTTACAGTAGAACCAATTAATTTTTTTCCCAGGGTAATAGAAATAAAACCAATTTTAACTCTTGATAACAGTCACATACACGCTCTGGTAAATATTATCCTAAACCTGTCTTATGCTGACCTGTGAGCATTTGGAGTCATAACCTTAACTGAACAGTCCATAAGCATTTGGTTTTTGTTCTGTAATGGTGGGAGTTAAATTTAGCTTGGATCTGTTTGCTGGAAAAGTCAATTCTGGCAACTATTTTCATTGATTTTCTGCTCTACTTATGTCAGTTGTAGCCACAGTTCCTTCATGTCAATTTGAAGCTCTTAAAAAAACCTTCTGTATGATTCCCCCCCCCCCCACACACACACAGTGAGTGCTTGAGGCAACAACACACATTGAAGCTCTGCCTTCATATATATTTTTTAAATATTTCAAGGTGGTTTGCTGTATGTCCACCATGAATTGCTTGTGCAGTCTTGTAGGACCCAGTTAATAATTCTGTGTTAGAAAATCTGATTCCTGGAAGATACTGTTGGGCTGTTTAGATTATGAAACAAAAATGGATAAATGGAGAGTCTCCTTTATTTCAGGTTGAAAACAGAACTGGAAAAAAATATTTGAAACTCCAGGTGCCTGTTACAAACATGTGTAAAGAACTTGCATCGCATTTTTAATTGCCAGCTCTGCACTAACTTGGAAAAATCTTTCATGCTCCTAAGTGACAGTGTCCAGTTTTGGTGTTTGCAGAGGTTGTTGGTAGTCCTGATGAAACACAGCTTTTGCATAGCACAGTCCTAAGATTGTTAGACAGAAATAAATACTGAGTTGAATTGGACTTACATCCTACCTAGTAAGTGTGCTTAAATTGCATTCTATTAAAAGGATGGACCATGGACCCAACCAACATATGTTTGTGCAATATACCAAACATGGATTTTTCCACTGGACAAATTTCAGTTTGGTAACTGATGTTCAGCAAGTAATGACACCATGTTGCCTGCACCTGTCATTTCTTCTTCTCCCAACTCCGTAAAACAAGATTTTCTTCTAAGATTTGTACCTTGACTCACATGTGGTATAATAAACTTTTAAGAAAGTTGAATGGTTAGTTCTTCCCCATCATCTTGTAGCCTCTCTAATTTCCCTTTCTTTGCCTTGTACTGTAAGAACTGGGATTGTAAACTCCTTGTGGGCAGAGAAATATCTTTCCTTATGAAACTCGGTAAGATGTCATGTATATTGGTGCTGTCAATACAGGCACCTCCCCCTGTGTGGGTCCCATATCTGCAGTTTTGCATATCTGAGGTTCACAAATCCTCCCACAAATCACTTATCTATGTCTGACTCTAGCTCTGCTGTTGCTGCCTCCTGTGTCTGGCTGTCTCTGTGCTGTTTGCAAATACTAACAGGAAGCATCAACAGGAAGCAGGTTGGAAAAATAACATGGCATGAGACAGCAACAGGAGGGTTGCAGTCATATTCAGATAAGTCATTTGCACAATGGGGATGGGGATTTGTGGACCTCTTGTAGGGTTTGCTACTATCTGCAGTTTCTGGTATTAAAGTGGCAGTGGGAACCTATCCCCTGCGGATACAGGGGGACACCTGTAGTTGTAAGATGTCAGTAGTAAATCAGATGCACGACCCACTTTTTATCCCAAGTTGCAACATGAAACTCATGTTTTTTAAAACCACAGATCTATTTTGCTTTTCTCTTTAAGATAACCAGATGTGAAGGAGGAAAAATATCCTATGTTCTTAATAGTTTAGTGTGGCGGGAAGGGTGGGGAAGCTGCACTTAGCTAAATATTTTCTTCTGTGTAACTATTAAAGAGAAAGGATAGAATCTTAATCTTTCATGACGCGGCATTGCATGGCCATCCATTTGTCCTTGAAATATATATTTTTTTTGAGAGCACAACTTTTGTTGAAAGATTAGGATCCAGTTCATGGGAACTCCTTAGCATCTGGATCTTTCTGTTTGTTTCTCTTTTTTTAAAGACAATCGGTCACACCAATGAAAACAGCACTATCATAGGCTAGAATATTTGTGGGTCCCAACCCAGCAGTTGAAGACTAATGCTACAAATAATAATGCAGAATGATTTTTTTTTTACTGTTGAGTCTTCATTTCAGAGAGTTAATGGCTTATTTCCAAAAAGATTGCACGTATGCAGATTACAGACAAAACCTGCCATTGTCGTTCACAGTGGTCGTATTTTTAAAATATTGCAAAGTCATTGATTTGTTGTGCATGCTTATAGGAACAATATAAATAAGTTACTTTACACATCTCATTAAAAGGGAATCTGGTTGGAGCGTTCTTTTACAACATCGTTAACTAAACGGTAGAAAAAGGTCATTATTCTAACTGCTGGAAGATTTTAAATTATATGCAAGCTTAAAGAGGTTTAAAATTCTGAACGTGTAATAAGGGGGGTCAAGTAATCTTTTGATTTCATTCAAGTTTTGACTCAGGAGAATGATAAGGGAAGTTAGCGAATAATTGAGAAGATGGGAACACTTAACTTGATGGGTAATAATAGGGAAGATTCCAGATTCTGTGGGAGAAAGTTGGGAACATGCCTTGTGTATTTTTGTCAACATAACTGGATACAGTTGGGATTTCTTCTTTGTCTGTTTTGCCAGAGTTGTCTCCTGGTGCCGCAAAGTGTACTGAGCAATTTGTATTCCAAATGTTGGCCAGTTGGCCCTGTTGAGTTTCTCTCTCGAGATTGGTTAGGAACTCCTTTAAAACTTGCTTGAATATGTAAACAATTTCCCATGGTAAGACATCATTTTCTGCCAGAACCTCTCGAAATCTAGAAAGAAAAAGAAAGAGAGAGAGAAACAAAAACAGTACCCTGAAACTATCCATGTGTTCCCATCTCTCTCACTTTTTTCCCCATTTGAGGGGAAAAAAGGCATTTTCCCTTTGTTGGTGATGCTTTTTAAAAGAAAATAAAGAAAGGCACTTTTAGTCATTTGGATGCTACACAACGGTGGAAGCTATTTTGTCTATATTAAGCTGTCTGAGCAAGTTGATTCAAACTGACGTTGCCCTCAAGTCCTTTTCTGGGCTCAAAAAGAGAGCATAGGTTTGTTCTGTATGCTGTTTGGTGGAGGGGGGTAACATGCACAGGAATATTTTCCTGATGGAATTTTAAAGGGAATTCATTATGTGAACAGAAACTGTTACACTAACTAAAACACATGTGAATTGGATCTGAGCCACCTGTTTCATTGGTGTAAATTGTACTAAGTGATTTTTAGCTTTCTTGCAGGGTAAAAGTATTGTTCATTAATATATTAGGGAATGAATGTCTTGGAGCATTAATGTGTGTATCGTATTTAAATATCTGAGCTCAAAATAGTAAAGGCCTTCTAATGTTAAGTGAAAATATGATTTTCACTTAACATGTGAAAGTACATTAAGTGAAAATAAGGCATTTAGGCTGCAGTCCTATCCACACTTACCCGAGAGCAAGCCATATTGATTATAATGGGATTTACTTTTGGGTAGACTATGGCATAGGATTGGGCTCTAAATCAGTGCATTGTATTATTTTATTGCTATCTATATCTTATCTACATATGAAAAGCTGCCTTATCAGACTTTTGGTCCATCTTACTTAATATTGTCTACACTGACTGGCAAGATTTCAGTGGGGGGGGGGTACCTTTCCAGCCCTGTCTGAAGATGCTAGGGGTTGAATTTATGACCTTCTGCCAGCAAACCATGTGTTCTGCCACTGAGCCACAGACCCCCTCTCCAAACGTTACAATGCTGAAGAGTTTATTTCTAAAATCATTTGGAGAGTTTACAATGAAGACTTTCTCCATTGCGTTCTGAGACCAGATAAATCTTTAACAGGGCATCAGCAGTCAGCTATACAGTTAAATTCGATAAGCACAGCCTTCTGCATGCTTATTGCAGAATAAGTCATATTGAAATTGAAAGGACTCTTTGCAAGCATGCATAGGGTCATGTTACAAAGCTTCAGTCCTGTATACACTTGCCAGAAATCTCAAAGCAAGAATATTTGAGATTATGCCACTGTTTCCACTTACACTTCCTTGTACTTATTCGGGTCAGAAAAGTGGACTTCCTTGTCAAGGTAATATGCTTAGGATAAAGCTGCAAAGGGAAAGGTTTTGCTTAATTTTCAAAAATTTATGCTGTGATAGGTCAATACAGTGGCGTTACCTGCTGAGAATGATCCCAGTTTGACATGGTTGGATTTGGGAGCAAAGGACTTCAAGCTGTCTTTGTTCAGTAGCTGGGATGGTGATCCGAGGGCTGGGTTCGCTCTTCAGCCAGTTGTAATCCACACCACCTTTCTGAACCTTCTCTTCATTTTCTATCTCCTGTATCAGTCGTTCTCGTTCCTTCAGGTGCCATTTCAGTTCCCGCAGGAGGGTCTTTGTCACAACTTCTGAGCTAGGATATCGTCCGGTTTTATAGGCATCATTTTTTGGCCACTTCATCCAGCCAAAGAATGGCATATTGAACAACTGATTTTTAAAAAAATGAAACAAAACTGTTGGTGCTGATACAACAAATTGAGACGTCTGTCTTGGATTTCTTCCTTGTTGCACCTCAAACTTGATTGTAATTATCTTGTAATTGCACAGAGTACTACCAATTCGCACAAATGTAATGGATTCTTCCCCCTTAAAATCAGTGGGACAAAAAGAATGCTTGGATTAGATTGGAAGCATCCTCTTTAGAATATATTAAGAAATAGGCCAGTGAAGTTCCCAATGGAACCTAATATTAAAAAAAAAACTGGAAAAGTTTTGTTCTATTGTCATAAATAGTTCTAGTTTTGTTTAGAATGGTATATTTACGCATGGCTGTATATATTCATTCATTCAGAATATCTTTATTGGCATAAAAAGGCTGTATACAGTTCATAGGCTGATAGAGATCTGCATTTTTTTGAAAAATGACAAAATAGTTCTAACATGATATCCACACTGATAAATTTCTCATGCAAAACCTCAATTTCTTTAGATAACTATTAGTGAGTTCTACATAGTCTGTCAATACAATTTTATCTCCTTGCATTTCATTTCATAAGTTAGTTTTTGAGTGAAATGGCTCACCTACTTACTTGAAATCTGTGTATCAGGCTGTGGGTCCAAATGAAGACTGCTTATTTCAGCATGTTCCGTTTTACAGGCTGTCAGACGTTCTGTGAAAAGAGAGACAAGTATTCCTCATTCCACCCAGTTAGAGGAGGATGTTTCAGACAGCATCAATGACTTCTGATCCTTGCCAGCTTCTAAGTCTGCTTAATTCACTTTCTTATAGGAGGACAAATTCTATGCACTTGGGCATGGATTTCCCCTCCCCAGATGTGTTCCACAAAGTCCATTAAGGGCTTCTACCTTTTGAATAGAGTTTTGCCTTTAGCAGTAGTAGTTCTTGTGTAGCAGTGTTGCTTGCTTGCTTCCAAAGGGATAGATGCCAGTTGCAGGAGCTTGTTATGGCTATAGATGCATCCAAAGGTACTTTTGGTAGCTAGATGAATAACGATAGTCTGAAGTCAGGCCAGATGCGCTGCTAGCTAAAGTTAAGACTGTCGGATGATGCGATGCTTGCATAGCTCTAGGTCACAGTTTAGTGCTGTATTTTTATGCCTGTAGTGTTCTAAAAATAACCATGTTGCTTTCGTTGTTGAACTAAACTTTCAGGCCATTTTGATGCTGGATTTTTTTTGGGGGGGGAGGGAGGTTGGTCCCTCCTGTTAGGTTTCAGGTGGGGAGAGGGAAAGAGAGAATAGATTCTGCTCTGTTTCTCTATTCACCATTGGGGCTGATAGCCTTTAAAAAAATTATATGTATTCCAACAGAGCTCATCTCTCTGAATTTCTGGCAGTTGAGGGCTACTTACAAGGCAATGTACTAAGAGAGTTTCTTAGGCTACACTTTCCCTGATTAAATTAATCTCTCCGTATTTGCGCAGTTCTTATTTATAGTCTACAGCTGTTGGCTTTTTTTTATTTTGAAGGTATTTAAAGAAGCAGCTTTTCTAACACGTTCAGCAAACCATGAGACACTTGATTTTGTTTTATATTAAAAAAAAATCCTAGTTAACGACTCACTGGATGGTAAATGCAACATTAGATTGCAGCTCTCTTGAGAAGCACTTTGCAGTAAATATTCAGGTCTTATCACAGATTTTGCTCTTGCTTTATCTACGTACAGTTGCCTTACAACATCATCTTTTACAGGACTACTCAGAAGTAACCTCTAGTGAGTTCAGTGGAACTTACTCCCAGGTAACTGGGTATAGGATTGCTTTAGGCTGGCTGCAATCCAGAGTTATTCCGGATTAAGTCCTATTGAACAGGGTTGGACTTCTGTATAAGATTACACTTTTAGTCTCCTTTGACTGGCTGAATTGGAGTGGATGGATAGGAAATATCCATGTTTAAGATTCATTGTATATTCAGATGAAAAGGCACAAACAACAGTTTTGCTATTCCCTTTTTTGAATTTCTTGATATAAATCTGAACAGAAAATGTAGAATACAGTATAAGCCTGTTCTTCTCTTGCTGTTCAGTTATTTTCAGTGACAGTATTCTCTTATAAAATTAGTCTCTTCTAGTCCATGTTCCCCCATGTGCTTCCCTCCCCCCACCATTATATTACGCTGTTGTAGAAGAACAGTTGTGAGGTTCCGGTCTGGATGTCATACAATATAAAGGGTGACGTGTGGGGGTGTTATTAAAGCTGATATTACTTATATGTTGGAAAAATTCAGGTGTCAGCATTAATCATCCTCTGTTGGAAGGTTTTCACATTGCATTGTATATGGTGCTATAAAAAGTGGGGGAGGAACTGAACTTATAATGACAGCACTGCCTTAACAAATTTTCAGATGAAATTAAAATATTTTCTGCCACCTCTTCTGCATTGTTGCTGGGCCATTGCGCTTTTTTTTTTTTTAGTTTCCCAAAATATAAAATTTATATTCTGTTTTCTGGAATATAGAAATGAATTCTGGAATGTATATAAGGAATGAGCAATCTGTTGGCGATACCATATCCACAAATTTAGTATCTTTCCCTGCTTAAAAATAATCTATTTTGTGCAGATGTGAATTGTAAATGTTTGACACTTTTTCTGCAATAAATAAAGCTCCTTTCTGCAAGTTAAGGCAAGCAATTATGTAGGCAGAGTTGTTGAAACAGTAGTCATTAATGCTTCTTAGAAAAAAAAACTTTTCACAGATATGTAGATAGTAGTAAGATGTCAGAAAAGCTGTAATTGAGCAAATAATAATTTTGTATTTTTCTTAAGCTGTTTCTGCTCAATGTTGCATAGACGCAACAGGAATAAAATGTTGTACACTTGTGATCTGAGCAGAAATGGGATAACCCACTTCCTCTCACTGAGTTATAGTTACTTAGGCTGTGGTCCTAGGCACATTTCTTTAGGAGTAACCCACTGAACATGGTACTCACTTCTGAGTAAACTGCATAGGATTGCACTGTGATTCTCAGCTCTTTCTTTATGTGAATCTAAGGGTTACCTTTATTGGGTCAGGCTAAAGTCCATTGGTTTAGCACAGGGGTCTCCAAACCCCCGCCCGGGGGCCAAATGCAGCCCACGAAGTGCCTTTATCCGGCCCATGGCCACCCTCAGATCCCCTGAGAGCTTCTGGCCCAGTTGACCAAACACAACCAGAGTTGTGCTTGTGGGGTGGGGGAGTGGGGGTTCATTTAAGTATGTGTGCTTTATTTCTTGGGCTGTGTTTGTGCTTGGAGAAACTGTGGACATTTGAACCCATTCATTCATTAATTTCAGTCATTCATCTAAGTTCCATCTCTAATGTATTTATTTAAATTTTATATTTAATTTTTTTTGTCCGGCCCTCAACACCATGCCAGATATTTGATGCGACCCTTCGGCCGAAAAGTTTAGAGACCCCTGGTTTAGCATTCTGTCTCAAACAGTAGCCAGCCAAAAGTCTCACTTGGGACATAGCAGTTAATTCTCCTGTTTGTCAATAATATCTGGCATTTAGAGGGGAATGCCATTTTACATAGATATTCTATTAGATAATCATGACTAATATGACCCCCTGTGGCCTTGTGCCATGTGCTTCTATATTGGAAGAGGACCTTAAAGAGACACTGTTCCTTCCATGCAGCGTTATCTTTTGGTCTTTGCAAGTGCAGCATGCCCAAATGTTGCTGGATCCAGCTATTGATAAGATGTATGGTGATGGGCAAAGGTTTTGGGAGCTTCTGGGCAGACAGATTTGTATTCTCTCCTGAGATATTGGTGGCCTTTTCTTCTTTCAGATTAAGTGGTACTCTCAATTAGCAAACTATGAAGGTCTTCTTGATCTCAGCTGGCAAATGACTCATGGCCTGAAGTACTAAGTTAGATTTTTTATTTTAAGTAAGCAGTAAGTAGAGATGGTCTCTTTCCTTATGTAAGCTTGCATCCATGTCATTTTGGCAGTCAGCTGTTTAGCTTTTTGGTTTTTTAAAGCTATAGAACCTTTTAAAGATCTACCATAGCAGACGGAAGCGTGATTTAATGCTTATCATGGCAATTTAAGCACCCCCCCCCCCCAAAAAAAAACAGTTGGTCAATTGAATATTTATCAAATAATGGTAAAGTATTTAAAGCATTAATTTACTGGAACTAATCTGTAACAGATACTTAGCTTTCCTACCCTTTGGCTTTTTGTGATTAGCCTAACAATTTTGCACATGTTAACAATGAGTCTGCAAATGAGGTTTGTGAGTTGTGATCTCACTGGAACTGCTGGGAGGAAGGAGTATGTTGTGAGATGCTGCCTATTAATGAGTCAGGTGAACATGTTTAAGGATAGGATTTGCCTTGTACTAAAGCCGAAAGCAACCTCCTTGGTGCAATCAGAGCTTAGCGTTCCGCCAGGGAGCCTCTTCTCTTCATTCCCAGTCTTCCCCAAACCTTGTGCCGGCCAGCCATGCCTGCCTGGAAATCTGGCTGCAAAGCCTGCTGGGGGTGACAGAGCATGGAAGTAGCTGGCCGATGCAAGGTTTGGGAGAGATTGCAAACGAAGCTAAGAGGCTCCCTGGTGAAACGGTAAGCTCCGTTTACATGAGGGAGGGGTTAGCACAGGCACTGGATCCGGCCCATGAGCTGCAGTTGGGAGAGCCCTATGTTAAAGCAAACCATTGTTCCATCTAACTTAACGTCTAACTGTGTGTACTAGCAGTGGCTCTCCTGGGTTTCAGAAATGGGTATTTCCTAACCCTAGGTGCAGATGTCAGGATTTGAACTTGGGATCTTCTGTATGCAAAGTAAGCACTTTATCACTGAACAATGGACACGACGGTCAGGTGTGAGAACTGCTTTTTCTAGAGAATGTGCAACAGCTGTGCAAGAGCATTCCTGGCCACAACTGCTACCTGGCAATCAGGAAGTATGTCTGGGTTCAGGAGCACCCCACTTCAGAACAAAACTACATCTACATCAGAACTACATCTACATCAGAACTACATCTTCAGAACTACATCTCTTTCCAGGTTAGGTGTCATGTTGACCAGCAGTACTTCTTTCTTGGCCACATTCAGCCTCAGGCTCAAACCAAACTTATTCCATGGGAAGATACATCTACAACTTGTGAACTTGCCCTAAGATGGTGCATCAAACCTTCCTTGCTCGTCAGTTGAAAGTTGTGTGGGCAATGAATTTCCATGCCAAAGGCTTTGTAAGCTATGTTGGCATCCTGGATGGAAGCTATATCTCAATCCTGTAGCAAATTGGGGGGGGGGCGCTATGGTTACCTCAACCACAAGAGGTGCCACTCCGTGGTGGTGAACTCCAGGGTGATATTCCTGGATGTTTTTGCAGGGTGCCATGAATCAAGGGTTTTGGTGGATGTCCCCTCTGTTTAGGAGAATTGAGGAGGGCTCTTGGTCACCCATGTTGCCAGAGAACATCAGTGGGTTGTTCCCACCTTTGATAATCAGGAGTGTCACTTACCTGTTCTGCCTGTGTTTGTTGAAGTCCCACCCTTCCTCCCCCATCATGGAGTGTGAGTGGTTCAGTTGCTTACTGAGCTTGTGCAGGATGTGAGTGGTAAGAGCCTTCAGACCTTTGAAGAGACATTGGAGGATTCTGCTGAAAAGGGACTGTGACAAGTGGCTGGTTCTAGTGGTGGTGATGGTCATTAATCCCTTTAAGCTATGTGGCTATAGAGCTCAAAGCCCTGGGAAGCTGAGCTCCGTGCAACTTGGAGCTTTGCATCCCTGGAAGTCCAATAATAATGTGTGATGTCATTGCCATGCGCCAGGAAATGCCCCCAGGCTCCCACACAGCAACTGAGGGGACCCTTAGAGGAAATTTTGGTGGCAATGCACTTCCACAAGTTCACATCTTTCACAATTTCTGCCACTCCCAAGGAGAGGTTCTGCTGGAGCAGGAAACTGTCTGTGGCAGAGAGGGACGGCATCTGCTCCCCCCCAGCCAGTGCTCAAGAGCATGTGAAAAGGCTGCAGAAAGGAAAAGAGAGAGGCACTGTTACTTCAGTAGTCGGGGGCTGGAGTAGCTGATGGCACAAACAAAAATGAGGGTGTTTTTTTTAAGGGGGGAAGGCAAATAGGACTTTATTTTAAAAACCTGCTTTGATTAGCAATATTTTAATAAAGAGTTCAGAAACAGTCTTCCCACATTGTGATTAACACAGGCCACACTGGCAACAGCCACAGACTAGCACCTACCCATTGGCACATATGTGTGACCGCTCAAATATCCATGGAAATAATTGTTCCCTCCATCATGAACCAATTGTTCTAAAGGTTCTAAATGGTTCTAAAGCTTAATGGTTCTCAGACCACAGTTGAAACACACAGCACTCCTACTTCACACAAAGGAGAGGAAGGAGACCAATACCTTTTAAGAGGTGAGACTAGCGAGAGAAGGAGCTGTGGTGAAGAAGAGGAGGTCCCCATGAAGATGGTCTAAGATGCCATCTTGCCTACTATGCTCACTGATATCAATATCCACATGAGATTTGCAACCGTGTGTTTAACCCACATGGAAAAATCAGAACTTCTGGATTAGGAGGGCAACAAATGGCAAAGAGATACTTGGATCTTCCATGGAACAATACACATGGGATAAGAAAAACTACGTGAGTATTGCTTGCCAATTCTGTGGAAAATCTCATTACCACATGGATTTCTGCACATTTTTTGGGTCTCCGTTTGTTATCTCGCACAAAAGTGCACTAAGGCACTATTTGGAATCTCCACAGCCTACCTAGACTTGGATAGAAAGAGTTGACTGTTGTTAGCATGTTGATGGCTACCAACTCCAAATGTCCAGATTTCATCTCCCAGTGGTTTAATATAGATATTAAATAGAATAGAGCTGTGGTACTCAAAGTCACGACCCACCAGTCCATGTAAAACACTGCCCCTTTCCTTTTAAGGGGTGGGGACGGGGAAAGCAATAACGTGATTCCCAGGATCGCGCCGCTGTGGGGGAAGAGGGTCTATTTTTAAATGTCCCTTACCTGCTGCTGGGGTTTGGAGGGAGAGGGGAACCCTGCAGAGCTCTCTGCAGGGCTACCTGCAGCTTGTAGAAAGTGAAAGTTGCAATCGCAACCCACTTGCTGGTTGCAATCGAAAAACTGGAAGTGGGTCACGATAGCAACTTTCACTTTTTACAAGCTACAGGGAGCCCTCAAGAGTGCTCTGTGGGACTCCCCGCACCCTTAGGGCCCGGGAACAAGTAAGGGATATTTAAAATAGCCCCCCCCTCTCCTGCAGTGGAGTGATCCTTGGGATCATGTCGCTACCTTCCCCCCTCCCCTGCAAAGACTATCTCAGGAGATTTACTCCCAAGAATTTGAGTACCAGTGGAATAGAGGATGATGAACCCCTGAAGGGGAACACAATGGCCATGGCCTGGAACAGTAATCCTTCATGAATCTGCCCCCGGTAATACTTAAGCTGCCACAAAATGGTACGCAGGACCTCCTTTTCAAGTATTCCAGAAGGACATTGGGTGTCCCCCAACTCATCCCAATTGAACGGTTCTTGGTTGGTGGAATTGAAAGAATATCAGGGGTCCAGCAAAACCAGTAAGCCTCTCTTGTCCAGCTCCTGGTGTCAGTCCAGCACTGAACAACCAAGGCTGTCATCGTTCTCAGATCAGACAAGAAACAGCACCTAAACCTTTTCAATCTGGATTAAGTCTTGTCATCTGTGAGACATGCTTGGTGTAAGTGAACCAATTTAAGATAAAAGGAAATAGCTACTTAGAGTATGTGTCTAACATTTTACCTGTTTATAATAAAACATTGTTTGTATTGCAAACCACTCTTCTGGTTTGAACTATTATTGCAAACCATTATTATTTTTATGGGGGAGGAAGAATGGTATTTTCTTATGTTCTAGTTGCTGCATTGGAGGCTGCTTGAAAGACTACCAAGTTGAAACAACTTCATGTGAGCCACCTTGGGCACCCATGGCAGCGTGGGATGGGCAGGGTAAAAATGTATCAAATAAAATTAAGACAATGGGTCCTAAATCCAGTGTCCCTTCTGTTTTCATCCATGTGCTCATTGGAGCTCATTTGGAGTGCAGAAGAAGCCATGTCTTGCATTATTTGATAGCCATCTATATTTCTGAGAAAACCTTTGTGCTTTTCTCTTTTGCTGTGGTCCCTTGAAATGCATTCCCAAATTTCTTTAGGCTGCAGTCCTATCATGCTTTCCTGGAAGTAAGTCCCATTGACTATAATGGAACTGACTTCTGAGTAGACATGCATAGGATTGGGCTCCGTGTTCATGAATTAGAGCAGTGTTTCTCAATGTTTGTCCTTCACCATACCACTTCACATGGTGCCACCTATTCAAAGTACCACCAGAAGTAATTGCTGATGACATCATTGTCAATTACTTCTTGGTTGGGAGGCCCGTTGTAACACGACAAACGCCAGTAAGAGGCTCAGAGGGCAGGCTTTTTCAAGTGCGAAAAGCTTGCTTTGGGGCCTCCTGCCACTTTTTGTTGGGTTGTGTTCCTGGTCTCACTGCCAAGTGGCAGATGTCCAGGGGTCCTGTGAGTATCACCAGACACCGTCTCAAGTACCACTGGTGGTAGCCTTACCACTGGCTGAGAAACACTGGGTTGGAGTTTCAAGAACTGCCATGTTAATTTCATTTTGTTAAACTTTTCAATAAATTTATATGCCACAATGGTCCTGGACAGTCATATTTAGGGCTCATGATTGGCATGACTTGACTGAGTGCAGTAGCTCCTTTGAGCATCTAGCTGGGGGCCTGGATGTGACAGCTGACTGACAAGGTTAAGTTGATGGCCATCTCATTTTGGGGGGGGGGGCTGCAGGCTTTTTTAGGTATAAATATGACCCTGGCCTTCAAGAGGATTTTTTTTCTGCCAGGGGCTAGTGTTATATTTTTCACATTCAGAAGGATACTGAAGGGAAGTGAGGCATGCACACCCCAACTCTGCTTCTCTTTAAGCACTGCAGAATTTAATGAACTGAAACAGAGAAAGGATAAAGTGATGTCTGGTCTGCGACAGTCTTTAGCTCACAGAAGCCTCACCCTTGGCCAAACACACTTTAAATTAAGGAGCCTGGAATTTGTCATAGTAGTAGTTACAGTGGCAGGACAGGGTCTGTCCTATAAGTTTTATCGCCTTTATGAAGCCGCTGGGATATGATATTTTTCCACTGGTGAAACAGGTTGAGTTACTTCAGTGTTGGGAAGGCAGGGGAGAACTGAAATCTGTTTACGCCACTTCTGCCCAATGTTGCATATATGCAGCAGGATCAAATGTGTACACCTGTGGGGTGGGCAAAAATGAGTTAATTTACACAAATTCTTTTAGAAGTTGTGGTAAAGTCTCATCAGCTTAGAAAGCAGTTTCTGGAAGCAGTGGACATGGAATTTGACTCTGTTGTGTATATGTTGTGTATACATATTTCATGCCTTCTTTGACATGATGTGCTGAAAATGTGGAATTTTGAATATTTTGCATGCAATTTAGGGACTATGTTGGACTGAGCCCATGTGGCACAATGGCTAGTGTGCAAGAATTTTGTCATAAGCCTAGTCTGCTTGAGCATTATTTTAGTAATGTAAAGATGGGATGTCTAGTAAATATTAATAAATTGTTTGCTTGTATGAAATGTACTTGTTAGACATCTGCAAGAAAAGTACAGGTTTATTGCTTTACCTTCTTTAGACATAATAAGGTTAGAGAAGGGATCTGTTTAATTCATCATAATTAATGGTAGAATTCTGATAGAAATGGTGGAATAATGAGAGTGGACTGTACCATTTCAGACTGCAGGCAGTGTGTGTTTGTCATGTTTTTGAATTGCTTTAATGATAAAGGCGCCCTAGGAGAACTGATTAGATGAATAAATATTTCTACATTTCTGACACTCAAGTTCAGAAAGCTTGTTTTTAATTAATTATTATAGTGATGGGATAGGCGACTAGCATCTCAAGAGTTCAGTCCTGGATTTCCTCCAGCAATAACTCTGATTGTAGCCCCCCTTTTCCTGAATCTTCAGAGAGCTGGATGGTTGAGTGTGAGTGATGTGATCGTACACCCATGTCTTTTGGGATGGATAGTGGCGTAGTTAAGGTATGTGGCACCCAGGGGGACAAAAAAATTTTTAAGCTCCCTGGCGTGTTAACCCTGGCGTGTTAACCCCCGAGTGCAAGATGCCCAGGACACCCCCTCTGACATCCAGGAGGTAGTCTTTTGCATGGGGAGACCTCCCCAGTCCTCAACTGGCCTGCTAGAGGCCAGTTGAAAGGCACCTGAAAGGCCAGTTGAGGACTGGGGGCAGTTGGAGGCCAGTTGAAAGGCACTTCCAATTTCAGTAAAACCAAAAGTGCCTTTTAGGGCCTCCAGTAGACCTTCTGAGGCCTTTCGAGGGTCAGGGAAGGCGCACGTGACCTCCCATGGCCTCAGAAGGCTTCTGAATGGCACCCCAAGGTATGGCACCTGGGACAGTTGACCCTCCTGGCCCCCCTTTAGCTACACCACTGGGATGGAAAGATATGTTACACCTGACCCTGGGCTGCTGATAAAAATGGCAGTCCCATGTTGCGTTTTCTCCTGTAATGTTTAGGTGCTCCTACTTATGATATCATTGCTTCATGCTGTTAGCAACCAATTCTGTGAATGCTGATACAGGTGAGTGGATCTAAATGTGATGGGGCAGAGAAAATCAGGTGTAGGACTGCCATTTTGGCATCATTCCCACTTTTGAGTGTAATACGTTTTCTGCCTTCTTAGAAAGTAACATGAGAACAGGACCAACCTTGCTATGAAGCTGTTCAGGTGATGCTAGATTGCAGGCCATTCAGGGGTGGCATAGCAGCCCGTCCAGCACCACGACTAGTCTGTAGTGGAAGGAAGGTGAAATGGCACCATTCTGCATTTCCCTTCTAAGAGAAAAGAAAGGGAGAATTTTGAAAAAAAGAAAGAAGTGGGGGAATAATTTTATCAGGAAAAACGGTAAAAGGAAGGGGCACCACAAAATTGTCATGAGTTGCATGAGAAGCGGCAGTGAAGAATGAGGAAAAGGGGTCACTTGGACAAAGGATGGATGGGGTGTGTGTCTATTAACAGCATCCACGGAGATGAGACAACACCCTCTTAGCTGATTTCGTTTGGCATCAGTTTTAAATGAAATTCCCAGCCCTTCACTAACAAAAACTTTTATGGTAGGTCTGGAAAATTGGGTATTAAAGTGAAAAAATAAGGGCCTCAAAAATATTCCGGCTTGTGAAAGACGGGATGCTGTCACAAGCAGTTGTGTTCAGAGTGTGATTTTTTTTTTTTCAGTGGTTTGGGTTCATCTTATTTTTTTCCACTTAAATACCCTTATTTCACTGGCCTGCTTTCCCATTGCTTTACGTCACTGAGAACATTATAGCTCAGGACTAGCCTCTTGCATATGGAGAATTCTGTGCTAGAATAGCTATTTGGGTGTTGTTTTTATTAAAGATTTTAAATATTATTGAATTGAGGATACTTTTTTCAGGGCCTCACATAGACGTAATGTTGTGTGGTCATCTCCTGTGTTTATTTCTAAAATTAACAGCAGCAATGGCGGGGAGGGGGGGAATGGGATAGAGACTGCAGTGTTGGTGGAGAGGAGTTTTTCTCTGATGTGTTTTTCCAATTATAATTGCCTGCTCCAAAGCCAGTATTTGTGTTGCATCATGAGGTAGAAATTATAGGTACTGCAGCATATTTGTACAGTCCTCCCACCAGGGCCAATAGCATCATGCTCTATTTGATTTCTTCCTTTCCTCCATGGAATTCCTGTTGTTGTTGTTTTTTTTAAATGGCAGAAGACCCTAATTATGGATCCATCATGTCTGTTTTGGCCCTCATTCTGTCTCTAATAGGTGGTTCCCTCCTTTTAATCTTTGCAGGTCTCCAGCAAACTTAAGATGCATTTGACAGAAAGCAAAACTTTCTGACAGTTTCAGAAACTGCTAGCCTGATCTTGTAAACTATAGAACTTTTAAAATATTTAATACTGGAAATCTTCTGCAGCCGAGCAAAGGAGATTTATCTAAACAGCAGCCTGCTTTCCTCCTGGGCTCATCAGATCTCTGGGCACATCTGCGCTATACATTGTTGATGAAGTATACAGATTCCTGTCTATGTTGCAGTGCATGCAGAAATATGAATAACGTGCCAAACATTTGTATGGCACTTTTTTTGTAGTATGGCCAGGGGTTATAGTCAAAGGAGGACAGCAGAAAGTGGGATTCTGGCACTCCCCTCACAGCAGCAGCAGAGATGGCTTCAACAGAAGAGCTCAGTTGTTGCTTTTGAAACATTTTTCAGAAGGAGCTGAGAAGAAGCTTTGAACCCAGTAGGAAGAAAACTAAGAAAATGTCTAGTGGCCCATATTAATGTCTAGACCAGTGTTTCTCAGAGTGTGCTCCTAGGAGCCCTGGGGCTCCCTGAGACCTCTCCAGAGGCTCCACAAGCACACCATAAGTAGCTGCCCCTACCCCAAGACTCCGTGCATGCACCAGTAGCGCTCCTTGAGAGTCATTTTAGGAGTGTAAATTGCTCCAGAGACTGAAATGTTTGAGAACTGCTGTTCTAGACTAGTGATCTCCAAAACTGAGACTGCAGCACACTGCTAAAGCTGTCCCTGGTGTGGATGGAGCTTACAGTTCCACCCAGGGACCTCTTCAGCGCCGCAGATCGCCCCGGACCTTTGTGCCAGCCAGCTGCATATACCCGGAAATCTGGGAACAAAGGCAGCTGGGGTGAAAGATCTGGAAACGCAAAGTGAGAGTGAAGGTTGGGGACGCTCTGTGGCGCAAACGAGAGGCTCCCCTGCAGAACGGTAAGTGCTGTTTACGCAGGGGAGAGATTCGGTAGGGCACCAGGTCCAGCCAGTGGGCTGGAGTCTGGACAGCCCTGATAATTTTTTCCTCCAAGAGCAACCTGATGTAGTGTTATGTTGTGTTAAGGTTACAATTCTATATAAGTTTACCTGGGAGCATGGGGCTTGCTTCTGAATAAACATGCAGAAGGCAAGCCCTCTTAGATTTGGGATACTTTTTAAAGTCAATTTTTCCATTTTTATAGATTGTTTTTTCAATTATTGCGATCCAGTTCAAGAGCCTGCACTGATATGAGCTAGATCAGGGTTTCTCAAACTGTGGGTTGTGACCTGATGTCCACTGGGTCCTGTGTTGGCCCTCCCACCTGCCCTTGCATCTGGTTGGCTCCAAATTGAAGGGTGGAGGATCCTAGAATCCGGACTGTGCCATCAATTACCGGGGACCAGAAGCAGTTGGTGTAGCTAGGGGGCAGGGGGATATGTTGCCCCAGGTACCATGCCTTGAGCGGGTGCCACTCCACACCCCTAATGACCCCTAGGTAGAGCCTGTCTGTAGGTTCCCTGCCCGTGGCAAGAGAAGGTACTGCAGGAGAAGGTACTGTGGTGGCAAGGATGGCTTGGGGGTACTTGGAGCAGTTGCGAGCTACTCTGAGCAGCTGACCACTTTTTCTTGGAAAAAAGTGGTTGGCTGCTCAGAGCAACTTGCAACTGCTCTGAGTGCCATAACCTGGAAGAAATTGGTGCTGATGTCAGGTCCATCAGGTCCTGGGCCTGTCTTCACCTTCTACTGGAGGAAAGAGCCTGGGACTTCTAACACCAACTTTTGGGAACCAGAAGAGACAGCTGCATATGATCCTTCCACACATGTCCCTTACAGTTTCACCTTAGTGTGGTTTTTAAATTGTATGCCGGCTTTGGGAACCATTCTTGGCTGAAAACCAGGGTATAAATAGAACAAATGAGTGAAACGTGTCAGCGTTATAGCTGCCTCTCCTTTTCAAATACATGTTTGTTAATTCTTTCTGATGCTTCATTTGCGTTGATTGATTTTTCCTTTGGTAGCATTGACTCTCCACCCTGTCTGAGGTCATTTTATAGCTTCAAGTCAGGGAAGACCTTTTTTGTCTCTGAATTTTTTTGAAGCCTAATGTCCTCAGTGTTACTGTGAGAGTGGTGTACGGGCTTGCCAATTATTGGCATATTATATATGCCAAACAAATGGTGTTTCCCTTCTAGTCATTCTTCTGAAGGGACAGGCTGGCTTTCCCTTCATTAATTTGATTTTAGTTCTGTGGTTGGTGTTTAAACAACTATTTCACTTGGTGTGAACTTAACGAAAGATCTTGACCTTAGGTACTGCTTTGCAAACTTTGCAAGCATTGCTTAAATGTTTAAAAAGTTACTCAAATTTTAAAAAAACAACAAACTGTGACCACTTTACAAGACAAAACCAGGCAAGAGGAATTTAACGTAACAGCCCTGTTGTATTAAATGAATTATATAAAAGCAACTGAAAAACTGATCAGATGCTTTAAGAATGACCGTTTGGAAGTACGGAGTAGCTAACTGGAGAATGTGCATTCCAAGGGTTTTGCAACATCCAGTCTCTTGCTGGTTTGTTTAGAGCAGCCGTTTTCAACCACTGTGCCGTGGCATACTGGTGTGCCTGGACTAGTCTGCAGGTGTGCCGCAGAAGTTTGGGGGATGGTCATATATTAGTAGAGCCAATGGGGATATGAGCCCCCCCACCAGCAGCATGGTGTGCCTTGTCAATTGTCAAAAAACTGATGGTGTTCCTTGACAATGTTAATGCCTTGTCAGTGCGCCACGATACGAAAAAGGTTGAAAATAGCTGGTTTAGAGGCACAATGGAAGCATCCCGAGAGTCCAGCTGGCCTCCCGATATATCTTGCTGCCATACCCTTCCCACCATATACACTTTATACATAATGCATAGTTTGGTCCTTATGGTAGCAACAACCATCCCTTCAGTTCTAGCTATCCCCCTTGGGCTAGTGTGCACGCTGTGGTTGAAGACATAGCCTTAAGTCATGGACTTTTATTTCTTCTAAAAATTTGTCCTTCTCAATGAGGACTTGATGGCTTACAATAACCTGAACAACAGAAGGAACTGCTGAAACAATGCAATTGAGAGCCCTGCCAGACCAATTTAAAAATAGGTGAAGCCAGAAAAAAGCAAATCCTTCAAGGAAAAAGCCCACAGCAGTTCTAAGGAAGGGGTGTTCTTTGGTGCAGGGCCATCACTGGGAAGGCACTCTCAAGAACTGCTGCTTGCTGAACTTCTGACAGTGGTGGAATCCGTAAGAGAACCTTCCTAAAAGATATTGCTGAATGCACCAATTCACGAGGAGGAAGGTCCTTCCGTACTTCGACTCTAAGTCAGTGGTTTACAAACTTAACATGGTCATGGAGCCCTTCTTTCATGGTGGCCTCCTCTTCCTGGCTGTCCTGGGCATCACTGTCATGTTGTTCAAGAAATATGATGGTTATGGAACTGGGGTGGCAGCACGACTTTCTCAGCTAAGATTAAGTGGCTTGTCTTAGGCTGCAATCCTGTGCATTGGTTCCTGGGAGTAAACACACGACATAACACACTGGGACTTACTCCTGAATAGACAAACAGGTGATTGCACTGTAAGTATAATGCTTGTGGAGGTTCTTCAGCAAATTTTGGATTTATTTTTTGTTCATAATAGAATAGTGAGACAGTGATTTGTCTCTAACATCCCCATCCCCTTTTCAGAATTCTGACTCCGAGTGCTGGAGTTGAATATGTTGAACGATACAGGCAGCTGGAGGCGAAGGAATTTGATGCATCAGTCAGCAGTTGGCCTCCCTGTGAACTTCCTTGTGAACCAGGTAATTTTTTTTCTTTTTCTTAGCTTGCTGGATGGGAAGAGCTTTTTGGGAGCTATGATTTGTTCTGTTGTGTGTAGGAAGATTTTAGCAAGTCCATTACAGTGGACCTCCTCTTTATAGTGGGTTCACTTTATGTTCAAATGACTTTACAATGAACCCTCTGTCTTAAACAAGGTTCACTAAGCGGTAAGTTATTCTCTTTATGACAAGCTCGCTGGCAGCAGGACTTCTTGGGTGATAAACCAATCAGCAATGTGAGTGCAAGTGTTTTGTAGCTTCTCAGCTAATAGCAGCATTTTTGACTTTCCAGCCTTGTAATTAGTATTTTATAATTACACTGTTATTTTTATGCATAAGACTATTTATATACAGGTGTGCATCACTTAACAATGGGGTTATGTTCTCCGATCCCTCATATGCAATTAGGTTGCAAAGAGCCTCGTTTTTGTGTAAACAAGACACTCTGCTGCAGGCTGTGGGAGTCCTGACTGCCTCATTAAGAGCCTCTTTGTTGTGCTTTGACCACCACTGTATGTTCAGTCCGTTGTTAAGCGGAAGGTCCTTAAGTGATGCACACCTGCACTGCTTTTCAACAAAAAATTTACAGCTGTGTAAATGGATAACCATGGCCCCCTAAAGAGTGCAGTAGGTGCCTTTTAAATCACTTTTTAGAGGAGGAAATAGCTTACAGCCCAGTCCTATCCACATTTACCTGGGAGTAAGCCCCATTGACTATAATGGGACTTACTTATGAGAAGACATGCCTAGTATTGGGCTCTTAGTTCTGTGGCAGAAACTTTAGCTTCTGAGAGCTTGGAACAAATTACCCCTAAAAATGCATAATGGGTTCCTATTATTATATTTTCACAGCAAATTGAGCCTCTGGAACAGATTGCCATTGTAAATCAAGGCTGTGCTACATGATAAACTTAGCATACATATTGCACTTCCAAGTGTTCAGTTTAAAGAACTTCACACTTACTTTATACATGTAGGTAAAGCTTCAGATCTTTACACAATTCGTAAAGTAAGTGAGCATTGTTAATCCCCATATTTCAGATAGGGAACTCAGACTGAGTGGCTTGCCTGAGGCTACTTAGTGAATTGGTGGCAGAGAAGAGTTGCAAACTGAGAGCTCCTGATTTGTACCTCAGTCTTGGTTCCTACACAACACTGCCTCTGTATGGGAATTTATATAGAAATTGTATGGAAATTTCTTTTTAAGAAAATGGGGAAAAATTGCCTTGCCAACAGACGTTTGAGCACTTGGCAATGGGACTTCTGGTATTTTTCCAACCCTGCCAGAAACATTTGTTTGAAGCAACTTGAAATCTCTCCTAGCCTTGGTCAAATCATGCCGAGCTGTTGATGTCTCCATTCTGACATCTCTGAATTTGCCAGAGGGTGGGTAGCCAGCCAGTACTGTAGTGTTGTGACAGAATGCTGTGATGTACATGAGTTTTCCCAAGGAATATATTTAGAGACCCTGTGCAAAAACCTTGACAAGAAAGGGCAATATTAATTATTATTAAGGTGTACAGTGCAGCCAAAGTTCAGCATTTTTACATCCTGTTGACCGCAGCGGGAGTAGTTTAATAATTAATACAAAGAGTAGCATTGATACAATTTGTTCACCTTCACCTGAGGCTTTTTATTTATTTGATTGCATTTATACCCCGCCCTTCTTTCAATTACGCAAAATACCACAACAACCCTGAATTGGGATGACCCATTCTCCAAAGCAACTCTGCTGTTTCAGTGGCTGCACTGGCTGCCGGTTCATTTCCGGGCCAATTCAAGGTCATGATTTTGACCTTTAAAGCCCTTTATGGCTTGGGACCAGCATATTTGAGAGATCGCCGTCTTCCTTACAATCTGGTCCATTCCCTTTGGAGGGCCTTTTTGGTTGTGCCACCATTAAGAGAGGTTAGGGGGATGACGGCCTGAAATAGGACCTTCTTGCTGGTGGCACCTGTACTCCGGAATTCCCTCCCCTTTGAACAGAGAAAAGTTTCCTCATTGTTAATTTTCCAGCGAGGCCTATAGACATTTTTATTCGAAAACCCTTTGGGGCCTTTTTAGGGGGTATGATGGCTGCTTTGAGAGTAATTTATTTATTTAATTTATGGTTTTTATTGCTGCTGCTTGCCACAAGCTGGCTTTTAATATCTAGTTTATAGTTCAATGTTTTGTTTGTATTTTATATATTTTATCTTTTGTGTATTTTTATTGTTAGCTGCCTTGCTTGCCCTTCGGAGAGAAAGGCAGGGTAAAAATAAATAAATGTGTAGGACACTGTGTGTGTGTGTGTGTGTGCGCACGCGCGTGTGCTGCAAGAGTGTGTGTGTATGTATGTATGTATCTAATGTGTATTGAGTTGGCATCCTTCAGTCTCGGAAGACTATGGTGTCACGCTCTGAATGGTGGTTCTGGAACAGAATGTCCTCTCCAGTGCGCGAAGCCTGGGTAAAGTAGGTATGGAGGATAGGCTGTTACCCATGCAGCAAATCCCCCCTCTCCACGTCGCTGAAATGGTCCAATGGAAAGGCAGAGGCCAATACGGTTGGTTCCAGCGGTGTCGCAGGAGTTGCCAGAACGTGACTGTGTTCAGCCATGAACTGCCTCAGGACTCTGGCTTCGGATTTTGCCTGGAGGTTGACTCCTGAAGCCTTTTCCATAACTGGATGTAGCCACAAGGCAGTGGAGGTTTGGGATCAGAGTTTTCCTTCTCTCAGATGAGCTGCCTTCCCAGGCTGACGAGCCCCATCTACCCAGTGGCTGTTTAGTCGCCTCTTATGACAAGTACAGCCAAACTGAGGGCCTATTCTTATCCCCAGCCCCCTAATGTGTATACACATATTAATATATATATATATGGAGAAAGAGTGTGTGTGTAATGTTTCCATTTGTGCAGCACCCTGTGAGGTAGATTAAGCTGAGAAATAAGTGACTGCTTCAGCTTTGCTCAGTGAGCTAAAGGATTTTGAATCTGGGTCTTTTCCGGTCCTAATCCAGCACCAACCATTGCATCATGCAGGTTGGTTAGGCAAGCAATGACTGGAGAGAGAGCCTCGTCTGTCATGGCAATGGAATATGGCAGCAGTTCTCAAACTCAGGGAGAGTTTGAGTTGGTCTAAGTTCTTGCAGGGGGAGGCAGATCTGTACTTTTAACAGGCTACTATGTATATACTTTTGACAATGATAGTAAATGGGACTTACTCCTAGATAAGTGTGGGTAGGATTGCAGCCCAGAATTGTTAAAAATTTTCCTGCTTGATGATGTCACTTCCAGTCATGACCACTTCTGTTGGGTCCTGACAGATTCTCATTCTAAAAAGTGGGTCCTAGTGCTTAACGTGTGAGAACCACTGTTTTAAGTCTTTTACTATGTGTTGGTGGAGAGGCCCTTGGTTCATGGTGTTCTAGAATCATTGCTGAAGGGCTTCCAGTCAAAATGAAGTGGGCCTGTATGTCCCCATCTCAATCTAGGATGTAACATTTTGTGAGAAGGGCTGTGTAAATATCTGGTAAACTCCGCTGCTACTTCAGCTGTCAGATCCAATCTGTATTCTGCAATAGCTGAAGCATTATTATCTGCAAGAGCAAAGAATTTGGATGGACGGGGGAATTTGCTTGCAAAAAGTCCCTGCTTTGCCCCCCCCAGAAAACCCAGATTCTGCAGAAACCATGTATAACATAGATTCAGTCAGTATGTGGAAATCTAATTAAATGCTGATTCAAACTATGAGCATGTGAAGGAAAATGATCTAGAGAATAGAAAGGGATCTAGATTATAGCATACCATAAATGGGATAAGCTGACCATACAATGCAAAAAAATGCATTGTAAAAAGGTTGCTCTAAAACCAAGACTATAATTTCAATAAAAAATTCAAAAAATACATTGTTCAGGTTAAGAAAGCTTGTCATGTGCCTAGGAAGGTGGGGAAGGAGGGGGAGCCCTTTTCTCAGAGTTACCACCCTGTCTGATTTGATTTATTCTAGGGCTTCTATGTTTTGAGCTGCAATTGTGTACACACTTACCTGGGAATCTTGTTGAATTCAGTGGGTCTTGCATCTGAGTAAGATTGCACTGAAGTTGATGGCTCTGATGATAAAGAACAACAACTTTTGGCTACCTAAAAAGATGACTGCCCTTGAGCAACTTGTGTGTGTGTGTGTGTGTGTGTGAGAGAGAGAGAGAGAGAGAGAGAGACTGTGGGCATAGGTATAATCCTAGAAGAGGCATTCTCCTTTATCTTTTACACGCACACGTGAATGCCTCTTTGAAGGTGGTATACACTGCAACATGTACATGCATTTTAAAAAAGTGTAGTAGGCTTCTCACTCCCCACTGTAGTATTCATAAGCAGATTAATCAGCAAAAGCTTGTATGTCTGGTAGACTAAATATTATGTTGTAGATATGTAGAATTATCCATGTATACTTCCATTTGAATGATTGTACAAGTGGGTCCTCCCCCCCACTCCCCTGATGCACCCATTACATTACCTTTGTTTTATTGTAGATGTACTTGCAACATGGATGCTTCTTGTTAACAGTCTTGCTTAACAAGAGTGTAACATACAGGCGATCAGCCTGCATGCTAGAATAACAGGGATCGGCAGTTCTTACTTTCTATTACTCTCCCTGTAGCGTGCAGGCTTGTTGCATGTTCGGCTTTTCAATTAAGCAAGACTGTTAAACAGGAAGTACCAGTGCTACAAGAATAAAACAAAGGTAATATAATGGGTGTGGGGGCCCTGCTATCCATATAGGTGTCCCCTTGCATCTGGGGGAGGGCAGAACAGAACTCCCCCAGTGATACAGGGCCTGCTTGTACTTGCATTCATTTTAAAAGTCAGCGTAGTCTGTATCTCTCAAAAATACATAGTACAGAAGTACAGTAACTTCTTGAACATAGCATGTGAAGCTTTCTTTAACTGGATTATCGACCGGATTTCTTTCTCTTCCTAAATATGGAGAACCAGTAGTCTGGTTGTTACAATAAAATCTGTCTGCTAAAAGCAAATGGTTTTTGGCTTTCTTGTGCATTTCCCCAGGTTCTGATCTTTTCATAAGGCAAAACCTCAGCTGAGGCAGAAAGGGGTTTTCCTTCATATTGTCCCAGAGATACTTCCAGTTAAAGCCAGAGGTGTTTTCATGTTTTGACAGTCATTGTTGTAATCACCAGTTCAGGCCACTGTTCCCTTTCATCCCTAGTGGCTTTTGCTAAAGATGCCAGAGATTTGACTGAGGACCTATTTATTTTATTTAAAAGATTCTTTTAATAGCCAGCCCTTTCCTTCTTCGAACAAGATGTCCAGGGCGGCTTATGGTGTTAATTAAAATGCAAAGGTAAATACTTGCATATGCAAAGTACATGTTCTGCTGGAAATGTGATTCCTGTGCAAAGATGGTAGGAGAAGCTGATCAACTTGGCAGACTAGGGCTAGAACCCAAGTTTCCCACTCAATAGATCATATTTTTTGTGTGTGTGTGTGTGTAAACTGCTTTGTGAACTCCTTCATTGAAAATGTTGTATAATTATTCTTAAGCATTGATTTGCAGGTCTTCAGGAATGGTTTATGCTGTATTCGTTCAGTGTCTACTGCTGGCACATAGTAGCACACTGTTGGCTAGATCTTCTGGAATTGTTGATCACAGATTTTGCTGTCTCTGCTTGGAAAACATCATCTTGATTGATTTATGTTTCTGACTTTTGTCTCTAGCTGTGCTTCAAGCCTCCCAGCAGGAGTCCAGCACTGCTACTTGCATACCACTTGGCAATTACAGCTATCCCAACTTACCCATATCAAAATACAAAGAGGAGGTAAGTACGTTAAGTCTTGGCTTTGTAGAGTTTTCTCTTTACAAAAAATTTCATCTTTTTGTAAAGATGTCTCTTTTCTTTTCCATTTCTTCCCTCCCATCAGATATTGGGACGGGGGGGGGGGGAGAGTTCTAAGGATTGATCTACAGAATTTGGTAAAATCCAGAGAGGGTTGTATCACCTTCCAGACTGAAAGTACTTAATTACATTTCTGAATATTCTCTTGCACCTCTTCAGTCTCCCTGTAGATCAAAAACCAAACAGCAGGGAGGGCTCTATACTAGAGCCTTTCTACCTGATATATGCTAGATTTTACTTGTGGGGAGTTTTTAAACATGCAAGAGCATTTAAAAATGATATCCCTGCCCACAGCTTGAAGCGACACAGTTCATGCTATTGCCTCTCGATTCTGCCACCTAATCTTGCTGCTACATGTGTAGACCTAGCAGCAAGGGAAAATGGAGCCATTGAAGAGACCAGTGAAGAAAGGGCAGCTAAAGGTATTAGACCTGTTGTAACAATGGTCATGGGTGGGAACATAATGGCAGAAAGTGTTTTGCCAGGTCATGGAGAACTTCTTAATTTTTTTCCATATTTATATGCTGCTCTTTCTCTAAGGGATTCAGGCTTTTGCCCTTCACAACAACCCTGTGGCTTTGGGTCAGTCACTTGACTGAGAGATAGCATCTGGTCTAAATTCTCCCAGTAAACTTCATGGCTGATTGAGGAATTTGAATGCATGAGTGGCTTCTGAGCCACCTTGGAGTAGCAGCCATTTTTCCTTGGTGGCTATTGACCTTCTGCAACTGATTAGTAATCAAAGAATTTGACTTTGAGCCAGCTCATTAAGCTGTGAAGCCTGCTTGATCTCCTGGAGTGGGAAAGTTAAAGGGCTTGGGTGATCTCCAGCTAACCAATCTGACAGGTGAACCTTGGCAACACCCCAAGCTTATAAAAAGTGAAGTAAAGAAAATCTCTTTTTCTTGCACATTTGCCCTGGTCTTTCTTCTTGGATACCTAGAAGAGGGGGTCTCCTGCCCCCCTCCCAACTTGCTGTGGACATAGGGACTGATCTCTTGGACTTGAAGTACTGGAAGTACCAGAATGACACACTAGTTTTATTATTTGTTTCTCATTTATCTTTTAATCTTCATGCCTTTGTCCCAATCTGGTCACCTGTTTATTCTAATGCCAAATGGAGGGGGTTCCCTCCAAAACCATTTAAGTTTAAAAAGGGGGGAAGTGCAGTTTGAATTTCCTTCCCAAGTGACTATCTGAAAATCAGAGGAGTTGGAGCGTATAAAAGGGCAACTCCTTGCCTGTCCAAGTGTTTTGGAGATGGACAAGGCAGGAGTCATTTGGGAAAGAGAGTTGAGAGCTAATGACTAGGCTAAGCCATTTATTAAACTGAAATTGCTAAACTGAGTGACTATGCTGAAACTAGATGGGTTGATCCTGAGAAAGTCACTTGTAAATATATCTCATTCTGTTGGAAAAGTGGTGTAGTCTCAACTAACCCTCTGGTCTTCATTCTGTCAGAATGCTAAGCTACCAACCAGGCACTGGGTTTGAGAGCAGGAGAGCCAAGCATGTCAAAGCCCTGCCAAGGGCATAGTCTTTAGGAAGCTGGGGACTGGTAGTAGTGGAAGAGCAGACCAGGCAGGTCAGCAGTGTGGATGTCCTGGGGCCTCTGGACAGAAACCCAGAGAGCACCAGTGTGCTACAGTCCTGGTTCTAATCATGGCACCTTCCACCATCAGGCCAGACTGCTTATTTAAGATAAATGTAATGCTTAGCTTTGAAGGGTGATCAAATGCAGACAGAGGAAAAGTGGAGTAGGAGCTCCTTTAAAGATTTGACCTGTTATCCTTCTGGTGCAGCTTAACATACAGTTCTGATTTTTAAAAAAATTCTTTTGCTTAGATAATTTCCTTAATAGAAAGCAACTCAGTGGTCATTATACGTGGAGCTACCGGCAGTGGAAAAAGTACTCAGCTTCCTCAGTACGTCTTAGATTATTGTGCTCATCGCAATACATTCTGCAACATCGTTGTTACTCAGCCTAGAAAGATTGGTGCCAGCAGTATCGCAAGGTGGATCAGCAAGCAGAGGTCATGGCCCCTGGGTGGACTTGTGGGCTATCAGGTACCGCAGACTGTTGTGTAACATTAAAATACCTGATGTACTTGGAATGGAAAACCCATCCATCCTTCTCTATGGCAACCTTTTCTTCCTAGGGTGATTTTGTTCTTTTTTTAAATAAAAGTGCTTAAATTGTCTAGGCTCCCTGCATAGATTGAAAAATGACACAAGGATTTCCCTGCAAATGTACAATTCAATTGTTGCAATGCAAAAGGAAAAAGTTAACTCGTATTAACACCTAATTGGTTCCCTCCTGTGTGATAACACTACCTCATTGGCTCTCAGAATAATCAGTCTCATTGGTCAGTTTTTAGTTAAGGGAATCCACTTTTTGCTACATACGTCAGTTGTGTTCTCTTTTTCTGGTTAACTGGCCATCATACCCTTTGATAGAATACAGATAACTCATCATGGTTTAATTCATTACATTGGAAATTAACTTTCCAGTGATATATAATATGATTTGTATTGTTCATAAATACAAATTTTCTAAAAGGTTTCCAAAATTTTGGCCACTAGTGGTGTCACCCTCCCCAAGGGTGCTACGTGGTGCGGTCCACACACCCCTTGTGACACCACTGCTCTCTCTCTCAGCTTTCCACGGGTTGGTGGTGTGTCTGCTGAACTGAGTGAGGTGTGGCCCAACTTTTTGCACAGAATTGATTTTCTTTTCACATTAAAAGCCCTTTCTCCATCTTCTTTGAAGAAAAAAGCATTGTGTTTGATATTAATTTGTGACCCAGGTTTCTTTCCAGATTTGTTATATTTTTATTTACAGGGTGGGTGTTGCCAGCATTGCACGGGGTGGCATGTGCCCACCTCTGCTCCCTGTCCTGACTTTGGGTGAATTTAGACAGTTGTGGGGTTCACCCAATAGCCTGCTTTTTCTCAGACTTTGGTGCATGACTGTTCCCTTTTGCTGAGATTTGTCATGCCTTGTTAACAGATTTTATGTATCCACCTTTTGGTGCATGTGGTGTTTAGGGCAGGAGACTTACGCCTGGTTTGTAGGTTTGTTAATAGCAGTGTCTGTGTAGCTGGAGTAGAAAGGAACTGCGTTGCTGATCTTTGCTTTAATACTATGATCCCTGTTCTTCAGATGTCGCCATGAGTTGTGGGGGGGAGGAATAATGCCCCAGCAGTTCTTAGTTTGAAGACTCCCCACTAGATCTTCCCTAAATATTGTTTTTCTTGAGAGTTTTCTACACTGTGAGGTAGAGATGGTCACTGTCACTTCCTGAGGAACTGACTCTGGTGGTTACACAGGGAAGGGAAGGCCTTACTGTTGGCCATTATGAGGTGCTTCAGGTGACAAATTTTAGGGTACCATTAAAGGGCAGAAAATGGGTCTGTTTAGTGTAACTACATTTTTACCATGTTCTACCACCATTTTTACCACTACATTTTTAAAATGTCACTATGTTTTTACCACCATTGAGGAAGGAAAGTATACCACAATCCCGTGGACTGCTGCAGAATATCAGCACACAAACCTGTTGTCCTCACAGGTGTACTGATGAGGTTCTAGGGAATCAGATGTCCTGGGATGCCGCATCTGCGGGGCAGTGCACCTTCCTCTGCCCTGTTGCCTTCCTCATGCCCATCTGGAAGACTTTGGAGGGCCTGGGAGGGTATGTGTGGCCTCCCTGGCCCTCTGGAGGGCCTTTAAACCCCACATCCAGTTTCCATCCAAAAATCAGAAGTGACATTCAAAGGGCCAGAGGAGGATGCTGCTCTCCAAATGCCCTGGGTGCAATGGGGTGGTAGCATTCTGTAGTCCTGGCCATGGACTGCACATGTACCTGGATTACCAGTGATTGGCCACTGCATAGTAATTAGAAGTTGATGATCAGAATCACTCTGTGTAGTGATTAGTGATTTCTAAAATATATTACATTCCTGCAGTAGTGGCACTTGAAGAGGCATGTCAAAGTGATAAATTATAACATGTACTAAATTATTATAAAACAAATTACAAACCAAAGCAACATTCCTGCACTATTACGTTGCACCATTTCTGAACCAATGTTACAACTCTTCTGAAAGGGCTGTAACTTGAAAAGTTTTTGACCTTACCCATTTTTGTTCCAAAGTACCGTAGATACTCTCCTATAAGGCGATAAATTTGTGCCTCAAACTGATGGGAGAATCGCCCCCTTGCCTTATCTCCGCAGTCATCCAGTGGACGGAGGAGGCAAAGGGGCCATTTTCACGGGGGGGGGGCACTTGGTAGGAGGATGGGCACCCCGCCACAGTCCTGCCACCCGCAGGGGCAGGGAGCAAAGCGGGGGCATCGTGTGCTGCTCACTCCCTGCCAGGTGCTCCCCGGTGCCTCCCTCCCTGCTGCAGCCGTGCGGGCAGCGCAGGTCGTTCCCCAAGTGCTCCCTGCTCTCCACAGCGGCAGTAGCCAGGATGCGCTTGCTCCGCTCCCTGTCCTCACAAGCAGCAGGACTGTGGCGGGGAGTGCAGATGGAGGGCTCTGAGAGGCGAGGGAGCATAGGCTGGTAGGCTGCCCCCGCATGCTCTGCCCCCTCTGGGGCTGCTCTGAGGCTCCAGATGCAACTGACCAGGTGCAGGCTGGGGGGAGATGCAGCTGCCCCTCCTCCTACTAAGTCCCCACCCACCCAGGTGCAAATTGCTCCCTCTCTCTGCTTGGGTGCAAGCAGAGCAGGTGCAATTTGCTCCCTCTCTCTGCAGGGAAATTTTTAACAATCCTAGGCTGCAATCCTACCTACACTTACCCAGGAGTAAGTCCTATTTACTATTATTATTAAAAGCATATACATAGTAGTCTGTTAAAAGTACAGGTCTGTAACATTTCCCCAAATGCAGTCACAGACCATGGTAGCATCAAGTCTAATATATTAAAAATAAAATATTAAAATGAATAGGGACCCACCTGAAATTGACTCGTACCCACAGTTTGAGAAACACTGCTCCAGTGTATGGGGGCTATTTTGGCAAACTATGAGCTCTTATTTAACTATTGAACATGGTTGTGAGAATCTTAGAAATTTTCATGATGACTTTTAAATGAATTAGAAACAAAAATGAAATTTCTGCTGTTTATAGGTTAGCTTAGAAAAAGTTGCAACTCAGGATACACGATTGATTTACATGACAACTGGAGTTCTCCTTCAGAAAGTAGTTGGGGCCAAAAGTCTTTCAGAGTTCACCCACATCTTCATAGACGAGGTAAGCTTGGGGAAGTTTGTTTGTTTGTTTACGGTATTTATACCCCACCTTTTTCCCCAAGGGTTCTCAAGGAGGCTCAAGATAAAGGTCAAATGAAGATTGTTTTCTATAGAAAACATCTAAAACTGATCCACTGCCAACTGTATAAGAACCTTACAAAGACCTACGTGTGTTCAAGCATTTGGCATGCTTATGCCTTAAGAATAAAAGCACCTATCACTTTCTAGTGTAGGTGAGGCTATGTCTTCCTCTGGGGACAAGCTTGAATGCTCACTTTCTATGCAATAAAGATAGAAATTAGGGGTAGTGATGTCTATATTTTAATTCAGTGGGCTGTATCCTAAGTTTAGTAATGTATAACCGCTAAACTTAGCAGATAATCCAAAACGTTCACAGGCGGAACCACGTATAACACAGATAACTTGTATTTACTAACAGCATTTCTTCAGATTTGAAACTACAGTATGCTTCTGAATACGTGTTGTAGGGGGAAATGGGGGGGGCGAGAAGTGTGCCTTTCTTTCCTGCTTGTCAGTTTTCAAAGGTAACTAGTTGATCACTATAGGGAATAGGACCAGTTGGACTGGCTTGATCCAGCAGGGCTTATGTTCATTTCTTACATGTTTCAAGTTATAGTCTGCATTGCGGTGTGTGTGTTTGTGTGTGTGTGTGAGGGTAAATAGAATGCCAGATGCAGGGGAGTGGCAGCAAGATGCAATTATCTTGTGGTCTTATGTGCTCACTGAAGTATCTGGCAGGCCATTGTGAAATACAGGAAGCTGGACTAGATGGCCCCTGGGTCTGATCCAGCAGGCCTCTTCTTATGTTCTTATGTCATGTTATGGAAATTGTTTGAGAGACCTAGGATCACCCTGTCTCACAAAGCTTGTGCCAGCCCCCACCTGGACTTCAAAGCCCCCAGACATGTGAAAGAGAGAGTAGTGGGCAGTTCTAGCATCCTGGCCTCAGGAGTGGGTTGGTGTTAAGTGAAGAAAGACTAAAGAAATCCCAAACCCTGATTGGTGACTTTGGTCATCTGTCACTATACTACTCTGCCTCCCCTATGTAGTGGAAACTGTACAGTAAACCCATTTCTGGCATCATCTTTTGGCCTCTCTGTCTATGGTTCCTATCCACCTTTGATATGGAACACCCTTTCTTGGGATGGGGTGGAGGAAGAAGGGTCACTTGTGTGGCCCACAGGGAAAGTAGGGCAAATTTCACATGGGAGAGGATGTTTGTGGGTCTGTGCCATGATTCCACTTTCCTAACCATGGTTAGTTAATTGTGAACACAAATCTCAGAGTTCAGAATAGACATCGGGTAAATTCAATTTTTTGGTAAGTTCTGTCATGTGTTAATTGTTATTAGGTTCATGAGCGTACTGAAGAGATGGATTTCTTGCTTTTGGTGGTTCGTAAACTGTTGCGCACCAATTCACGATTTGTAAAGGTAAGTTTGAGCTGCCTTCTTCTGTGAAAATATGGGCTAACTTTGTCATGATAATTCAGTGATATAAAAATCACCAGTACTGCAGATGTAACATAGGAATGTCTTTCTGGTCAGTCTGAGATAATGTTGTATGGTTGTCTTTGGTGTGGATAGGGGTAGATAATACCCATTCAAAAATATCATTGGGGGGAATAGGACAAAGCACATCTGGAGAGGGATGCAAATTACAGATGCCAGGGACCTCCAAACCTAGATTTTGGGAATTAGAATGTTTGGTATGAAAAGAGATCATAGCTGTAGTGAGTTTTTCAGAGATCTGATGCTGTAGTGAGAATCAGCAGGAAATGTATTCAGAACAATTTTTGCATTTATGTTTTAAAAAATGCATTTAAACTCATAAAATGAATTTGGGACAATAGGAAAATATAAATTTAATGTTTTTTATTGATGTCTTTTACTGCTGTCTGCTTGTCTTTTATATTGTCTGTTTTTACTGCTTATTTTATATTGTCTGTTTTTGTTTTAAATTTTGTTTTTAAACTGGATTTTATCATTTTTTTGTATATTATATATAATTGTTAGGGCGCAATCCTAACCCCTTATGTCAGTGCTTTCCAGGACTGGCATAACGGTGCCAATGGAACATGTGCTGCATCCTGCAGTTGGGTGTCACTCATGGAGGCCTCCTCAAAGTAAGGGAATGTTTGTTCCCTTACCTCGGAGCTGCATTGCCCTTATGTCAGTGCTGAAAAGGCGTTAGGATTGCACCCTTAGCTGCCTTGGGTGCCCTTCAGGGAGAAAGGTGGAGTAAAAATCAAATAAATAAATAATAAAATAAATAAATGGAATAACTTGCCTGGAATTTATTTTGATGATGTGGGTTGTGCCACTGTTTGGTTAAAGACAGTAATGTTGTTAAACACAAATGCAATTTGTACACATGTGTGCAAGATAAATGGTTGGAGAAATCTTAAGTGTACAAAGTTAGGGTATGTTAGCGCACTGTGTGTGTAAGGATTTTTGAGGAGCATTTAGGGAAAATTTGAGTTCACCCATTTGTGCACGCCAGGCTCAAAGCATTTTTGTTCCAATTGCTTTGTATAGTAGTGCAAAAGTAAAACATTGGCTAGGAAGCTCATTAGAATTACTTACACCCCCTCTCCACTTCCTTGTACTCTTGAACCATCATAGATTTCACAGAAATAGCGTAGGATTGAAAAACTCATGTGTGTAAATTCCTCAGAGAACCTCAGTGCATCATTTTATAGGGTCCAATTCCCTTCCTGTATGCCTCTTGAGTGCACATGACTAATTTATGCAGCATTTCTGCAATTGAACTGGAAAGAGAGATGGTACAGCTGAGCTGCGTGAGTGTGTCGGAAGGGTTTTGCTTTAGAATCATTGAGGTGAACTTGACCACTGTTCTTGCTTCCAGTCCTGTGGCTGCCATATTTAATGGTTGTCCATAGATATTCCAAATTGACCTTGGCCATCTTCCTGTTGCAGAGCCAGTAGACAACTTAAAACACATAGGAAGTCTGAATCCAGTGTTGCGTTGCTCAGTGTGCAGTGAGTCAAACAACCTTTTCCTGAGAGATTTTGTTGCTGTTTGCTAATAATTAGGTTCTTAAGCTTGGCTGCCACTTGCTCACTTCTCCCTTTCTTTCACTGCTACCATCTGCTGCTGACTATTGCTCAGCTGGAAAGGGAATTGCAGCTGTATCCCAGCCCATAAAAGCCAGGAGACTCAGCTGGGGTTACCCTGAAGTGATCGTTGTGTGTCACGAAAATAATGTTTTCAGTTGTAGTTCTTCATGGGGCTGTGCCTGCCTCTCTCCTGCCATTAACAGTGCTCCTCTAGGGTAGCCCATGTACCTTTCAGGTGCCCCTCGTGAAGTCATGTTCCGTTTTGCCAGCTCTGTCTTTTAAAAATGGTGGTGGTAATAATATGATTAAGAGTTTTGGCGGGATAAAAAGGATATAATAGATTAAGATTCATTTTTAATTTTTCAGTTTTTTTGCTCCATTAGACAAATTGGTACAGAGGAAGAATAATCCAATTTATAGGATGGTCCTGCAGTTGAGGAAGGGGGTTGCCTATGACGGTGTTTGGTTAGCATTTGAAAGATGTTTTCAGTGAAGATAATGACACAGACACTTTTGCTTTTAAATGTGTTATCCAAAAGACTCTTGCAAAATCTTACTGATTGTAGATAACAGATACGACTTAGCTTCGAGACTGAAAGTTTCCTGTGTTGTAAAACAGTTGGCAAGAGGATTTTAGTTACCTGAAACCAGATCCTCAAGGCCAAGTGACCTCAAACACCTAGCTGATATCGGCCGTTGACAGTCTGGGAGTATCGGCTATGTCCGGGGTATCAACTGTGTTAAAAGAGGCATCTGAGGGGGGACATGACTGAGACATACAAAATCATGCAGGGGATGAAGTGGATAGAGAGACGCTCTTTTCCCTCTCACATACCACCAGAACCAGGGGACATCCACTAAAATTGAGTGTTGGACAGTTAGGACAGACAAAAGAAAATGTTTTATTACGCATCGTGTAATTAGTCTGTGGAATTCCTTGCCACAGGAAGTAGTGATGGCACCTTGCCTAGATGCCTTTAAGAGGGGATTGGACAAATTTTTGGAGAAAAAGTTCATCACGGTTTACAAGCCATGGCAGGTATGTGCAAGCTCCTGGTTTTAGAGGTAGGCTGCCTCTGATTGCCAGATGCAGAGGAGCACACCAGGATTCAGGTTGTGTCTGTTGTCTAGTGTGTTCCCTGAAGCATTTGGTGGGTCACTGTGAGATTCAGGAAGCTGGACTAGATGGGCCTTTGGCCTGATCCAGCAGGGCTCTTCTTATGTTCTTATATACGTACATTTAACTTCCCCCATTGGCTTGCAATATGCTTTCTACTTGCTTATTTTTCTCCTGTTGAACTCTGCCATTGTAATCCGAAGTCAAAGAATAACCAAGTTTAGGGTTTCTTTCTCAACAACATTAGGTCCAGCGTGTGGTGCTAATGAATTATATTTACTGATGTGTAAACCTAGTTTGCATATGGTTTCTTTCTAGGTGATTCTGATGTCTGCTACAATCAACTGCCAAGAGTTTGCTGAATACTTTGCAATTCCATTTCGCAACAGACTGTATCCAGCCTATGTGTTTGAAGTGGAAGGCAAGCCACATGCTATTGAAGAATATTATCTTGATGACCTGAAGCATATTATCAATCACAGGGTATGGAAAACCACTGATTTCTTTCCATCATTGGGTATCTAAAATACAGGGTGTCTCCAAAAAATGCATACACATTTTAATGAGCTCTAATTCCTACATACTCCAGTGTAGAAAACTTGCAACACTCCAACGTCTTAAGGGAAGCAATTAAAGAGAGGTGTGGAACCAACCCTGCACAACTGCTGGTCTGCAGATTCCTTAGGGCCCGATCCTATCCAACTTTCTAGCACTGATGCAGATGTGCCAATGGGGCGTGCGCTTCGTCCTGTGGTGGGTAATTTGTTGTGGCTGCATTGCGGCTGCATTGACACTGGGAAATTAGATAGGATTGGGCCCTTAGTCAATGATGTCATGGTGTATGGGTGCCAATGGAGAACATTTCAAGCACTTGGTCTAATTAACAAACCTGATCAGGCAAGTGCTTCTATGTACATCGTATGCATTATATGTGGAAATTACAGAAGAAATGTGACACTATAAATCATGTGTACATTTTCTTGAGATGTATTTGGGGTATTGCAGGCAGTTGGATGGAATCTGAAATATTTCCATCTAGGGGAGAAAAATCATGATACAGAAAGTGTTTTGTGCACCACCATCACTACTTGTTTTCGTTAATGTTTTCTATGCAATCTCTATGCAAGTCACACTTTCTCATACTGCTGAATGGAGAGAATCTGCGCACACAGTGCCCTGCGTGGTTTGCAGGTGTCTGGTGTACTGAATGAATTCCCTCCCCTGTCTCATCCACATTCTTCCCTTCCTTTCCTTGTGTCCCTGTCCTTAGGGGGTCTTGTCCATTGTCTCCCAAGATGGGAAACAACCAGCTTGGGGAAATCCATTTAGTACCCAACCTGTCTACCTTTTCAGAAGGATTTTTGGTTGTTTTGGTGGGTCACAGTGTATTTTAGGATTATTTTTTTTGCAGCTCTGAAATTCTTAGTTTTGTTGTAGCATTTACAAGATGTTAGAGATGGGTTTTTGGGTAATAACAAAATAAAAACACATAACACCGCTTTCTGCACCTCTCATTTTTGTTAAAAATGGAAATCTGTGAAAAAATGAAGTCGAAAAAGCACACCTCTACATATTGTATGTATGTGGTTTTAATCCTTTTACATGAGCCTCCTTGAACTCTCATGTGACTGGAAAGACTGGTAATATACGTTGTCTTAAGTAAATAATAAGCGTTGATTATTCGCAGTAATGTTACAAAAGCTGTTCATACTTTTATTTGGAGAATAAGCTCACTATAGAGCATGTGTTTTGCCACCTTCAAGGCCCATATCCTTGGCGTTTCATGTAGGTCTGGGAAAGGCCCCCTCCTCCATTCAGGCACCCTGAAGAGTCGTTGCCACAGTAGGCTAATTATTTCTGATTTAATTTATTGGGGAAGAAGGGGCAACAGGAGATGAGAAAATTAACGGTACACTTACATATATCTGCTAACATATATCTGCATACATATATCTGCTAACAAACCCCTGTGACAATCTGATAGACTCTTGCAGGCTTTGAAGTTCTGAATAACATTTTAAAAAAATCCAAAAGCCCTCCTGTTATAACAATGTCTTGTCAGCATTCATATATGTGTCAATGATATGTCAGCTCCAGTGGACAGCAGGGGGGAAGATTATATAATATCTGATGATTATGAAAGATTCTGGGTGATGAGGGGCAGCTAAAAGAGAACCAAGACACTGACTGGGAAGGCTCATCAGTATCAGGTTAAATCTGTCAGATGTGCAACTGCTTTGATGGTAGGTCAATGTGCTACACCTTTTAACCCCAGCCTCATAAATAGGAGACTAACTCTTCTGAATTCTTGTTTTTTTATTATTATTATAAAGATTGTGCAGCTTAAAAAACAGTCTTGAGGATTAATCTTGCTACTGTATATTCTCCTCTGCGATTCCTAGCCATGGCCCTCATCTTTGCTTAACAGGGAGGAACAAATATGACAGTATGGGGATGGGTGGTTGTGGTTTTCACCTTAGGGCAACTCAAAGAGCAGTAAAGAAAATCTGCATTCCCCCCCCCCCTTTGGAGGAAAAGAAGGCACAGGGAGTTGCCTGAGCTTGATGAATTCTAGGGGTTTGAAGTGAAATGAACGTTAAACAGTTACAGCAAAAATTTTAAAAGCAGCTGGTTTGATGTCAGTCAGGGGACTTAGAACTATGTCTGTTTTTTATTTTTGTAAACAGAAATACTTATGAACGTTTTGGAGCCTAATCCTGCACTCTGTTGTGAAGAGACCTCAATCCATAGCCAGGATCCAGCACTGAATAACAAGTGCTGGTGCAGGATGAATTTCCCATTTGTGACTAATCGTCAAGTACTGAAGCCCTACTGATAGTGACCCCCTTCTTTGGCACAGAAAGCAGTCACTGCTGTGCTAGTGGAGGATAAAGCCCTTACTTTAGTAGTTCCCAAACTTTTTAGCACTGGAACAGCACTCTATCAGGACCCACCTAAATTTACCAGACTTTTTTTTTAAAAGGGGGGGATCCAGAAATTATTTACTTATAATAACCAGAAAAAGACCCTCAAACATTTATCTCCCTTTATTTACACATGCTTGCAAAGTGCAGGAGCTGATCCTTTTACAGGGTAATTAGCAGCTACAGTGTCTGATTTTTGAATAGCATCAGGGTTTGAGGCAATTAGTTATCCGATCCTTCCATCACCCTTTGGGGACCCACCAGAAATCAAGCTACGACCCACCAGTGGGTCCCAAACCACAGTTTGGGCAACACTGCCTTACATGGAATAAACTTTATGGCACAAGGCTTAAATAGAAGGGGGTCTGTGTGTGTGTGTGTGTGTGTGTGTGAGGGGGTTATATATAGGGAGAGAGCTGTCACTCAATGAGAAAGCATGCATGTTTCATGCAGAAAGTCCTGGGTTTAATCCCTGACATTTTCAGACCCCTCTCTGAAAACCTAGAAAGTTGCTGCTATTTAGAGTTGCACATAGATAAAGCTATACAGCTCTGCCTGATTGATCTCCCAGACCTTGCTGCTTTACTTGGCTGTAGCACAAGACTCTTGCAGGTGCATCAGCAGCTAAAGCTGTGCATTGGATTCAGATGTACACATTAAATCCAAAGAAGGCAGGTCAGATGTAAGGTACATAAAATTACAGGTAGAGCCTATTTATCCACATTAGTTCCATTCCGTGACTCGGCGTGATTAACAAAAAACACGTTGTGCTAAATTCCAGAGAGTTACGCAAATACACTGCAACCAGACATGTCCAGATGGAAGGAAACTAAGGCAGCTGTTATCAGTCCCCTCCCCTCCGTACTCAGCCCTCCCCGTTGCCAGCTGTTCTGCTGAGCTTTTTAGTGTCCAGCCCTATGCATTTCTACTCAGAAGTAAGCCCCATTGTAGTCAATGGGGCTTACTCCCAGGAAAGTGTGGAAAGGATTGTAGGCTATATCTCCTGCTTTGCTTGGTGGGAAAGACAAATCCGCAGATAAAAAATCCATGGATAAATAGGCTACATCTGTACTCACCAGGGCAGATGAGCCTTTTGTGTCTTTCGTACACTCTGCATCCCTGTTGGTAGCCCTGCTTGTGGTCTTATAGTACTTTTAGGGCTGAGATAAATTTCATACGCAATTAATTGCTATAAATGGAATGTTTGGCCTCCAGATCTACCTTGAAAGATCACCTCTGCCTACCCCAATACCCACTTGCTTTTTTCATTGTTTTGCTCCTGTCTGTTCATTTTCTTAGCAGTTGCTTTGCTGTAATTGTGGTTTTTTTTTAAGAGATAGGATGATATGTGGTTCATGATGATTTATGGATATTGTGGTTGTAGTGGTTCTGTACCTGGATTGTGTCTGTGTGTTTTCCAGATTCATAGTTTTATGACTTCATTACAAAATTTATGGCAGATCAGTGGCCTTTCTTATTTTGCTTTTAGCAGTAATGATTATTACTAAACACTTCGGAGACTAATCAAGAAAAACATGCAGTTTTCAATTACAGGGCAGTCTTCAAGCAAAGGAAACCATGGTTACATGGTTAAGCACATGCCTACTATTCCTTCTCACATGTGTTAGGTGCATGTAAGTTGCCTCTATGGATTTTGCACATCCTTTTCTAGATATAATACTTTATGTAAAAAATATATTAAGACCCAGTTCTTTGTGTTGGTGTTAATATCTGTGCTCAAAGGTTCCCCGTTCCCCCCCCCCAGTTCCTTCAGGGTATATTTGTTAACCTCTAAACTAGTGTTTCTCAAACTGTGGGTCGGGACCCACTAGGTGGGTCATGAGCCAATTTCAGTTGGGTCCCCATTCATTTCAGTATTTTATTTTTAATATATTAGACTTGATGCTACCATAGCATGTGACTCCATTTGGGGAAATCTTACAGACCTGTACTTTTAACAAGCTACTAGGTATATTCTTTTAACAATGATAGTCAATGGGACTTGCTCCTGGGTAAGTGTTGGTAGGATTGTAGCCTAAGATTGTTAAACATTTTTCTGCTTGATGATGTTACTTCCAGTCATGATATCACTTCTGGTGGGTCCTGTCAGATTCTCATTCTAAAATGTGGGTCCCGGTGCTAAATGTGTGAGAACCGCTGCTAAATGTTCCGGATCACCAGTTCCGAAAGAGTTTTCTTGTACACTGTTTCTGTTTTTGTTCTTATTTATATTTGTTCCTGGCTAAAATGTTTTGCGATGTCCTTGGGTCTGTTGCTGAGCCTTTGAGTCCTTGCAGAATATTTGCCTTGAAGTGCTATCTTTCTTGGATGCTTGTGTAGCATTGTGACCAAGCGTGTAAGCTGAGGGATGAAATCCATGGCATGTCTCCTTAACCATGATTTCACCTGGTGGGGCAGTCATTAGATAAAATGGCAAGAGTCTTAGGTCCCATGTGGAGCCCACCTGAGGAGCAATAAGAATTGAGGACTTCCTGGTGTGCAATTCACACTCAGTCACCAGGCTACACTAGCTTCCCAGAGAGAGTTTCAAGTTAGTCTATTAGTAAGATTTAATGAGTACCAAATTAGACATGATAGCTGTAGGTTCTGACAGCAACTGTGAATGTCTCTTAATCTGATCTGCTGTTTGTGACATCCTGGAAGAATATGTTCCATGTTGTGGTAGTGTAACATTATGTTTCCCTACCCCCATCTTGGCAATCAGTTGTGTAGAATTGCAGCAGAGTGGAAACACTGATGTCTTGCCATTGCAACATGTGGTGAACAACACTAAATATTATGGAGGACAACCTGCTGCCATTCTCAGTGATGTTCGTGCTTTTTCAATCCTGTCACATTTGGTCCTGTACATGAAGTGCTCTGAGTGCTTAGGACAAGTATTATACAAATATTTCTTCCTCTCAGTTTTTCTTGCTCTGAATTAAATGTACCACTCTTCTTTTAAAAATTACTTTAAAAATACAGTACATTGTATATTATTACAGGTGGGGCCTCCGTATCCACTAGGGAGCTGTTCTTGGACCCCTGTGGATACTGAAAACAGCGGATACTGAAATCTGTGGTTTCAGCCCCTTTAAAGCCTCCAAAGGCAGAGCTGTGCTGCGGTCACCTCCAGAAGCTTTCTGAAGTCTGCAGAGACCTTGTGCATCTGCGGTCTTTAGAATGACCTAAAGGGCAAAAAAAGACTTCCAGTTTCCCTCTGGAAAATGGAACTGACGAATGCCTTTTAGTCATTCCGCAGGGCTTCCTCAGGTCTCATAATGCCTTAAAAGGCATTGAAAACACCCCCTCCAGAAACCAGAAATAGCCTTTTTTGACCTTTCAGGCCATTCTGAATCCTGCAGAGGCCGCGGGCAGATGTGCCTGTCTTCTGCGGGTTTCAGAAAGCCCTCCAGAGGGTTCAGGTGGCCCTTCCTCCGGAGGGTTCAGGTCACCTTTGGAGGGTTGAGGTGGGGCCCTAGTTTGGCTTAGGTAGGGCCCGAATCTGGTTCAACACGAGTCTGGGACTCGTTGAGCCAGATCTGCAAATATAAAATCCACAGATAAACAGGTTCCACATGTATAGATGTTTTCAGAACTGATTTAGCAGTTACTCTGCACAGAGAATGGGAGAGAAGGTAGGGAATATATATATTTTTTAATTTTATTTTTCCAAAAACAAAAATAACAAACACACAGAAACACAGTATTAGAGTGTGCAAGAAATCATACATCACTATACCTCACTATAACTAATAAATCATTATGTATTTCCTAATCCAATTCCTCTTCTACGTTAGCCTCTTAATATATTTTATCATTTATCTATCATATCATATCATATATAAGAACATAAGAACATAAGAACAGCCCCACTGGATCAGGCCATAGGCCCATCTAGTCCAGCTTCCTGTATCTCACAGCGGCCCACCAAATGCCCCAGGGAGCACACCAGATAACAAGAGACCTCATCCTGGTGCGCTCCCTTGCATCTGGCATTCTGACTTAACCCATTCCTAAAATCAGGAGGTTGCGCATACACATCATGGCTTGTACCCCATAATGGATTTTTCCTCCAGAAACTCGTCCAATCCCCTTTTAAAGGCGTCTAGGCTAGACGCCAGCACCACATCCTGTGGCAAGGAGTTCCACAGACCGACCACGCGCTGAGTAAAGAAATATTTTCTTTTGTCTGTCCTAACCCGCCCAACACTCAATTTTAGTGGATGTCCCCTGGTTCTGGTATTATGTGAGACTGTAAAGAGCATCTCCCTATCCACTCTGTCCATCCCCTGCATAATTTTGTATGTCTCAATCATGTCCCCCCTCAAGCGTCTCTTTTCTAGGCTGAAGAGGCCCAAACGCCGTAGCCTTTCCTCATAAGGAAGGTGCCCCAGCCCTGTAATCATCTTAGTCGCTCTCTTTTGCACCTTTTCCATTTCCACTATGTCTTTTTTGAGATGCGGCGACCAGAACTGGACACAATACTCCAGGTGTGGCCTTACCATCGATTTGTACAACGGCATTATAATACTAACCGTTTTGTTCTCAATACCCTTCCTAATGATCCCAAGCATAGAATTGGCCTTCTTCACTGCCGCCGCACATTGGGTCGACACTTTCATCGACCTGTCCACCACCACCCCAAGATCTCTCTCCTGATCTGTCACAGACAGCTCAGAACCCATCAGCCTATATCTAAAGTTTTGATTTTTTGCCCCAATGTGCATGACTTTACACTTACTGACATTGAAGCGCATCTGCCATTTTGCTGCCCATTCTGCCAGTCTGGAGAGATCCTTCTGGAGCTCCTCACAATCACTTCTGGTCTTTACCACTCGGAAAAGTTTGGTGTCGTCTGCAAACTTTGCCACTTCACTGCTCAACCCTGTCTCCAGGTCATTTATGAAGAGGTTGAAAAGCACCGGTCCCAGGACAGATCCTTGGGGCACACCGCTTTTCACCTCTCTCCATTGTGAAAATTGCCCATTGACACCCACTCTCTGCTTCCTGGCCTCCAACCAGTTCTCAATCCACGAGAGGACCTGTCCTCTAATTCCCTGACTGTGGAGTTTTTTCAGTAGCCTTTGGTGAGGGACCGTGTCAAACGCCTTCTGAAAGTCCAGATATATAATGTCCACGGGTTCTCCAGCATCCACATGCCTGTTGACCTTTTCAAAGAATTCTATAAGGTTTGTGAGGCAAGACTTACCCTTACAGAAGCCATGCTGACTCTCCCTCAGCAAGGCCTGTTCGTCTATGTGTTTTGAGATCCTATCTTTGATGAGGCATTCCACCATCTTACCCGGTATGGATGTTAGGCTGACCGGCCTATAGTTTCCCGGGTCCCCCCTCTTTCCCTTTTTAAAAATAGGCGTGACATTTGCTATCCTCCAATCTTCTGGCACCGTGGCCGTTTTGAGGGACAAGTTGCATACCTTAGTCAAGAGATCTGCAACTTCATTCTTCAATTCCTTAATAACCCTTGATATAATATATCATATATATAATACATTCATCTAAATACCCTATCTTATACTTCTACAACTTTATTTTCAACCAAGCATAAAATAATTTTCATTACTCAATCTATACATGTTGATCCAAGCTCTCTAAAAATCTGTCCATTTCCACCACAGTCAAATTTTCTCTATTAATTCAACTTTCATTGGGATCTTTGTGTCTTTCCAGGATCTAGCATATAAAATCCTCACAACAATTAATATCCTAATCCAATATCTAACATACTAAATTCTAACAACTTTTAATATCCTAATAATTACATATATCATTTCTCTATCTATAACATCCAAAATTAATATATCCTCATGACTAAATACATAAACATATAAGTAAACATCCAGAACAATATCACCTAAAATTAATTCTAACTCATTAAAATTATCCTCTAAAATTCTAACATCTATTAATATCAAGCTAACTAAAATTTTTATACATATTACATATCACCTATAAAACTTAAATAAATTCTCATTGATGTCTAATAAGCTTTAATTTCTAACATACAAAATTATCACATTACTATCTTTCTTTTTATCTATTCCCTTGTCTCCAACCTAAATATCCACTGGTCTGCCAAATCTCTTCTCTAGACTTTAACTTTCCATCTTTTTTTCTAATAAATTTCACATGAATTCCTCTTAACAGATCACAATTTAATGTACTCGCTCTTCTTGATAAATCAGCATCTTGATGAATCATCTCCTTCTCTTGATCATTCCAATCTATGTCAGTTGGTTGAAGTATTTCTTCTTCCTTCACTTGATCAATCCAATCTGCATCAATTAGTCAAAGTATTTCTTCTCCTTTCTGTTCTGGTGACTTTTGAGTCTTTATGTTCCAAGCTATCTCCATTAACATTGTCTCTTCCAATTTGTTGTTTTGTCCTGACTCCAGTGTTTTGGATTTCCATTTCTTTGCTCTTTTGTTGATCCTCTGTTGCGTATTAGACTCATTTGTCTGTTGAATTAAGATTTCCAGGCTAATTTGGATTTGTAAATATCGATTTGCTTGTTGCTTTCCCATTTCCAGTACTTTTTCCATAATCCTTTATTTTTTCTCATGTGATTTGGATATAACATCTTTGAGCTGCACACTAAGATCATCTAGTTGTGTAGTTAATGCATCCAAACTAGCTTGAACCCGCAGATATTGATTTGTTTGTTGCTTTCCCATCAGCACTAATTTCACTATATTGTCTTGTATTGTCTGCTTCCATTCTTTCCCTTTCGGTTCCTCTTGTGTTAGTTTTCCCAAGTTGGACTCCGGGGCAGGAGAGCTCCTAACTTCGCTCCTTTTCCTGTCATCCTTTTTCTTCCTTCTTATATCTTCTTTCTTCTTACTTCACTTGTCAAGTCCTTTTCTTGTCCTTATAGTGTGCTTTTTAGTCCACTAGGTCCCTAATGTTCTTATTTCTGTTGTTTATGTCTTATTTCTGTTATTTATATCTGTTTCTATGTCCACCGCATTCCTTTCCAGGAGATAATCAAAGGAATGTAAATAATCAACCACTTTTCCAAAACAAAAAAAAAATGCAGGTCTCCAGCCATACTCTCCACAGGCACTCCACCAGCTCTCCACAGGAAAACGAAACTGAACACTCCACAACAATAATTATATTCCAAGACAGTTAATTTGTAATCCAACAAATTTTAGATTTATAAAGTTAGAGTTATGCACTCATATTTCCATAATAAGCTCGGCAGATCTCCTCCAAAGCTTCTTCTCACATCAACAAACAAATAAGCAGAGAAAGCCTCCCCCTCCTTCCTCTTCTCCCAGGAGGGAGAAAGCCTCCCCCTCCTTCTCCTTCTCTGGGGCAAAAGCTTAATCAAGTCAGTTCATTAGTCAATTAATGTCAGACACACAGAACGGAACAACACTCACTTGCTTCTTTCAACTTCCTTCCCTGCTTGGAGCCTTCGGCTTAATTTCAACATTGAATCCTCACCATCACCGACATCGATGGCTGGGTTCCCTTGGAGAAAAAACAGTCCCTGGCTGGACCCTTCTTCTCTGAAACCGTGCACCATCTGTAGGATCAAGGCCTCTCCTGACCACTGATCCTCAGATCAGTGGGATTTTGGGAAGAAATAGTGATAAGGAGAAATGGTTAAATTATCTTCTCTAGTTTGAGAAAAAATAACTGAAATTGGAGCCAAGAGAATGACTGTTGTTCCTCTCAAAAACAGGATAGGAGGGTCATTATGTCAAAGTGACCTAAAGAGACATGTAGATAATAACTTTCCCAAAGGGAAAATTCCAGGATCTTGTATAACTAAAGTTGTGGGCCACGAATATTTTGGGATGCAGGGCAGTATGACCGCCTAATTTGAGCCGGGACCATGCACCAAACCTGTCATAATAGGCCCAATAAGGAGGTGGAAATGACATACAGTGTCACATAGGTAACTTGTTTATCTCACTTTATTTAATGTGGTTTTCTGGGTGTGGTTCTTTGAGAAACAGGATGGGAAACTAGAGTGAACATTTGTATCCAAACTGAATCAATTGGCTTGTATAATTCACTTACTATTGTAGAAATAAAGCCTCCAAACTCTTGTAAAAGGTCTGTGACTGTTTGGCATTGTGTCAGTGAAAAAAATCTGAAAATCTTTCCAACAATAGCGTGTTTTCCAAAAGCTTTCCAGGAGCTCAGAAAAACAGGACTCACACCACCTCAGCCCTCAGCCACCTCAGCCCTCCCCCCAAGTAGGTAATATTTTTAAAGTATGAGAGTTAGTTAAAACTGTTCCCACTTATTTTTCTTTTCTTTTCTTTTTTGCTATTTTGTAGTAGGTTCCTAAGAAGCCCTGTGTGAACCTATAGTTGGGTGAAGTTGTCTTAATCTGAAGTAGTTCTGATTTGAACGGGTCACTTCCCAGAGTAATGTTAATGCTTGTGGACTCTTGTTTTTGTCAAGTTGCGATCTTCCTTGATAAAACAGCCTGGCAGTTCTGTCATGTTCAGGGGTGGCGAAGAAGAGGTATGGAAGCTTCAGCAAGGTGAAAGAATGAGCTCTGAAAGCTATTGGGGCAGGGAAACTCAAACTGATGTGTTTAAATTCTAGCAAATAAAAAAAAGATCCTAGCAGAAGAGCAATCTACAGCTTTCAGAAAACAACCCACAACTCAAACAAAAACCTGCGTGAGAATTGGCTGCCTCAATACAATCATGTGTTACACTCCAAAGGAAAACTATAGGTTCACATCAACTTTTGACTTCATTAGGACTGGGCTTTTTTCTTCCAGGAATATAGCCTAACTTCACATTTCTGTGTGGGGCATCTTGCTTAAAGCACCTTCTGTAGACACACATCTGTTATGCACCCAAAAGGTTCTTTAAATTGTGACAATTGAAAGTTAAAAAAAAATCTTATATTGGTAAATGTGAGAGTGGTGAGAAATGCTAGACCTCAGTGCTACCTGGGTTCTGGGAGAGCCTTGAAGACTTATGGTATCTTTGTAATGTAATTTATGAATGTACAGTTGGCTTTGCTAGACAGCAGAACACCTCTTACAGTGGGGAAGTCCCTGGTTTGAATCTTAACCTGAGGTGTCACTAGGTGGCTTTAGAACAGTGGTTTCCAAAATGTGCACCTTGTGCCTTAGGGCGCTGTGGCAAACTCATAGGAGCACTGTGGGATGTCCCTGGCGGCCTCTTCTTCCTGGCTCTCCCAGGTGCCACCGTCTGGGTTTGCGTGAGATTTCGTGCCATCCAAGTTGGCAGCGCCCTAGAGAGGTGGAAAGAAGCCACAAAAGAAGGGGGCCGTGAGCACGGTAAGTTTAGGAACTGCTGCTGTGTGCCTTTTAGCCTCTGCTGCCTCCTTCTGCTCTGTGGGGATAATAATACCCTTACCTAACAGGGTTTTTGTAAGAATTGCAATGCAATAATAAATGTGAAGCACTTTGAATGCATCAAAATGTTATGCAGATGCTTCATTTGATTCAACAAGATGGATGTATGTGGCTTCTGATTTGGCTTCCCTGAAAGGTTTCAGCAGGCAAAAGGAGGTGCAAGGAATCGTACTTCAGAGTACTCTCCTCTTGCTTCCTAAGTGCTGTCGCTGCTTTTGCTGCTTCTCTAGCTTCTGTGTTCCATGTAATGGCTTATGCATGCTGGTGGCGTTCTGTAAATAGCAAGCATAACAGTTTTGGTTCTCCCCCCCCCTCTAGATTCCTGCCCAAATGATTGAGGAACCTGTGATATATGCAGAGATGTACCAAGCAGCAGTCATGCTGATCCAGTGGTTTGATGAGTTAGAAATGAAGGAGGCTGGGTAAGGTTTTTATTTATTTAAAAAATTTATATCCTGCCTTTGCCTTGCCAAAGCAAATGCCCAAAGAGGCTTACAAGTTCCACACTAAAAATATGTAAAAACAATGAAGAAAGGCATTAATAAAGACAGTGAAACCGGGGGGGACGGGACTATTTGGACCAAAGCATTATTAAAGAGAGCAGATACTGTTCTTTGTGGTCTCTGTGAGTCCTGCAACTAATTTATAACAGATCTTGGTACACTCAGAGGGGCTTCCATGGGTGATGGATCCCTCATTTAAAAATAATAACACAGGCCTGAGAGTCAGAAAAGTTTTCCCCAAACTTTATGGTGGTTTGATATGAATTTGGGGTGCCGATTCCAAAAATGGCATCTGTTTTGCCCTATCACACCTAGTTTTGGAGATATAGTATAACCTCATTAGTGAATGGTTCAAGCAGCTTCCTACATCTTTTATTCTATTTATTGGAATTCCAAGAGATGTCCTGATATTTTTCATTTCTTCATCCTGCCTGATTTTGCACAGCTGCTCTGAATTCTACTTAGATTAATCTGTAGTTTGGTTTAACAGATTTTGAACATTTAATTTTTCCTATTCTCAGTATTCTCAGCTATGTATGAGGGGTTCTCTAAACTGTATCAAATGAAAGCTTTGCATAGTTAGCTAAGAGCAAAATTGTGAGTATGTGTGGGATGTATGCAATACTCATAATAAAAAAGAAATGCTCCCTCCCTTATCACAAGGAAAGCAATGTGTATAGACTGGCAAACCCCATTCGCTTTCTTTTCTTGTTCATCTTACTTAACTGACTTTCATGCTTAATGTCTGTGTTAGTTCAGAGTGCAGAACAGATTAAAGCAATTTAATTTAACATGCTCTGTGGCAGTTTGTAGTTTGGCATTTGGTGTGTGTAGAAATGCAAAAGCCCTACTAGTACGAGAATTTTAATAATGATGATTCCTAACTTGAAATGGCGTGCTATTAAGATTTAGGGCTGCCTTGTTAATGAAACATGCATTCGAGAAAATAAATTGTTCAAGGAAGTTCTCTCTTCACTGTTTAATTATGAGATTATGCTTTAAAAAGTTGACATATTTTTTTTTGCTTGATTTCATGGGTTGTGTTATTTATCATAGCACAGTTTAGCTGCAATAAAAAAGAGATGAAAACACTCATGAACAGTCAGTCCCTTTGTATCATGAGGATGCTTGACCTTTTTCAGTTGAGTTATGTCGGTTTCCTACACCACCCCTCCCCAATTGGATTTCTGACCTAGTTTATCATTGGAACAGAATATTGTGTATAATGTCACTACTGTTGATTTCAGCTCTTAAACCTTTTGCTATGTTAATTTTGTCTGCTGTATCCAGGTGTTCTCTCCTACCTTTTCACTAAATGCATGAATCCCTTGATCCTATTATGGGGGATAGGCTAAAACATGGCTCAAGATTGCTCAGTGAGTTTCATGGCTGAGTGGGCATTTAAACCCAAGTCCTTGTCCCAAACTCAGAATATTATCCACTGTGCCACACTAGTTCCTCCACACCAATGCCCCAGCTATTTTTTCAGACTTGTTTTTGCTTTAGCTGTTTGAAGACTATATTGTTGCTTGTGTGACCATCTCCCCAGTTACACTTTCTGCACTGAAAAAGGTTATCACTTGTACATCCAGGCTTACCTTCCTCACCCCTATTGTTGGTAGTTTATAAATGAAGCATTTTAGATGTAGTCGTTTTAACTGCTGTATATGGTGTCCCTGTTACCAAGCGTCAGGTTTATATGTTACATTAAACATATTTTAGCCTCTGGCTGCTATGCGTGGAGAGCATTCTACAGACTTCATGTCATAGTCCAATAACTCCTATGAAGTGGAAGGACTTGTTTTTTTGCAGTTTGTAACACCGATTCATTTTAGACTCTCTTATAAAGAGCCCAGCAGTGGTTTTTTCTCAGAGGGCTTTTGGTAGTGTTCATAATGGGAGAAAGGCTTTTTCAGAGACATTTGGCTTCCTTGTTTTAGTGAATAATGTCCCATTAAAAGTAAGCTAAAATTATCAGATACTCGTTTATTAGTTTGACACTCCCAATGACTTGGCATGTGTTTGCTCTATAACGCTGAATTCCCCCAAACATGGAAGTTTAGCAAAACTGTATATATATAAAAAAATTAAAATCTTTTTTGAGCTCCAAGTGCACAGAAGTACAATGAAATGTAAGTAAAAAGTAATTCTTTTCAGAACTACTTTTGGAACAACCATCTATCTCCTAATTCTCTATTAGGTGCATATGCAATGTTTTCAACCTCCTAACCACAATTAGGAGATTGCATGCATGTCACTCATCCCTTCTGTGCTTTATTTTCATCGTGGTATAGCACTACATTTCCATTGACACTAACCTTGGCTAATGTTGAACTTGCGAAGCTGCTTTGGGTTGTATGCAAAACTCTTCTTTGTGGAAGATAGCTCATAGCTGCTTTAATTTGAAACTAATGCAAATGGCATCTTTCTTTTTTAAAATATCAGGGTAGAAAACCATGGTATGGACTTTCTTTCAGAGCGTGGCAGTGTCTTGGTATTTTTACCAGGTGAGTTGAATAAAAATTTTTTGGTAGAACAGGAATAGTTTGTTAACTAGTATGTTATTGGGAAGTTCAGATTCAGACTGGAAAACTCTTGGCCTAAAGCTGGAATCCTAGGCTGGTGACCTAAAGTGAAGAGTACACACTCATGCTTTGCTGTCTTCAAGCACAGAATGGAATGGGGTGTTAACATAAGTCCCTGCAATTGAAATTATCTGGGCCTGGTGCAAATACTGCTGTTCAACCATTGCCAGATCAGTGGAGACCTTTTACCTGGTGCACTTTAGGCTCCAACTAGTGGCATAGCTAGAGGAGGTGCAAAGCACTAAGTTTTGCAGGGAGCCTCACCACAGTGTGCAAGTGGCCTGTCCCCTTTGGAGCCATTCTGGGCTGCCTCTGTTTTGGTCTCACAGCCTGGAATGGCTCTGAAGGGGAGGGGCCACTTGCATGCCATGGTGAGGCTCCCTGCAAAACTTAGTGCTTTGCACCCCCTCTAGCTACGCCTCTGGCTCCAACCACTGAGCAGGCCTCCGGGATCCTGGGCTGGAGGAGACACCTTTCAAAGTGTGGCTGTGCACAATCCTGGCCCTTCCATCCATGTAAGTGGAATGCTGGAGGATAAACGTTAACAATATTAACTAAAGCTTATGCGAATTCAGAGACCCCAGCGTGATTAAGAGGTGCAAAATGTTGAATATAAACCATGATCTAAACATTTGCTGTAACATCAAAGTGCGAATGCAAGCTGTGTGTGTAGCATCGGATAGGAGATGGTGATTCTTTGTGGTGAGAATGAGAGACTCCTTGTAACTGAACAATCTCTAGATCAGGGGTGCCCAATCCCCGGCCCAGGGGCCACTTGCAGCCCTCGGGGGCTCCCATTCCAACCCGCAGGGAGCCCCTGGCCTCCAATGAGCCTCTGACCCTCCGGAGACTTGCTGGAACCCATGCTGGTCTGATGCAACTGCTCTCAGTGTGAGGACGACTGTTTGACCTCTCACCTGAGCTGTGGGAGGAGGGCTCCCTCCACTGCTTGCTGTTTCACGTCTGTGATGCAGCAGTGGCAGCGAAGGAAAGGCTGGCCTTGCTTTGTCCAAGGCCTTTTATAGGCCTTGAGCTACTGCAAGACCTTCATTCATTCATATAAGTTCCATCTCTAATATATTCATTTATGTAAATTTATTCAAATTTCAAATGTAAATTAATTCTTTTTTTTCCTGGCCACCAACACAGTGTCAGAGAGATGATGTGGCCCTCCTGCCAAAATGTTTGGACACCCCTGCTCTAGATGACTGTAATGATTTTAGCTTGAGCATAAATGAACCACGTTAAGCTACCAGTTGTTTTTCATCCCTTAGGTTTGGCGGAAATAAATCATATGCATGAGCTTCTCACAAGCATGGCTTATAAAAGGTGAGTTGGAGTTTTATTAATGGTTCTAGATGCTGGACAGAACACCTAGATGCTGTGTTTTTAGTCCTATAGTAATTGATTCTGGGGTTTTGATTTTGAAATTGATTTTGGCTTTCCTGAGTATAAGTCATGCCTCGTTAGCTATTAGGGTTCTGTTCTGGAACCCGCAGTGGATAAAAAAAAATAATCAGTGGATACCAAATCAGTGGAAAAATAGCTTTAAAGACCCACTTCCAGGTTTCTTGCTCTATACCGATGCATTCTGGGGCAACAATGGAGGAGCAAGAAACCCAGTAGTGGGTCTTTAAAGCTACCTTTAACCCCAAGTTTGCAACCAGTGCAGTATAACAGTGTGAAGGTAGAAAATGGGATTTTGGCACGTTTTTTCAAGACATTTAAAGGTGGACCCTGATATCAGTGGTGAGTGAAACCAGTGAATAACGAGGCATGAATTGTAATAGCTTGGATAAGGCAAAATTAGAGATTCTGATGAAGTAATATGGAAGAACAGGCAATGCTATGGGACCAGGGAATGCTTTGTAGAAAAAAGAGGCTAGAGACAGATGAAGCTTCCATCTGTGCTCCCACACATTGAAGGAGCAGTTAATGGGAGTATTGTGTGTACACTCATTTCCCTTTGGTAAGGAGGGTTTTGGGTTGTTTTTCAAAAATCTCCTTAATTGGAGACAACAATGGGATACCAAAATATTGGGTACAGAAAGGACAGTGCTTCCTTTGAAATCACTTTAAGGCAGTAGTTCTCAAACTCATCCAGCCTGCAGTGTCCAGCTCCAGACCCAGAAGTACGTACTGGTGACACACTGACGCACTTACGTGATGACACCAGCGACACTTCCAGGTCATGCCAAATAAACCTCCAAAATAGCATGAAATGGTCCAAAGTGGGAGGGTGGGCCTTCTCCAGCTCTGCCGAAAGCCCAACTCACTGCCCCAGAACTCCACACAGTACTTTAGCATGGTGAGTCACACTCACACTTCTTAGCAACTCGGCCAGTGCAGGTCCCACAAGGCCCCCAGAAACACATTGCGCGACACCCAGTTTGGAAGGGATGGCTCTCCAATCCTCCCTTTCTTTGGTAATAAATATATATTGTGGATGCATACCTTTGAAGGAGTAGAGAGGTGCAATTCTGATTAGTGGAACAGGAGCATCGAGGCTCAGGTCAGTCAGTCTTACTCTTTTCAGGCTGTCTCAGTATCACAAGGTGTAAAGGAGCCTGAACCCAGCTGCCAGTTCCTGTTTCGAGACACATGGTAACTACAACAGTTCCGAGAGTGACCGTTTCAGGTGTCTTGAGTGGGATGAAGAATATTCATACACCTTGATGTTCCCTGTTTGGCTGTGGGTTTTTTTTATTGCCACTGAACTTCTCAAATGCTATTCCTTAGGTTGCAGGTGTATCCAGTTCATTCCAGTGTCACACTGGAAGAGCAGAGTAATGTGTTCTTGACTCCAGTTCCTGGTTATCGAAAAGTGAGTGTTTAAAACTTGTATTTATTTATGTATTAGATTTGTATTCCACCTTTCTCCCCGAAGGGCACCCAAAGTGGCTATCAGTGCTGTGATTTATTTCTCTCTCTCTCTCTCTCTCTCTCTCTCTCTCTCTCTCTCTCTCTCTCTCTCTCTCTCTCTCTCTGTGTGTGTGTGTGTGTGTGTGTGTGTGTGTGTGTGTGTGTGTGTGTGTGTGTGTGTGTGTGTGTGTGTAAGAAACTGAGGAAACAACATATGATGGGGGTATCATCAGCTTAAGGAAAGAGAGCAAGAGCACCCACAGTTATGCACGAGAACATAAGAAGAGCCCCGCTGGATCAGGTGATACGTCCATCCAGTCCAGCTTCCTGTATCTCACAGCGGCCCACCAAATGCCCCAGGGAGCACACAAGAGACCTGCATCCTGGTGCCCTCCCTTGCATCTGACATAGCCCATTTCTAAAATCAGGAGGTTGCACATACACATCATGGCTTGTAACCCATGATGAACTTTTCCTCCAGAAATTTGTCTAATCCCCTTTTAAAGGCAGCTAGGCCCTGTGCGTGCCAGATCTCATCTGATCTCGGAAGCTAAGCAAGGTCAGGCCTGGTTAGTACATGGATGGGAGACCGCCTGGGAATCCTGGGTGCTGTAGGCTTATACCATAGTCTTTCGAGACTGAAGGTTGCCAACCAACCAGGCCAGATGCCATCACCACATCCTGTGGCAAGGAGTTCCACAGACTTAACTGCATGCTGAGTAAAGAAGTATTGTCTTTTGTCTGTCCTAACTCTCCCATGGGAAACCACAAATGGACAAAAGGCTAATGCAGACCACCCGCCCAAGACTCATGATGGTTAACTTTACTGCTTACCCGCCCCCCCCCCCCGTCACCAAGTGCAGAAGGGCAATTCTTTTCACATTTTAAATGCTGAACTTCACTGGTCATATTTACAAGAATACTTCTTTAATGGACTCCTCAGTTCAATAACATTTTTCCTTCTCCTATTCTATTGTTTTTAAATCCCTTAGATCCTTCTGGCTACAAATATAGCTGAGAGCTCCATAACCGTTCCAGATGTCAAATATGGTGAGCAATTTTGTGTGTGATATGAGAAAAATGAATTTACTTGTATTAAAATCTTTTGTGTAATTTTACAGCTACAGGTAGATTACCCCTTAACCAAACAGGTGAAAACTATTCCAAAATCCAGACTTTTTTGACCAAGACATTTTTTTTAAAAAAACCTTATGTAGTGCGAACACTACAAGGTCTTGTGCTCATTTTCATGTACAGTGCAGGTGCAGCTATAAGTTCTGTTCTCTGCTCTGTTATGTGTGCCTGTATAGATATCGTTGAAAAATGTCCGAGGCCAGCAGACACCCATATGGGTAACAGTGGAAAAATCAAGAAGAAGCATTTCTCTTTATATTTATGCCATTATTCTGAAATCCAGAAATTTCCAAAATCCAGGCACCTTCCCATCCCAAGCAGTCTGGATAAGGGATACTCAACCTGTAGGTAACTCTTCAGAAGTAATGTTCCTGCATCCCTATTTTACCATGAAAGCCAGAATTACTACAGTCTGAATTTTTTCTTCCTCGTAACCCTATCAAAAGCATTTTTTAAAGCTAGGACAGTATGTACAGTACTCTGTGCCAAGAATATAAATAAAAATCAAGTTTTACCCCAAGGAAACAGCGCTGGGCGAGCGTGGGGGAGAATTTTTTTTATGGCTTTTGGCAGTAACTACTCAGATTAAATTAGGCCTACTACTTTAATTTGCTGCGATTCATTTTCAATTTGCATAATTCAAAATGCAGGGCTTGAGGTTCTGTTTTTGCAAACGCCAAAGAGTCTAGAGGTCAAGAAATGACTGAGGGTGGAGAAGGGAAGGGGCTGCAGTTGTTGCTGGCAGACTAGAGCTAGTAAACTTGGAGGAGGGATCCCTAGTCTCTGGCTTTAGGAAGCCCTGCTCAAAACCCAGTTGAGCAACTTGAGTCTTCTATAGACATGCTGCTTGCATGCTTTTCTTAGCAGTTATCAGAGTTAGAAATGTGACCTTTTTCAAAATGGAACCTTCCAACTTGAGAAGCAAATTCTCTGCCATGGTACATGGATACCTGTAATAAGAAGACATTAAAGCACTCATACCTGATTTGCATGGAAGTCAGTGGTGCTTAAATGGAAAGTACCATAGGTTTGGTGGGTCTTAGGAAAATAAGTCCTTTTGGATTGTATCTGACAAGCTCAACCCCTTTCCCTTTCTGGACAAGGTGATCAGGTGGGTGGTGGTTTCTCAGCATCAGAGGGTCCTGGAGGAGATTGATTATATTGGGGGTCCCCTATATCCACGAATCCCATATCCGCAGTTTCACAACTGCGGATGCGGGGACCCCTGCCTGCACACTCCAGAGTGGATACCCTGGCCCTCATAATGCCTTTTAAAGGCATAAAAATGGTGCTTCAAGAAGTGATTTTTTTGGTCTAAACGGCCATTCTGAGCCCCGCAGAGAAGGAGCTTCTTGGGTATCCACAGGGGGTTCTGGAATGGAACCCCCCCACGGATACCAGGCCATATGTGAATCTCTTTGAATATGGCTTCAGGCCAGGCTTTGGGACAGAGTTAGGCTTGGTCATCTTGTTAGGTAACCAGTGCCAGGTCTGGAGAGGAAGTGCATCCCTCTTGACCCTGCTGGACCTTTCAGTGGCTTTCAACAACATCATCTATGGTGTCCTGCAGTTAGGCTTTGAGATATTGCTGTGCAGTGGTTCTGCTCCTTCTTGCCGGACAGATCCCAGGAAGGTGGTGCTGGGGGATGCCTGCTCAGCACTCTGGCCATTGTTGTGTGATCCTCTGAGAGGGCCCTCCTATGCCTGGCACTCCTAATGGACGTTAGGGGGGCAGTGACAAGAAGTAGGGCCTTCTCTGTTTGGCACTGCAGCTATGGAACACCTTTCCTGGTGACTGAAGAGCTTCCTCCTTCACCTCAGTAAGCATTTCAGAAGTATCTGGGGAAGGGTGTTTCTGGATAATGTCATGCTGTATTAAGTGCTGGGTGGAGCCACTGTTCTGTTCCAGTGGTTGAAGGAAGGCAGTACCAAAGGGCCTTAACATGGAAGCTTTGTGTATGCTATGGCTGTGTGCAACTTTGTTCTTAATCCATAGACTAGCGTTATTGGATGGAGTGTGGCTTAAAAACCAAACAAACACCAGAACCATGTTGGGTTTCAAATGTGTGATGGTGGTGTGTGTGTGTGTGTGTGTGTGTGTGTGTGTGTGTGTGTGTGTGTGTTGGTAACCAGCCTCTTCCAATTCATGGCTTTAAACCTCTCAAATTGGAGTAGAGGGGAAAACTGCTCTGAGCCTGTGAAGTGTGAGTTCAGTGTTGGAGGTACATGGCATTTAAATGGTTATGCAAAGAGACATCAATGGAAGATGAAGATCTTCAGGTTGACACTAGCAACTATTTGGCAATTGGAACTCCCTGTCTCTAGAGGGATAGGAGGCTTGTTTTCACCTCTCAGCGTTCCCCTCTCACAGCTGGTTCAGTATTGCTGTCTTGACCTTTATCCTGGCATCAGCCCCACAGCGTAGTGCTGTTTTCCCTTTTTTCCCTCATGATTGCTACTACCAGAGGTCATGAGAATATGTGTGTTCTCTTGTCCTGATTCATTCACAGCTTCTTGATCTGAAGCAGGACGAGCCTTTCAGTTGGCAGTCAGAAACCTCCGCATCCTTAAAGCCTTATCTTTTAAAAACGAATGTTTCAGCCATTTATGTTAAGCACATGTTGAATGGTAATTTGCTGCTTGTTTTTTTAAAAAAACAAGTAGTGCCTAGATCAGTGGTTTTCAACGTTTTTCTTCTTATGGCTCACTTTGGATCTTTATAGTCTTTATGGTCTTCACCTCTTGTGAGGTCACTTTTGACTTCTAGAATGCTCTTCTGGGTTATGCGGTTGAAAATCACTGGCCTAGATTGAGCCCCCCCCCCCCCCAACATGGGTCAAGACTGCATCAACATGGAGGATGGGGGCTTTTAACTCATTACCCTGCCATGATTTTACTACTGATGTTAACAGAAGCATTTTTTTAGTAGAGTAACTAAGAACCAGTTTGTGGGGGTGGGGAGACAATCTGGATCAGGACCATTAAAGTTCTTCCTGCATGTTGCAGTCCCAGTTTGCTGGGACCTCCAGCTGGGTGGCATTGTTTCATGGGTGGCATCGTCCAGTTCTGGTCGCCACATCTCAAAAAAGACATAGTGGAAATGGAAAAGGTGCAAAAGAGAGCGACTAAGATGATTACGGGGCTGGGGCACCTTCCTTATGAGGAAAGGCTACGGCGTTTGGGCCTCTTCAGCCTAGAAAAGAGACGCCTGAGGGGGGACATGATTGAGACATACAAAATTATGCAGGGGATGGACAGAGTGGATAGGGAGATGCTCTTTACAGTCTCACATAATACCAGAACCAGGGGACATCCACTAAAATTGAGTGTTGGGTGGGTTAGGACAGACAAAAGAAAATATTTCTTTACTCAGCGTGTGGTCGGTCTGTGGAACTCCTTGCCACAGGATGTGGTGATGGCGTCTAGCCTAGACGCCTTTAAAAGGGGATTGGACAAGTTTCTGGAGGAAAAATCCATTATGGGGTACAAGCCATGATGTGTATGCGCAACCTCCTGATTTTAGAAATGGGTTATGTCAGAATGCCAGATGCAAGGGAGGGCACCAGGATGAGGTCTCTTGTTATCTGGTGTGCTCCCTGGGGCATTTGGTGGGCCGCTGTGAGATACAGGAAGCTGGACTAGGTGGGCCTATGGCCTGATCCAGTGGGGCTGTTCTTATGTTCTTATTGTTTAAAAATAAGACAAGCATTTAATGTTAAGTGTGTACTTAACCCTTGTTCGGAAACAAATAAAGATGTTTTGTTTAGAGGTATAACTGGTTACTCCAGATGTATTTTCTTGGAGTTCACTTGTAAACATCACAAAATCTGGTTGTGTTTGATAGTAGAAGTTGGTACTTGTCACAAAACTTGCTGTACAACATTGTATGTCTTGTAAACTGAAACAGACACAGGGAGTGCAGTTGTATTTCAGAGTACAGATTTATATTCCTTATGCACACACTCAGTGCCATGCATGTCTATGCAGAAATAGGTCCTGTTGATTTCAGTGGAACTTATCACCAAGTATGTATATATAGAATTCAGTATAGTCTAAGTTCAGTAAGATCTGATTGAGAAATATTTGGAATGCTCCAAAACTGTGTATAGATAATTTCTGTTGCAGGTTCTGTCTTTTACTTTAAACTTGCTTAGATTTGCATGAAACCAGTAACTTTTAATTGCAATGCAGGAACATCTTTTATTTCCCATGTATGTCTGCTTTTGCATCCTGCAGTCACTGATTTCTGTTTGACCAGAACTCTGGTTTGTGATGAAGACACCAACTATCAAAGCTTAAGGCTATGTTGGGCTTCTAAAAACAGCTGTAACCAGCGAAAAGGTAAGATGATTTCATGATATAAGATATTTTAAGGAATTCTTGCTTCTAAATTCCTTTAAAAAGTCTTAAAATAAAAAGTAAAAAAAAAAATTGAAGGCAAAAAGTATCTTAAAATATGCAGTACTGTTAGGAAATTGTTGAGTGGACTTGGTGCTGTGGTCTTGCCCTAAGGCAGTTCCTGGGCAGAATCTGTGATCTGACAAAAGGGCTAGTCTTCCTTAACGGTCCATTGATGCTCCCTTAATGGAAGATGGGAAGCCAGCAGAGTGTAAAGGAAATGTCTAACCCAGACTATGCAAAATTGCAGAGGACGGGTGCAAACTGAATTGTGAAACTGACAGCTGAAGCACCTTGGGACATTGGATCATTCTCTAAGGCAGTGATTTTCAACTTTTTCATTTCATGGCACACTGGCAAGGCACTACACTTGTCAAGGCACACCATGGGTTTTTTGACACTTGACAAGGCACACTGTGCTGTCTGTAGCTGGCTCACATCTCCCAATGGTCCTATTGATAAATGACCCTCTCCCAAATTCCCACGACACACCTGGGAACCATTCGCGGCACACTAGTGTGCCACGGCACGGTGGTTGAAAATGACTGCTCTAAGGACCTAGTGTGAGTGGTGGTGGTGGTGGACAGATTGATGAAAGTGTCAACCCAATGTGCGGCGGCAGTAAAGAAGGCCAATTCTATGCTTTGGATAATTAGAAAAGGTATTGAGAACAAAACGGCTGATATTATAATGCCATTGTACAAATGGTAAGGCCACACCTGGAGTATTGCGTCCAGTTCTGGTCACCACATCTCAAAAAGGACTTAGTGGAAATGGAAAAGGTGCAAAAGAGAGCGACTAAGATGATTACTGGGCTGGGGCACCTTCTTTATGAGGAAAGGCTACGGCGTTTGGGCCTCTTCAGCCTAGTAAAGAGGCGCCTGAGGGGGGACATGATTGAGATATACAAAATTATGCATGGGAAGGATAAAGTGGATAGAGAGATGCTCTTTACACTCTCACATAACTCCAGAACCAGGGGACATCCACTAAAATTGAGTGTTGGGCGGGTTAGGACAGACAAAGGAAAATATTTCTTTACTCAGCGTGTGGCCAGTCTGTGGAACTCCTTGCTACAGGATGTGGTGATGATATTGGCCTGGATACCTCTAAAAGGGGATTGGACAGATTTCTGGAGGAAAAACCCATTATGGGTTACAAGCCATGATGTGTATGTGCAACCTCCTGATTTTAGAAATGGGCTATGTCAGAATGCCAGCTGCAAGGGAGGGCACCAGAATGCAGGTCTCTTATTATCTGGTGTGCTCCCTGGGGCATTTGGTGGGCCGCTGTGAGATACAGGAAGCTGGACTAGATGGGCCTATGGCCTGATCCAGTGGGGCTGTTCTTATGTTCTTATGTGATCTGCTGCATAGGAGTATACTGCTGATCACCTCCACCTGGTACACAACATGTATATTTGTATATAAACCAAATATTGCAAAGACCCCATAAGCCCTCAGTAATCTCTCCAGATAACTGGTAGTGCTGCACCTTAGAATCCCCTCTCCCCCCAGCGAAATGGAAATCACATAGAAATACTATCCTTAATTCAGGTGTATTGGTGTGACCAAGCGGGGGTGGGGGTAGTATCGACGTCCATCTCACTGAGTGGGGCCATGATAATCGGCACTGCCTCTTAATTTTGTTCCTATATTCAAACACTGTACTGGAAAGTACTATAATGTTACTTTATTTGCATTAACATTACATGTAGAGGGTGAGACTGAGCAAGGAAGTGTATGCTGTCTCCTTCAACGTACATTCAGCCGTAATACATGGAGTATTGTATTACAGCAAAGCCTTCTCCACTGTGGCACCTACTCTATGGAATTCCCTCCCTTTCAGTTTAAGAACCACTTCCTCCTTGGAGGCTTTCCAGTGGGGCCTAAAGACGTTTCTTTGTAAGCCCGTCTACTGAGTTTGGGGCTTTTAATATGGACATTTAAGATTTTATGCTGTTTAGTTTATTGGGGTGCATTCTTTTTATTGTTTGCTGCTGGCTTTTAATGAGATTTTTAGGTTTTTTACTGTTTTTAGGTAATTTTAATGTTTATATTTTTATAATATTTGTATTGTGGTAAGCTGCACTGAATGCCCTTTGGGGAGCTAAAATTGGACAAAAATTTGTAAATAAAATAATAAACAAACAAATAAATGGGATTTTTGAAATGGCCTTTGACATCTCAAGCCATTTTTCAAGGTACGACAGCATTGTACAGCAACCAAGAAACAGAATTTGCACCTTCGTGTATCTGTACCACCAAATGACAAGTATTTGGCTTGTCAGTTAATGAAAAGCCTCTTTGGCAAAAACCCACGCATTGGCTGAAATGAAACTCAAAGGCAGTATTTTAAGGATGGGAGGCACTTTTGTGTCAGTAGTTGTCTGTTATAGACTGACTTCATGCCATTTTTTGAGCTCTAGGCCAAGGTCCAGAAGGGCATATTTGTTATATCGGAAGTCTGAGAAATATATTATTGTTGGTCAGGTTTGTAGAGGTTCTTTTTTGCAACGTCATCTGGGAGTCCCTGTGAAGGTTGTAAATTATGAAGAGGTGTGCCAAGAGAAGGAGGATTCTAAGATTAAACCCCCTGGGCACTTTGAGATGCAGCTTCACAGAGCCTGTCCGTTGCGCACGGTTTTCCTTTGAATGGGGGCTACCTTATAGAAAAATAGCACTGCCGTACTAGTTAGCCCAAGTAGGAAATTTTGTCTCTGGAATTGTTCTTGTGCTCTTGTGTGTGCTCGTTGAAGCACCTGATGGGCCGCTGTGAGATACAGGAAGCTGTACTAGATGGGCCTTGGGCGTGATCCAGCAGGGCTCTTCTTATCTGATCTTACTTCGAAGACCAACTGGGCTGATGACTTTTCTGTCCAGTGACAGGGCTGGTTTATTCCTCCAGAGCTGTCTGTAAGGCACCAAGATGCTGTGTGTGTGTTGGGGGGGATAACTTTGTAGCTGCAAGCCTTATTACAAATCTTGGCTTAAATCGGGGAGTGGGTTGTGAAGGATTCTGGGTCCTCACCAAGGTCACCAAACCTGGACTCCTGGAATAGTCTTGCGCTAAATAGCCTGACTCCACAGATTACATCATCCATTTTTTGATTGGTGGGCTGTGATGTAAAAGATGCAGGATTCTGCTAGGCAGCATGTTTGATACCAGGAGGCAAGGGGGCATGCTACTGGCCCCTCCTCGTTTCTTCCTATCTGAAGATGTTCTGCTACTTGTTTTCTTGCTGTGTGCTATTATTCTAAAACAGCGGTTTTCAACTGCTGTGACGCGACACACTGGTGTGCCGCGGGGCCAAGGAGTCAGGCAGCAGCAGCAGCAGCCCACGCAGGAGAAGTGGCTGCTCGGAGCCACGTGTGGCAGCAGGAGAAAAAGGGGCAGCTGTGCAGAGGCTTGGACGCTCCTGCTTGCCTGCCCCGCGTGCTGATTGGGCAGGCAGCCAGAGAAGCCTGGAAGAGCGGGTGGGAATGTGGAGGGAGTGAGAGCGAGCCTGAAGGTGGAAGCAGGTAGGAGCCAGAAGCAGCTTACTGGTAGAGGATCCTGGAGAAACCCTTTTTCTTGCCAGCAATGCCCCAAAGTGACCCTGGTAGCGGAGCTGTCCTGAGGATTGCGTCCTGCATTTCCTTCCCCTTACCATTCCTTAAAGGGGAAAAGATAGAGCTTCTCAGGCTGGGGCATCATGATGCCCCAGTTTGAGAACCTCTGCTGCAGACGTTGATGAGAGTCAGCGAGGGGCTGTTAGCTCAGTGATAGAACATGTTCTTGATATGCAGAATGGCCCCAGGCTCAGTTCTTGACATTTTCTGGTATGGCTTGGAAAGAGGCCCCTCTCTGAAAATCTTTAGAGCTACTGCTAATTAGAGGAGAACTCTGAATACTAGATGAACCTGAATGTTGTGATTTCGGCATAAGGCAGCTTCCCGTATTCAGGTAAGTGAAGTGCAAACGTGCTGGCTTAAGTGTCAAAGCAGCTTGTGGGTGGCATGTCTTAAACCCTCTGTTTCTTTTCTATGAAGGTCGGGCTGGCCGTGTTTCCAAAGGATACTGCTATAGACTAGTCTGCAAAAGCTTTTGGGCAAACTACATACCTGAGAGCACCATACCTGAGATGATGGTAAGAATTGTATACTGAGTCTCAGTATAGACTTGGAACAACTTTTTAAGAGTAGAGGTTTTAAAATACACCTTGTGGTGTGCAGAGTCTTCTTTTTTAGATCCTGCAGGGCTCTCAGGTTTTTGAGACACCTGTTTGACCAGGAATTATGGCAAAGCAAAATAAATGCATTCATCGTGGGCAGCAAGCTCTCTAGTTTTACCAATTCATGTTCCAGCCTTTCTTTTGCTCTTGTATCCTCCTCATCTCCTGAGTGACTTACAAATCATTCCCAGGGCTCAACCTGCTTACATTCATCACATTAAGAATCAGGTTAAGTGTCTTCAAGCCAGTGTCAGAGCTAGTTGTTGTTTTACAAGACACCCACTTTTTTTGTGTGGAAAAGGAACCTTGAAAGTGGTTTGCTAAGGAGGGGACAATTGATGATGCATTATGGGATGGGGAGAGGACTGGCCAAACTTGATGGTATAAAACAAGACTTATGAAAACAGTCTGGATGTAACTTAACACTGTTCCTTTTATTTTTTCCTTTTAGCGTTGTCCATTGGAAAAAACAGTGTTAAAGGTGAAGCTGCTTGACATGGGAGAACCAATAGCTTTGTTAGCAACAGCACTGTCTCCTCCGAAGATCAGTGATATTGAACGCACCGTATTACAACTTAAGGAGGTGGATATGTTGTTTGATATCTTATCAGTTAAAATTGCTGTTAACTTGGCATATAAGACACAAAATAGTTAGTTGTTTCCCTTGAGCAGTTGCAAAACTAAGGGTCATCTGGATCCCTTTCAGTCCAGTTTCAGGACAGAAGTAGCTTTGACTGCTGTGGTGGATGATTTATACTGAGTACTGGACAGGAGGGCTGCATCCCTGTTGGTCCTGCTAGATCTCCCAGCAGTCTTTAACACCATTGGTCATGGTGTCGTTCTGGACGGAGTGTCCTTCCTGGCAAAAGGCGTTAGTGGGAGACACCTGTTTGGTATCCTGGCCTTTGGCATGTGGGGCTGATGCGGGGTTTTACTTTGTCCTCCGTATTGTATAACACCTAGGTGGCATTCATTATTGGCAAGTCAGTTTCCTGCCAACATTATTGTTGCTTTTGTATTAATAAAGATAGGAGCACTTGCTGTCGGTGTCCATTCTGAAGGGGAAAACCAATATGATGGCGAGCTGAGTTTCCTAGGAAGGGTGTTGGCACAGCTACCTGTAGACCAGCGCCTTGGCAAACTAATAGTGCTTGGCAATGTCTTTGGTTGCTTGGAAGAATGTCTTATAATAGGTAAGTGAAATGTCAACAGAAAAAAATAATGGGTCAGCTGGAATGGTATAGCCTAACACCGCCTCTAAAATTATTTTGATATTTCCCCTGTATGTTTTGCCGAGAGGGCATTTCCACTATATTTGATGGAAGCCTGTCTAGTTTGGCTAACCCAGTATTGCCCACAGTGGCTGGCAGCAGCTCTCCAGAGTTTCAGGCAGGAGTTTTTCTGAGCCCTTCCTGGAGATGTTGCCAGGAATTGAACCTAGGAAGTTCCACATGCAGAGCAGGCACTCTGCCTCTGAGTTATGGCCACTTTCCCACTTGCATTACAGGTTTAACCTAATTGTCTGTGGTGCTCCAGGGGGGAGGGAGAGGTTGCTTACCTTGGAGAGATTGATTTGCCTGCTTCTGCTCTCCCACATTGCAATGGTAGGCAAGTATGTTTTTAGAAGGGACATTTTTCCTTTAAAGGGCCCTTCTGAGTAAATTGGATTTCATTTAATGTAATTTTCGGCATCCGTGGAAGTTTTGGGAACAGAACCCTTACAGATACCATGACACAACCTGTACTTACCTTTTTCTAACTGCTGGAGGTCCAGCTTCCTATTTCCCATGGTGGTCAGTCAGATGCTCTTGAAAAGCCTGCAAGCAAGTCATGAAGGTGTAAGCTTCAACCCCCCCTGTTTCTCCCATGAATATTTAAGATATTTAGATGTATGTGGCTTCTGGCTTTGAAGGTAGATTCTGGGCACTGGTCCTCTTTGTGGGGAAATTGGAGGGATGCAATTTCAATTAAACATTCTTTGGTTCCTTCCAGCTGCTGCCCTCTCATTGAACAACTTCTTTGCCATTCCTTTCAGGCAGCAACTTGATGGATACAGGTATTTTCATTAGGGCTATCATCTGATTTTAAGGAAATCTTCATCAATAACCTCCTCTCAGCTGTTAGTGTTTAATATAAGTCATTTACACTTTTTTTTAAAAGATGCTGCCTGATAAATTAGGGAAACCTTTTAAAACATCCAGTATGTTTTTAATTGATAAATGTGATTGAGTAATTGACTGTGGCCCCAATCCTAATCTGTGCCACCAGTGCCAATTCATTGGTGCCAGAAAGGTACACTCTGCGTCCAGTGCTGGACGGGGCAATTCAGAGGCAAATGGGAGATAAGTAAAAATTATTTTTACTTAGCCTGTGGGTGTCCTCAGACATGTACCACCTCTTTTGGTGGCATATGTCCAAGGACAGAAAAGGGGCAGGGAGGTTTAAAATGGAGGAGATTAGATCAAATGTGTGCCATTGCCACCAGACCCATAGGAACATAAGAAGAGCCCTGCTGGATCAGGCCAAAGACCCATCTAGTCCAGCTTCCTGTATCTCACAGTGGCCCACCAAATGCCCCAGGGAACACACAAGACAACAGACACACCTCCTCCCTTGCTACCCAGTTGTGCCCCTAGTCCTCCCCCTCCCCACCCACAGCCCATCACTTCCAGGTGGGCTGCTGCTACACGGCCTGGACCACTTGCCATTTCCAGCAGCGGCCCAGTTGCATGCTCTGAGGTGTTTTGCGATGCCATAGGTTGGATTGCACTGCCAAAACACTAACCCGAGCATAGAATTGAACTGTAAGGCTGCAATTCTGTACACACTTGTCTGGGAGTAAGTCCCATGAAACTCAATGAGGCTTACTCCTGAGTATAGCTGTGCAAAGGATTGCATTGTGCATTTCTTTTATTTATAACACCATCATTTGAATGCTTACATTTCATATTTCAGAATCAGTACGCTAAACCTCCAGCAGCCTGGTATTGTATAGCACAGCACTCCTGATTGACATAAAAATGGCAAGGAGTGGGTAGAAGTGCAGCAGACCCAAGCAGTTGCCCCCAACTTGCTCATGGGGCAGGGAGTTAAATAGGGTGGGGACAAATATCAAGAAAGCTGTCTTAGGGGCAGCTACCAGCTATTAATTCAGAAGGTAGTGGAACTTGCAAGACCTGTGCTGTTGGCAAATACTTAATAAGTACAATTGCTTTGTTTAAAAAAAAGTCATGATATGCTTTTTTAACTTGGTTGTGTGACAATTGTTCACAGGAACAAACTACATTTTGCTGGGAACAGCAAGAGTGATTGCATTGCACTGGTTAATGCGTTTAAGGTAACTGTTTCCCTCTATCCCCACTTTGTATGTTATGGAAACAAATCTGGGATGCCAGGAAAGATTGAATGTGTGCCATGACTCTCCCATTGTTGCAAATCTGTTGTAAATCATGACTAATTTTTACACAGTATGACCTTTGTGGCTGTCAGTGTGATAGATATAGAATTGCAAGAGAGGATGAATACGTGAGACAAGAAGATGTATCCAGACTTTTTGGCAGGAGGGCCACATCATCTCTTTGACACTGTGTCAGGGCCTGGAAATAAAATTTGAATAAATTTACATAAATGACTGTATTAGAGATGGAACTTATATGAATGAATGAAGGTCTTGCAGTAGTTCAGGCCTGTAAAAGGTCTTGCACAAAGCAAGCCCGGTGTTTCCTTCGCTGCCGCTGCTGCATCACAAATGTCAAACAGCAAGCAGCCCTCATTCCACAGCTCATGCAAGAGGCTGAACAGTCATCCTCATGCTGAGAACAGTTGCGTCGGTCCAGTGCAGGCTCCAGCAAGTCTCCGGAGGGCCAGAGGCTCATTGGAGACAGGGGGCTCCCTGAGAGCTGAATTGGGAGTCCCTGAGGGCCGTGAATGGCCTCTGGGCTGGGGTTTGGGCACCCCTGGTTTACAGGACTAGTAACTCTGATGATCCTCTACTTTCTCCTCTGATCCTCTGATCCTCTGATGTCTCCAGATGACTGTGCTTATAAATCGGTCCTGGTGCAGATGTCACTTACCGTTCTGCCCGTGCGCCTCTCTTTGGTGCTGCAGATCGCCCCTGACCTTTGCACCATCCAGCCACACATGCCCGGAAATTCGGGCACAAAGCCAGCTGGGGCGAAAAACCCTGGAAGCACAAAGCAACCGCAAAGATCGGGGCAGTTTGTGGCATGTATGAGAGGCTTCCCTGTGGAACGGTAAGTTCCATTTCCATGGGGAGGAGGGAATTCAAATGAGCACTGGATCCAGCCCACGGACTGGAGTCTGGAGAGCTTCATAGCTTCTTCATAGCTACGAAGCTAAACTTCATAGCTTATGCTGCTCCTATGTTTCAGAACTTATGGAATATGTTGCATTGTGATGTGTTTTAAGTACAGGTATGCATTGACAGATATCCATTGGTTAGTTACAGAATATGTTCTGAGGAATGTGGTTTTAGGTGGTATTGTTGTTGTGTAACTGTTCTTAGTGTACACCGCCATCTAGTGGGACAATGCGGTATAGCCTGAAGAACCTCCATTTTAATCTTATGAGACTGCCATTGTATATGCAGCCCGTCATTGACTGGAATATCACTATGGGGCTGATACCTGTACAAATTATTATACATCTATACAGTCATCTTTCTTTTTTGTTAATTTTAGGAATGGCAGGAAAGCAGGCAGCAAGGAAAACTTAGACACCCCAAGGTTAGTTTCACTGATGATGATTTACAGTGCAATCCTAAGCATGCCTACTCAGAACTAAGCCTCATTGAGTTCAGTGGGATGTATCATCAGGTTAATATGTACAGAAGCTACCCTACGCAGGGTATGCTTGTAAGTTGTTTTCTTCCTAGGTATAATGCCCACATCTCTGTTGCTGCAGTTGTCCATTTCACTGAGGGTATTGTTGGTGCTGTCAGATTTACTCAGAATGTTGTTGGTTTCACTGTAGAGCTGCTCAGCAGTCCGTGCTGCAAACTAGAAGTCAGGGCTTGAATGTATTTGTAAGCAGGGGAGTTTCAGTATAGAATTTTAGCCTTAGGTCCTTATTTAGTGTATTTAAATTGTAGACCATAAAGCCAGACTTTGGCTTGACTTTCCCTTCTGTGTGGTGCTTGAATTACAATGGGGAGAACCTGGTTGCCCTTCATTACTGTTCTAGGCTAGCAGGGAGCCATGATTTTGTTAAATTGAGGAGGGGGAGCTGTCAGGAGCAGTAGTAGATAAGTGGGGCGGCCAGGTGGAGCTCAGGCTCTAGGTGACACACTGCAGAGGATGTTGGGGTTGGTGGTGGCAGGTGGGAGGGTATAGTTCTCGTTGTTCAGGGTGGCAAGCCTACTCACTCTCCTTTGCCTCTGAATGGCTTGAAAATGGAACCATTCCGGAATAGGGGAGGGGTTTGTACTGCACAGACGCGGGGTGACACAGTGATGCAGGGGCTGATGTCACCACATTGCCTGACCCCAGAGGCTCTGATTCGCCACTGTTGTTCTTTGTGTCACTGGGACCAAAAACATCCTGAAAGCTTAGTATCAACATGGATCATGTAAAGACTCACTCTATAGAGTGATCTATGAGCAGAGGTGGCTTTTGACCAGACACGGATCATTTCTGTGTCTGGCAGTGGCAGGGCATGACTTTTTTTTTTTTTCTGGTTCCACAATTTCTGATGGTGATATTGATGTCTATACCAGGAAGCCAGGTTCTTAATGGATTCAAAAAGAGCATTGGTCCAAAAGGAGAACCAGTTAAATGTTTTTATGTGTGTTAACTTCTTGCTCTGTTTTTCAGGATGAACTTGACTGGGGCCGTTCCAACTTTATTCATATCAAAAGAATTAGAGAGGTGAACCAAAAACATGTCTTTGCTGTGTTCCCCACCACCACCTTGCCTTCTGTCCCCATAATACCAAGGCCCAGACCAAGCATGTAGAAACGCATGTGGAAATGCACATTTCCCATGGAATAACTATACCTTTAGACACGAAACCCACGTGGCTTTCCCTTGTCTGTGAGTTCTTTCCATCGAATAATCCAAGTACCTTTTTCATTTTTTGATCTGCAAGTTCCAGTTCTTCCACGTGCATTTTGGACATGTGGTTGTCTGGTATCCATGAAACGGAGTCCTCAGAGGACTTGGAGACAGTGCCCTAGACCAGTGCTACTCAAAGTGGTGGTCTGCAGACTGATGTCGGTCCATGAGCCACCAACTGCCAGTCTGCGGTGAATATAATAATAATAATAATAATAATAATAATAATAATAATAATAATAATAATAACATTATTTTTATCCCGCCCTTCTCCCTAACGGGACCCAGGGCAGCTAAAAGAAAAGAAAGCAATATTTCCAGAAAAGAAGCAATATTATTATCAGTATTTATATACCGCTTTTGAACGAAAAGTACCCAAAGTGGTTTACAGGAAAAAAATGGAATAGTAGTAATTCGGCACGACTGGGGTGGGATCCTCTCTCCCTGGGCTGCCGTGGGTGCTGCTGTTAAATTCAATGAGTTTTACCCCCCGGACAGTGCGTATAGGTGTGGCACAGCATGAAGGTCTGCTGCTGTCCTGATCTGATCCTGTTGTGCTTGCCCTTAGCTGTTCTGATGGGATATTGGATTCTTATTTGGGAAAATATTGCTCATTCTCTCCAAGGCAGCTGGCCCAGTATCCCTGCAAGGTTGATTTTAAGCTTTAAAATGGATACTGGGGATCCAGTCATGGTTGTTCAGTGTTACAGTGTAGTTCACCCTCTGAGCAGGTCTTTGGAAGGAGAGCAATATGTAACCTGACTAAATAAAAACTGTGCCTGTTCCTACCGAAAGCAGTAACAAGGACTGCCAACAAGTAATTTCAACCTTGGTGTTTTTTGTTACTAAGGTTACTATAGCACTCAATGGAAATTTTATCACAGAATTGCTCCAAGCATAATTGGGTAGCATGCTGAGAGAGAAAATAATGGAATAACCTTTGTGGGCAGGGACATGCCTTTGTCCACTTAGATTGTGCTTGAAGCAAGGTTCCCAATTAAACCACTGTTTTGATCTAACCCACAGAAATGTCCATGGCTCTTTTACTCATGGAACAGAGTGAGAGTTTTCATTACATCACTCAGAGAGATGTTTCCATTTTCAGTATGGCAATTAAAAATATATTGATAGCTCTTTTGTAATAAATCCTTCCAAAATAACAAAATGGCTTTATGCCCTGGTCATTTGATTTTTGGTGCAGAGTGCAACTTATAGCACAGTCCTGAGTGGCACTTGGTGCATTTGCTGAGCTGCCATAAGGTACATTTGCGCTTCCTCGGAGTTGGCTCGGCTGGCACATGAAGGCTGGAATAAGCCTCTGAGGTTCTGAGTCTTACGTCAGCTGAGCTTGGCCGACACAAGACTCTGGGGTGAGCAGGGAGGAGGCAGGAGGAGGGTGGAGGTGGGTGGCCCCGGGGGCGGGCGGGGAGCGGAAGATGGGGCTGGTACTCGGCAGTTTTGCCAGATCCAAACCCCCATTCCTGTGGAGTTTGGAGCGACTTCATGCCGCTCCATGGGAGGTGGCACAAGTCACGGGAGACCCAAAGGTGCAAGGGTGGCTTACCAGGAGGTAAGGGGAAGAAAAGTTTCCCCTTACCTCTGGCTGAGCCGCTTTGGGGACCTATCCTGCGCTGGAAACAGCACAAGCCTCTTGGCCTGCCTGTTCCAGCGCAGGATAGGATTGCGCCCCTAGTATTTTAAATATATAAATGACTGCACAAGTCATCAGTCTCAATAATTTTAAATAGGTCATTTGTGTGCCATTGTAAGTCATTTGTGATGCTGTAGCAGCAATCTGGAAGGAAAGGAAAAAATGAACCAGGTTTTTTTTTCCTCTGGTCTACAAAAACATGATCGCCTGAAGGCAAATCTCACTTGTCAAGGCAAAATAAATAAATAAATAAGATAAAAACAAATACCTGCCTGCTGTAACTTATATGAGGGCTACTTCATTCATTGCATGTTTTTCCTAAAAAGATCTTCCCATTATAAGGACCCTTTATAGATCTGATGCGTTGTATATCTGATTGGTAAAAGGATTTTGTTGCCTTGGACAAAATAAGGAATCTTATTTTTTAAGAAGTGCTTTGCCTTCATGAAGTGTATGTCTCAAAAATAAAAAAGCACTTCACATTGTGTTCAGTCTGTTGTATTCAGCAAAAAGACACCTGAGGGGGGACATGTTTGAGACATACATAATTATGCAGGGGATGTATAAAGTGGATAGGGGGGTTTTCTTTTCCCTCTTACACAACACCAGAACCAAGGGACAACCGCTCAAATAGAGTGTCTGTGGAACTCCTTGCCACAGGATATGGTGATAGAGTGGATAGGGGGAGGCTCTTTTCTCTCTCGCACAACACCAGAACAGGGAATATCCATTAAAATTGAGTGTTGGGAGAGTTAGAACAGACAAAAGAAAGTATTTCTTTACCCAGCGTATAATTAGTCTGTGGAACTCCTTGCCGCAGGAAGTGGTGATGGCATCTGACCTGGATGCCTTTAAAAGGGGATTGGACAGATTTCTGGAGGAAAAGTCATCTCAGGTTACAAGCCATGATGGGTATGTGCAGCCTCTTGATTTTAGATATAGGCTACCTCAAAAGTCCAGACTGAAGGGAGGGCACCAGGATGCAGGTCTCCTGTGTCTTGTGTATTCTTTGAGGCATCTGGTGGGTCATTGTGCGATATAGGAGGCTGGACTAGATGGGCTTTTGGCCCGATCCAGCAGGGCTTTTCTTATGTTCTTATGGCTGCAATCCTAACCACACTTTTGTTTAGTAATCCTAGCCACACTTTTGAGAGTAAGCCCCATTGAACAAAATAGGACTTACCTCTGAGTAGAGCTGGTTAGGATTCTGTACTATGTGTTACATTGTTTAGGTGGCTGAATTGTATGAAGAGCTGAAAAAAAGAGTTGGTGCATTCAACATGCATGTCAAGACTCAAACCCCTCCCATGGATCGTGAGCATGTACATAAACAACGCTTCATTTTGCAGGTACGGAAATAATGGGGTGCAGGTGGGCAGCCCGACCATGATGCAACCTGAAGTGGCTTGCACCAGTGGTGGACTGCAAGGGGGTTGTGGTTGGCAACCTTCAGTCTCAAAAGACTATGGTAGAGACAGCACCTGGTATTCCCAGGCGGTCTCCCATTCAAGTACTAACCAGACCTGACCCTGCTTAGCTTCTGAGATCATTGTGCATTTTGGGATATCCTTCATCTCATACTGCTGCTGGAGATAGCAGAGTTAAAAACATAGCACATCACAGATCACATCTTAAGCCAAAAGCTTCTTTTAAAAAAACCGTCTTGGTCAGATGTCTGAATTTACTGAGAGGGAGCCATACTAGCATTCCTGGGGAAGGTATTCCATAGAGTTGATAGGACCACATGGAAGGTCCTGCTCTTCAAGAAGACTCATTGACCCTTCCACACAGATGTAATATGAAGCTGGGCCCCAGGTACTGTTGAAGAGAGTGGTGTATACCAGGGTATACGTATGGCAGTTGCACTTTAAACAGCTTGCTTTTCTTATTTCTCAGGTGGTAATGGCTGGTGCATTTTACCCAAATTATTTTACTTTTGGATACCATGATGAAGAAATTGCCATGAGGGAATTGTCAGGCAAAGATCCCAAAACAACTATTATGGTAATTATATTTGAGCAGTTCTCTCCTCTCTCTCTCTCTCTCTCTCTCTCTCTCTCTCTCTCTCTCTCTCTCTCTCGCTCTCTCTCTCTGTGTGTGTGTGTGTGTGTGTGTGTGTGTGTGAGAGAGAGAGAGAGAGAGAGAGAGAGAGAGATCTGATAATTGCTGTAGTTTCTCATTTTTCCATGTTCTTTCATAGTATATTTGAAATGTCATTTTTTTTCCTGTTCGGTTTTGCATTGTTTTTAATACATGTTGGCAACCTTCAGTCTCGAAAGACTCTGGTATCTGAATGGTGGTTCTGGAACAGCGTCTAGTGTGGCTGAAAAGGCTGATTCGGGAGTGACAAACCCTTCCACACTGGGAGCAAGTGCAGTCTGTCCCTGGTCTGTGTCCCTGGCTATGGGCCTTCCTTCTTTGCCTCTTTGCCTCAGACTGTTGGCCAAGTGTCTCTTCAAACTGGGAAAGGCCATGCTGCACAGCCTGCCTCCAAGCGGGCCGCTCAGAGGCCAGGGTTTCCCACCTGTTGAGGTCCACTCCTAAGGCCTTCAGATCCCTCTTGCAGATGTCCTTGTATCGCAGCTGTGGTCTACTTGTAGGGCGCTTTCCTTGCACGAGTTCTCCATAGAGGAGATACTTTGGATCCGGCCATCATCCATTCTCACGACATGACCGAGCCAATGCAGGTGTCTCTGTTTCAGCAGTGCATACATGCTAGGGATTCCAGCACGTTCCAGGACTGTGCTGTTTGGAACTTTGTCCTGCCAGGTGATGCCGAGGATGCGTCGGAGGCAGCGCATGTGGAAAGCGCTCAGTTTCCTCTCCTGTTGTGAGCGAAGAGTCCATGACTCGCTGCAGTACAGAAGTGTACTCAGGACGCAAGCGTTTTCCAGACTCACAAAGAGAGTCTGGTCCAACAAGTAGCTGACGGAACATACCAAGATCCAGGTCTACAGAGCTTGCGTCCTGAGTACGTTTTTAATAATTTCATATCTTTTCAGCTAAGCTGGTGTACATGATTCTTCCCCCCCCCTTTAATTTTATTTTTGCTGCAATCTTTTGATGTAGATTGGATAAAAGATAAATGACTGGTTGAAGGTCATCCAGTAGGTTGCATGGCGAAGTGATGGTTTGAACCAAGGATTTTCAAGCCAAGAACTCTGTCTGATATGTAATGCTGGTACCTGATATGTACCTTAGGTGTTGTGTTAAAGATTACCCAGGACCATTTTCCAAATAGTTGTTTTATGTGCTTCAGAAAGTCTAGGAAATGCTGTTTTGCAAGGTCAAATATCTTTTCACCTATAGCATTTCTTGTCAATGACAGGGTATGTCAAGCTGTGCAGCTTGCATTGGGTCCTTTTGGTTGTCTGTCAGCCTTGTAGAATTATTTGAACTGGTGTTGGCTAAAGCTTCGGTTCTGAAACTTAACAGGACCACTGAGGTCCACTGAGGCTGTCTCCAGGCCGGTGTGATATCAGGGCAACTACTGGAGGTGGGTCGCAACCAGAAGTGACCTATGGTTGCATTCATTTTGGCTCCAATTTGGAGCCAAACGGACACAGGGCAGGTGGGTGGACCCAACCTGCGACCCCACCTTAGCAGTGGGTTGAGATACAGGAAGCTGGACTAGGTGGGCCTATGGCCTGATCCAGTGGGGCTGTTCTTATGTTCTTAACCACCATGTTGGTCATGACCCACAGTTTGAGAAGCATTGGGTTAATAAAAAATTCAGGGATTGCGAGCATCTTCTGGTGAGAATCTGTGCTTTTAATCCCTGAGATGTGAGAGAAGGGGAGCCTTGTCATTTGGGAGTAAAACAAGAATACATTACATTAGGTTAACAGGAAGGATAGCTTAGTACTACATATCGTGTCTCTTGTTCCTCCTTTCTACCTTTCATTTTTGGTTGACTTCTTTTCTTTTGACTTCTGTCAGCTCTCTTGTTGGTGGTGAATTTCTCTTGTCTGTTCTTATGTTCACTGTTGTGTGTGTGCATGCACTTGTGGTCTTGAAGGACTTGATGATTTGTGAGCCTGACATTCTATATCTTTGGTGAAAGGCAGTTCATAAAGACTGTTAATTATGACATTCTAAAATAATGAGGATAACTTAAAAATGCAAAAGTGCAACCTATCTGGAGGTGTTTTTTTTTTTCTCAACAGTTGAAGAATATCCCCCCTTATGGCTTCCTTTATTATAAAACACTGCAGTCACTCTTTAGACAGTGTGGCCAAGTAAAATCCATTACCTATGATGGCACCAAGTAAGTCAATGTTTATATTATTCTAAAGCAGACGTAACTTAGAATAAATTTGGGAGAGTGAGGGCCCAATCCTATCCAACTTTTCAGCACCAGTGCAACCTCAGTGCAGCCCCAAGGTAAGCGAACAAATGTTCCCATACCTTAAGGAGGCCTCTGCGATTGCATTCCCAACACAGGAAGCAGTGCACACCCCATAGGCACAGCAGCACTGGCGCTGGAAAGTTGGATAGGACTGGGTCCTGAGTCTGTTTAAAATCATGCCTTCTTGATATTGTGTTTAGGGCTGATCCAAAGACATACCACCCAATCATGGTGAAGAATCAAGAGGATTCTTTTGAATTTTTGTAGGGTGGCCCAGGCAAACTGTCAATTATTCTGTGAGGGATTTGGGAGGCTTACTGAAGGTGGGTGGTGGACTTGTGCATTCTTAAAATTTGAAGTGTTTCCTGAGTGCACTGATGACAGTGGTGAGAGCATTTGTTTCTCTGCTGGCCTCCTGGCTGCTGTCAAGTGTCATCTTCTATCCCAGAATGCACTGGGGAATCATGTGGCTATGCTATGCCCTGGTGTACTCTGTGATAGAAAATGGTGCACAGCAGAAACACAGTCGTTTCAGCACTGATATTGTCCAGAGTAGCAGTGCTCGGGCAGCCCACTCCTAACAGTTTCCACTTTATCCAGTGTGGAAACAGAGGCCACTGGACGTCTCCCCTGAGGTGAGGGGACATTTGTCCCCTTGCCCCTGGGAAAGCCCCAGCAGCCTCTATGGGGCTATTCGGGCCTGCGTCAGCAAAATAGCTGGTGCCAGTTTGACCAGTTCTGTGTGGGAATATCGGACACGGGAAAGGGAGAATAGGATACAGTGGTAGCCATTGCCACCGATCCCGCATCCCCCCCAAGCCCATTCAGCCCTCTTCCTTGTCCTGTTACACTCCCTCCCTGCCCCCATTCCACTGTTCCCCGGCCACCCAGCATGGGACTTACCTACTGTGGCGCATGTGCGCCTTGTGCTGGCAGAGCGGCACAGGCTTCCGTGCCGTGACCACATTGTCCTTCGCTGCCACAACATGCTTTTCAGCACATTTTCAACAGCATAGGCTGGTAGATCATGTGCTCCTCACCTAACACCAGTGTATATGATTGTGCCATAAGTCTCTTTGGCAGGAAGCAGCTGTTTCTACCTGACAGTTAAATCTCACCATATTTGTGGAATAACGAAGGCTGTGGTAAGAGACTGGTTAAGCAAGTCACTATTCTGTTTTTTCAAATGGCAAAATATTCTTGATTAAGGAGAGACTGGGTAGAAAAGATGCCATTTTGTGAACTCTCTCTCTTTTTAATTAAAACTTTGAATTGCACTGATTTATTTGAGATAACTGCTATATTTGTGAGTTCTAATCCCCAGAACACAGTGTTGCCTTTTCTTTCAAATAGAGCCTTTATAGAGTTCTCCCGCAATCCAATGGCCGGCTTCAAAACCCTGCCTGCAGTATACATTGCCCTCAAGATGTCCCAGCTGCGAACTCGGTTTGAACTTAATGTACACTTTCCAGAAGATGTTGAGGAGAAAATAGGAGGAGGAGCAAGTGTTACTGTGAGGGGCACACGGTATGTTGTTACGAAGATTCACCAGGGATCAAACTAGAGTCACTAGACCAGTGATTTTCAATCTTTTTCACCTCACTGCACACTGACAAGGTGCTAAAATTGTCAAGAAACACCATCAGTTTTTTGGCACACCACGCTGCTGGCAGGGGACTTGCATCCCCAGTGGCCCTACTAATAAACTACCCTAACCCTGTCTTCCGCAGCACACCTGCAGTCCATTCACAGCACACTAATGTGCCCTGGCATGCTGGTTGAAAATTTGCTGCGCTAGACCATACACCTGTTGTAAAACCCATAACTGTGCCCAATCCTAACTGGGACCATAGTGGCAGAAAGGGTTAAACTCCTCCTCTTCTTCCTACTCCTTTGCTGAAGTTCAGATGAGGACCCACAGGCCTCAATCATGCAATAAACATATCATTTGCTTTGGGTCTTGTAAATGGCACTGAGCCAGTCCCTTTAAAATTTTTTCCTCCATTTTCAGAGGCACTTATTCAAAACACTATCCTATGATTATGTGTGTTTCTAAGATAAACGGAATTCAGGAACTGCAAATTAATTAAATGTGATACAGGTTTCCCCCAATACCCACAGATTCTATGTCTGCTGTTCCTTGTGCCCATTACCTTTGTTTATATTTGTGCAAAGCAATCAATATCTTGCTTTTACAGAACTGTATAAGCATGAAACTTATAGACAGGTAAGCATGTAGGAAGCCTGCATGCTAGAGGGGACAAGTCAGTGAATATTAACAGAAAGCAAGATTGCTTCGCTTAATTCTAAACGGGATAAAGAAAGATAACGGGTGCAGGGGTGAGTGGGGATAGGGTTCCCGCTTGAGTGAGTGGAGATAGAGTTTCTGATATTGGGGGAAGAACATTGTGTTGGCAACCTTCAGTCTCGAAAGACTATGGTATCGCGCTCTGAAAGGTGGTTCTGGAACAGCGTCTAGTGTGACTGAAAAGGCTGATTCGGGAGTGACAATCCCTTCCATACCGGGAGCAAGTGCAGTCTGTCCCTGGCCTGTCTCCCTGGCTATGGGCCTTCCTTCTTTGCCTCTTGCCTCAGTCTGTTGACCAAGTGTCTCTTCAAACTGGGAAGGGCCATGCTGCACAGCCTGCCTCCAAGCGGGCCGTTCAGAGGCCAGGGTTTCCCACCTGTTGAGGTCCACTCCTAAGCCCTTCAGATCCCTCTTGCAGATGTGCTTGTATCGCAGCTGTGGTCTACCTGTAGGGCGCTTTCCTTGCACGAGTTCTCTGTAGAGGAGATCCTTTGGGATATTCCCTGCAGATACTGGGGGACACCTTTGTTTGCTAACAGTCTGGAAGGGCCAATTAGCTGTGTAGGCCCCTAAAGCCCTTACCACTGGAAATGCTACTGAGTCCCACTGTCTGACCTAAACATAGTCATCTGACATTGCCCGTGTGCTTCAAAGCCTTTACAGCTTGCCATAAGAATTAGAAAGCTGCCAAGAAAAGCAAGCTGAGATTTTCAGGATGCTGAATTCTGTGGTCAGTGTGAAATTCAGTGGCTTTCCTGTGTTTGCAAGGAATGCTAGGATGCTAAGCTCTGTGTGTGTGTGTACACATTGGGTTTGGGATGGTAGCTTAATGAAAAAGCACATGCTTGGATGCTGAAGATTCCACCTTCAGTTCCTGGCATCTCCATGCAAGGAAAGACCAGTGTTAAAAACTGTAGAGCTTCTGCCAGTCAGTGCAGACCAATGGTTCCCCAACTGTGAGTCAAGATCCACTGATGGATTGCAACCTGATTTTTGGTGGGTCCCCAAAGGGTGAAGGAAAGGTCAGATAAGTAATTGCCTCAAGTCCTGAGACTGTTTAAAAATCAGATACTGTAGCTGCTAACTACCCCACAAGAAGCTTTAGAAATGATGCTTTATCATGGCTAACTTGATAAGTTAAGGAAAGAGGAAAAATGTTGATCTGAAAATTTTATGCCCCCAGGGCCAACATATTTAGAAAATATCAACTTAACCCATTTCTTTCCAGCCCACAGGTGTACACATTTGATCCCTGTTCCTATATGATTGTTGGGCAGAAATGGCTTAATTCATCTCCAATAGATACCATGGCTCATAAAACTCTCAAATTGTTTTGAGAGAGTGAAAGCTCTCTTTTTACATAAAGAGCCCTGCTGGGATCAGACCCAAGACCCATCTAGTCTAGCATCCTACTTTTTGTACTAGCCAATTAGATTTCTCCAGAAGTCCATAAGCAGAGGATAAAAGTGCTCCCCTTTCCCACCACTGCTCCCCTACAACTTATTTTCAGAGGCATGTTACTCTGAACCTGAAAAGTAGCCATCGTGGCCTTATTCTGACCTTGCTCATGAAAGAATAGATGTCTGGAATGTATGCCCTAGCCTGGTTCTTTGCCTACATAGGTTGCTGAAGGGACATGTGGGTTTGATACTGTGCAGGCCCTGCACTCTGCTTGGAATAACCCCAGGAACATTTTTATTTGAAGGGAAAGCTTCCCAAACTTAGTAGTTCAATGACTTCATTTATTGTGCTTGACATTTGATTTTAGAGTGAAGGTGGACTTTCAGAAGCATACAGTGGCACCTGTGCAGAAGTTTTGTGAAGCTTTGGAAACATTGCAGACCATCAGCAGTCTTGAGTTATCCATCAATGTCACTGAGGTACGGGTGTCTTAGAACTACAGCACAGCTTCTGGTTACGGTGGTGAATTCTACAGCGAGGAGGTCAGGCACCAGATTTTAATTGTGCATCTCTCTCCACCACCCAAATCCAAAGCAGGCTGGACCATCCAGAGTATGTTCTGAAATAGATCCACAGCTTCAAGTGATGAGTGGGGCCCTTCTTGAAGCCCTACTACCTAGAACACAGCATCTAAGCACATATTTTTTCCAGGGGCTTACTGAAGTTTGTAGCTTCCAAACTAGGGGCCCCCATTATAATTGCGCTCGCCCAGCGTGAAAATTGGGCTCTCTCATATCTTGAAATTATGAACAAGATTTGCATATTTTCTCTTCTGTCATGTGCGTCTGATGAGTTTCTGTTTGAGAACTATGTGCTTATTTCTGCCAATCATCTTCTTAATGATGTCACATCCTGCTTAATGATGTCACTTCTGGCCTTCAGCAGGCACCATGAATGATATTCGGCCCACTATATGAAATGAGTTTGACACTCCAGTTCTGGAGTTTGGATTAGGTCTTTCCCATTATTTCTATAAGCAACATGAAGTGGGGACATCTAAAGTTTCAGCCCTACTTTTGTCCGTAACTCATTCACACATGCGTTGCTTGAAGTTGCAGTCATTGTGGAATGAGCATGCCTGTGTGAACTAGCACATCAGAATGTTGTTTTGAGTGCTGCAAGATTCTGTATTCTAACAAACATTTATACTTAACAGTTTAAAAGTAGGGTGTTTTTTCTATTTGCAAAAAATAAAAATGTTTGTGTTGCAAAGTATGCTGTTTCCTTTCAGGTAGTAGAAGTTGGACACTTCTGGGGTTACAGAATAGATGAAAAAAATATGACTTTACTTAAAAATCTGTCTGCTCAAATCAGCCGCCTAGACTTGAACCCACTGCCAGTTCAGCCCTACCCAGGCTTGGTTTGTTTGGCATCATTCACTGACTGGGAAAGCGAGAGATACTACAGAGCTCAAATCCTGTTTGTATCAGGAAAGAGTGCAGAGGTATGTTTTTTATCCACAGTGCTAGAGCATCAAATTACAGTATTATTATTAATAACAGTATTTATATACCGCTTTTCAACTAAAAGTTCACAAAGCGATTTGCAGTGAAAAATCAAAGAACTAATGGCTCCCTGTCCCAAAAGGCTTACAATCTAAAAAGGTTAGGTTGGCAACCATTAGTCTCGAAAGACTATGGTATCACACTCTTAAAGGTGGTTCTGGAACAGCGTCTAGTGTGGCTGAAACGGCCAATTTGGGAGTGACAATCCCTTCCACACTGGGAGCAAGTGCAGTCTGTCCCTGGTCTGTCTCCCTGGCTATGGGCCTTCCTTCTTTGCCTCTTAGCCTCAGACTGTTGGCCAAGTGTCTCTTCAAACTGGGAAAGGCCATGCTGCACAGCCTGCCTCCAAGTGGGCCACTCAGAGGCCAGGGTTTCCCACCTGTTGAGGTCCATCCCTAAGGCCTTCAGATCCCGATGCAAAAGAATACCAGCAGATAGCCACTACAAAAGACACTGCTGGGGTGAGGAGGGCCAGTTACTCTCCCTCTGCTAAATAAAAGAGGAGCACCCACTTGAAAAAGTGCCTCTTATCCAGTTAGCAGGGTAAACAGTAGTGCAAAAGGTTTATATGGCATGGAAGTCCAATGGGTGGCCTGTGGGCCAGGCTAGGTATGATGTTAAATGTATCATTGACTACTTGGAGCGGTTATTTTTATTAATAAAAAAAGTAATGCAAAACACTCAGTGTGTTGATTTGAATCAAGGCTATGGGGAGGAGGTAGGGTCTATTCAGGCAGTATATAATCTGTAAGAGCTGTTGTCCCTCTCTGAAGCAAACCCGAGGGCTCCAAAAAACTAAAAGTTTACTTCTAAATGCTGAGTCATAATTCATGTGAGGCGTCCCGATCACAGGTAAAGTCTCTTTTTTTAATTCTTTAACCTTGAAGGAAGTCTTTCCATGCTTTTGCGCCGGCAGCTTGCACTGCTTCAAAGTGCTTTACGGCTGCTCTGCGACAGCCTGCACTAGCAGAACATGCGTTCTGCCAACACATATTTTAGATAGGAATGGGCCGTAAGTTTGCAATCTTCTTATGCTTTCCTGAGAGTACAGTGGAACTTACTTCCAAGTGAGTGTGCACAGGACTGTAAACATGCTGAAAAAAATTCTTTAATTTGGTGACACTACTAATAAAAATGCAATAAATGTTAAACCATGTATTTCATTTAAATATAAACAAATAATAAAACCATAAAACCATCAGTGTGAACAGTAATTAGTATTGTAACATAAAATAGCTAACATTAGTAACTAGTAAATATTGTAGCAAGAAAGAAAATACAGAATCTGGGCATGTGGAAATTGTCCAGAAGAAAATGGGAAGACTTGGCAGTAAAGCACGATGCGCTGCTTTTTTAGAAAATAAAGTAGAAGGGCAGAAGATAAGTGATTCATTATGTCACTGTTTGTGTTGTTTTGTGAAAAAGACAGACCTTTTGTATGCTGTCTCTTCCTTCCAATTGATTATGTGCTGACACATTTGTCTGGGTGAGGGTCATTTCATGTTGTGACCTAAAATGGCTTCCTTGTGCCAGCTGTGCTATTCAGCGAGACTTTGGTGTAGCTCTTAGCACGGATCAGCTGCTGTTGTGTGTTTTGTTTCCATCCCATCTCAGAATAGTCTTGCTGGTAGATTGCAACATTGTGGTGAAAGCTGCAGGGCAGTAGCCCATGCCCTGCAAGTTTGCAAACCACTGTGCAAACCCAGTTCCCCTCTTGCCCTAGCTGCTATGCGAGTGCCATTTCAGGAAGTCAGCTCAGGAAGTTAAGAAAGATGCAGCCAAACGAGTAGGTTCAGAGGAGATCGACAAGGATGATCAGGGGGCTGGAGGACAAGCCCTATGAGGAAAGGTTGAGGGAACTGGGCGTGTTCAGCCTGGAGAAGAGAAGGCTAAGAGGGGATATGATAGCTCTCTTCAAACACCTAAAGGGTTGTCATAATTTGTTCTCAACTGAAAGCAGAACTAGAACCCAATGGGTACAAGCTGCAAGAGAGGAGATTTCAATAGGACATCAGGAAAAAATTCCTGACGGTCAGGGCAGTTCGGCAGTAGAACAGATTGCCGAGAGAGGTGGTGGACTCTTCCTCACTAGAGATATTCAAGCAGAGGCTCGACAGGCACCTGTTGGAGATGCTCCAAGAGGGTTTCCTGCCTAAGGCAGGGGGTTGGACTAGATAACCTATTAGGCCCCTTCATAAGAACATAACATAAGAACAGCCCCACCGGATCAGGCCATAGGCCCATCTAGTCCAGCTTCCTGTATCTCACAACAGCCCACCAAATGCCCCAGGGAGCACACCAGATAACTTCCAACTTTATGATTCTACCGTGGCCATTTTGAGTGACGCTTACATATTCAATATGGCAACCTCTCACAATAGGCCCACTTGTGAGAGGTTGCTATATTGAAGTTGTCAGTCACCCTGCCTTCTTATTCTTGTGGATAAATTGTCAGTCTTTAAACTGCTGCTGTTTTTGCAGGTTTTCTATGTAGATTATGGCAATAGAGCAAGTGTGGCTTTGGACCATCTGCGAGAGATTCCAGGTCACCTGCGAGAGCTTCCTTTCCAGGTAGTGGCTTCTTTTTGTTCGTAATGACTCAAGGGACAGTTTGGGGTGGGGTGGGGGACACGAAAACCTTTCGTTTCAGACTCTTATTTTGCTGAAAAATAAATGCATCCTTTGTGGTTTAGGCTCTGGAGTTCAAAGTGCGCAGAATGCGGCCTTCAGCACAGTCTCTCATCTGTGGAGAACAGTGGAGTTACACGGCAACCCAAAGGTTTGCTTCCTTGGTCAACGGCTGTGCTCTGATGGTGAAAGTGTTTTCCATTGTGCACAGCATCTTACACGTGGATGTGTTCCGGTACTCAGGAAAAATGGATGTAGTGAACATCCGAGACACACTTATTCAGGAGTGCTATGCTGAACTGGCCGAAGACTCCTATGAATCAAAAGTATGCACTATTCTTTGCATGTTTCTTTTTAATATGTTGGGGCCAGGGCTTTCTTTTATGTCAGACTCAGGCAGGGAGGAGTGCCCCAGATACCTCTCAAAACCTTTTCAATTTTTTCTACTAGCTAAGCAGTGAAAATCTGAAGCAGCTGTTTTCAGTGTCGGAGGAGAACAACGAGGACAGAATCGCAGCTCTCAAGAAGAGCTCAAGCGAAGAAGAGAATCACTTGATTGACATGCTGTTGGAGAGCTATTCTGCCAATAGGTTAAATGCCCCAAACTGCAAGGTAAGCTGAGAAGCCATGACGTATACATTTTCATTTTCCGAATTGAATGTTACGGTTGTACTGGGGGATGAAAGCAGCTTTTCCTTCCATGTCTATTAATAGTAACTTGTTTCATAGTTCAACATTGAAGTAGAGCAATTCCATAGCTTTGCAGAGAATTTTTTTTGTCCCTGTCTTTAGTGAGGGCTGAACAAAATGATGAAATTAAGTTGTGGGCTATGGCAGAGCAGCTGGCTTATAAGTTTGGGGTCAAACTTATAAGCAGTTCTTGTGCCTTTAGGTTATTATTATTATTAACAACAGTATTTATATACCGCTTTTCAACAGAAAGTTCACAAAGCAGTTTACGAAGAAAATCAAACAAACAGCTAAAGGCTCCCTGTCCCAAAAGGGCTCACAATCTAAAAGGATGCAAAAGAACACCAGCAAACAGCCACTAGAAAAGACAGTGCTGGGGTGAGGTGGGCCAGTTACTCTCCCCCCACTAAATAAAAGAAGAGCACCCACTTAAAAAGTGCCTCTTACCCAGTTAGCAGGGGTAGCAGGTTTTTATGAAGTTCTAAGACAGAGTTCTGTAGCAGTGGAGAAGCTTACTGGTTATTGCAGCATGAATTCTCTTAAGCAAGAGCTTACTTCTTTAGATACACCACAACCCTTTCACTTTGTGATATTATCAGACTTGGTCAAAGCCTACCTGGTGCCTGCAACCATGGCATTTGAGAGCTGCTCCCTTGCAGCACACAAAGTGCATCGTGCAAATGTGACCTCTTTGTCGTCCTCGTCCTCCTTCTCCTACTGCCACCCTCCTCCTGGTTCCCTTCCCACTGCCATTTTGAAAAGTAGGTCTGTGTGGAGAGGAGTTGAGACTTGTGACCTAGAGCAATTATTTCTACTTCTTTCCACCTGCCCTCTTTGCTCTTTGAAAGTGCAAGAGAGAGCCTGGAGGAGGGCAGTGATGTTGTGGCCTCTACAGGTGGAAAAGGGCAGGATAGAAATCTCTTAAATGAGTTGGTAATTCCCCAGTTATTAGAGTTTCACTCTTCCTCCCCTGGTCTTTGTCTGCAAGAGCAGGTGATTGTTTCCTGTCATTGGTAGAAATCTCCCCCTCCTTCCCAAGGTGACCACAAAACAGAAACTTTATGCTGTGTGTTGTGTTCATATTGTTTAATTTTCAGTTTTATTGTGTTTAATTTTTATTGTACTCAGTTGTTAGAATGTTAACCTCTTTGGCCACCCATAACGTGGGGAAAGGAGGGGCCTGAATCTATTGAGTTTCTCAGCATTTGTCCACTGCTGTATCACTTGGCATGGTCCGCTTATTGGAAGTACTACTGGAAGTAACTGGCAGTGATGGGATCACCAGTTACTCTCAGAATAGGAGGTCACATGACATGACAAATGCCAGTATGAAGCTCAGGGTGGAGAGGAGGGATTTTCTTGGTGTATAAAAAGTGTACGCTAGAGCTCTGCTGCCAAGCCAAGCTTTCTACTGTTGCTTGTTGGTTTTGCTGCCAAACAGCGGAGGTCTGGGGGTCCTACACATACCACCAGATACCACCTCAGGTGCCACAGGTGGTACGAGTACCACTGGTTTAGAAATGCTGCGTTAAATAAACATAGAAACAGGGGTTGGGCTCTTCGTGGACAAGCTCAGACATTACTTGGCTGGAAGTGTTGTGTTCTTTTCTCATTCTTGAAGGCAACGCTTCTTGGTCCGTTTAGCCCCTACAGCCTGCAGTTCAGCAGCATGACCAGAATCTCCAAGTTCAGGTAGGAATGGTGTCTTGCTGGGCCTGGTGGGCAGCTCATGTCTTTGCTGTTTGCAGACAAAAATGGCTGTATCTTAAGCACCTTTGGTGATCTCGCCATGTTAAACATCAGAACAGTGATGTGGTTTTACCGGTAGTAACAAAAGTATCCACAGCATGAATTTGAGTTTTATCTGACTTTAATTATTAGATTTCATTTTTTGTTTATTCTTTTGGTATTTCCAGTTAATTGTGTTTTCCTAGGCTGTTAGTCACTTTGGACTTTCTTTAGGAAGAAAGATTGGGTTACATACCGGAAATGAAATTAATCCAATTAACACCACAGCCGTTTTCTTCAGTTTTTGTACTGGGAATGCTCTGTAAAGCAAGTTTATACATAAACCATTAAGTTTGCGTGTCGTTTCCCTACTCGCCTCTACCCCACTTAGGACTGTGTCAGTGCAGAAGGACAGTGTAAACTCTGTCATCGTTGTGGATTCCCCTGAGGATTCATTTCAGCAAATGTTGGCTGCTGCCTCTGTGTCCGTAAATACAACAGGTGTGTTGGCAACCTTCAGTCTCGAAAGACTCTGGTATCGCGCTCTGAATGGTGGTTCTGGAACAGCGCCTAGTGTGGCTGAAAAGGCCGATTCGGGAGTGACAATCCCTTCCACACCGGGAGCAAGTGCAGTCTGTCCCTGGTCTGTCCCTGGTCTGTCCTATGGGCTTTGCCTCTTAGCCTCAGACTGTTGGCCAAGTGTCTCTTCAAACTGGGAAAGGCCATACTGCACAGTCTGCCTCCAAGCGGGCCGCTCAGAGGCCAGGGTTTCCCACCTGTTGAGGTCCACTCCTAAGTGACCATTATAGATAGTCATTTGTGGATTTCCATGCCTGTGGATTAACATGCTAGGGAAACCAGGTTGCTTGCCTGGTTTCCCAGTTCTGGTCACCTCAGTAGGGTGACTACCCTCCTCCTTTTGCAGACAGGCTTGGGACTGTCCTTGGCAGAGTTATTGTCATGAATGACACACGGATCCCAGCAGCACCTACAGTAGCATATTGGCTGATAGAACGACCTGCTCTCCAAGCGCCAGCTAAGGAGAAGAAGCCATTTGTGGCTTGCTCTCTAGTTCTGTTAAACACATTTGTGAAGTTACTGCGTTCTTAAAAATTCCTTTTTCTTGACAACAGGATCCACAATGCTGCTAAAGGAGACTTCTCTGATGCCTCCGATTCCTGGACTCCCAGCATTACTCAGTATGCTGTTTGCACCTGTTATAGATCTCAGGTGTGTGCGCATTTCTACATAACTTAACCATCCATTTAACAAACGCTTGAACCGCTTTCTTTATAGTCCTCCGGACAAAATGTGAAGTGCCCTTTCATAAGGGTGTCCTGCTCCATGGTACTAGTCCAATAACCACATTGATCAGAACTCAAATAAAATTGTTGCTGCTGTTTAGCATTCTTGGTGGTTTTTAAAATACGTTGTTAGAGTTTTATTTTTGTTTCTACTATGATACTGTCTTTTTATTATTGTAAGCCACCTGGAATACTATTGTAGGGAAGGCAAGGTATAAATTAATAATAACCTTCATAGGAATTTTTTAGCCAGGCCTATATTTGCTAGATACAATTTTATTTAAAATGCCTGAAATTGTGTATAAACAGAGACAGAATTTTGGGGTGGAGAGAAGAAAAGGGAAATGGAAAAGGTTAAAAGTGAGGGGTGTAGGGAAGATGATACTGAGCAGTGGCATAGCTCGAAGGTGTGCTGCCCAGGGCACACCTTTTTGGACTGGCCCCTAACCTGGGTCATTCCCACTGTATGCAACCGGAATTGTACTCCAATCACATCCAGAGGTGTTCCAAAGACCAGGGAGACCACGTGGCCTCAGGCCTTAAAACATTCTGGCCTTCTGGTTTTCCTGAAAATCTGAAATGTCGTTCTAAGGCAGGGGTGTCAAACATGCAGCCCCAGAAGCAATTTCTCTGGCCCCCATTATAATTGGGCTCTCCCAACATGATAATTGAGCTCTTTCATATCTTAAAAATACGAACAAGATTTGCACGTTTTTCTCTTCTGCCATTTGCTGTTAATGAGTTTCTGTTTGAGAACAAAGTGCTTATGTTTGGCCATCATCTGCTTAATGATGTCACTTCCAGCCCTCAGCAGGCATCATGAATGCCAACTTCGGCCCTCTGTATGAAACGAGTTTGACATCCTTGTTCTAAGGTGTCCTGAAGGCCTACCTGGGCCTCAGAACACCCTTAGGAACACATTTGAAGAGGCATGGGAGAAGTGAGGGGGGCACGACCCTGGTGGGGGCAGCATTGCCATCCCATCAGAAGAGTACCGCCCATGGTCCTGTGATGGCCCCCAGCTATGCTACTGATACTCAGTGCACATGAAGAAGAGAGGTGGGTTGGGGTCTAAGGGACCAAACCACACATGACCTTAAATGAGTCATCATGTAGTTAGAAGCTTAGCTTTACTCCCAAGGAGCACCTGTGTGTAACTGTGGAGCAGTGATTGTGGGTCAGAGTCTTGGCATGAAGGTAGGGGTCATTTAGTCCCTTACTTCTGTACCTGTAAGTTACCTGTAAATGGTAAGTTTTACATTAAAGTGACAGTGGAAGAAAAGCACAGCATAGCTTTAAATGCTGTGTTTGCTAAGGGTGATTTACTAGTTGTGTCCCATAGCAAGTGTTTAGCTTGTTGCTAGAGGAACCTTGAAGCTGTCTAATACCATGTGGGTCATCTAACTCAGTATTGTCTGCCCTGAGTGACAGTGGCTCTCCAGGATTTCAGGCAAGGGTCTTTCCCTACCTGGAGCTGTCAGCATTGAACTTGGAACCTTCTACATAAAGACCATGTCCTCTACTATTGAACTTGCACTCTCTTTCTCCCCTATCTCCCATGTCCTTCTGTTTAGAATTAATGAAAGCAGGAAGAGATATATTGGTGCCCTTTGTGGCCTGGGGTGGCACCATGACCTGGGAAACCCCGTCTTTCCAGATCATGACATGGAGCTTGCCTTTGATGTTCATATTGATGTGGAGGATATAACGCAGGTAAAATGTGCAATTTGTTGCATTATAATAAATGATTGGAACATTTTGTGCTTTCAGTGACTGCAGTTAGATTTCTTGGAAGGCCATTCCCAGCCTTCAACAGAATTAAGAAGCTGTTTGATTGCTGTGCACTGAGATTGCATGTTACTTTCAGGCAAATAATCTTGTATGTCAAAAGCCTTCATATTTGCAGAATACGTATCGGACTTTGAGTGACTTCCTTAAGCCATTTCTGCCTAGTGTTGTGTATACGCAACGTGGATCAAATGTGTACACCTGTGGGCTGAGCAGAAATGGGTTAAACCTTAGACCCAAAGCTTGGTAGAGTAATGGTTCTGAAAATAGGACCGAAGCCTCTCTGAAGTTGCTAGGAGATGTGAACATAACCATGTACAGTAGTAGTTTTCAGTGCCTTGGTAATGTCCAGGTCAGATAAGCACAACATGTTGTGCACAGGGCATAACTGTATGACTGTTAAGGATACAGCAGTTAGACTATTATCCGACACCCCAGTTCATTTTTGAGTGCAATTCAAAAATGCTGTTGAAGCCTTAAATGGTCTGAGAAAAGGATATGTGAAGGACCTTCTCCCACATGAACCTAACCCATGTGAGATAATCAGTAGAGGCCCTGTTGCAGATTATTTTCATCAGGGTCCAGGCCTTTTCTGGATGTGGCGTCAGCTTTTGGTTATTTTTTTATATGTATTCATATGGCATCTTCCTTATTGTACTCTTAGGTGAAGTCTTCTTTTAATTCTCTGGTGGAATTACACATTTCAAATTACTCAAGAATTTTGTTCTTACTCATGCTTTTTTCGAACCCACCAAAAGGAACGATATTGAGACTTTAATTTGAATCAGCAGCACTCAAACTAGCGACTGCTGTGTGCTCAGAATGTGGCCCCCATCCAGACCACATCTGAGCATTCCACCAAGGTGCCATGCAAAGTCCCCCTTAATCGGGGGGGCAGGGACACTCTGGGCAGTTGTATCATCTGCCCAGCATCCCAGAATGCTGTGCAACAGGACTTTGAGGCAGATAATAATACAGGTATTTCTATACCGCTTTTCTTGGTCCTCAGATTTCTCCTCGGACTTTATTCAAGGCGGTTTACATAGGCAGGCAAATTTAAATCCCCATAGGGATTTTTACAATTTGAAAGAAGGTTCTATCTTTTAAGAAACCACAACATTCAGATGTTTCTTTCATGATCTGGTCGCACATTCTGGCCTCCATCCTCCCACGGTCAGAGCAGATGGAATAACTCGGCTCAGCTTGTCACCTGCTTCAAGGTTGCACGGTGCCGGTGGCCTCAAACTGGCGACCTTCGGATGTTATCTTCAGGCAAATGGAGGCTCAACCCTCTAGACCAGACCTCCTGCCCAGATGCGACTACCCAGAGCATCCCTGTATCCCAGTCGAGGGAAACTTCATGCGCGGATCATCCACCAGGTGGAACCGAAAAGTCCACTCACCAGGTGGATGATCCGCGCAAAAGTTGGATCCGGCCCCCAGGCTGTGGTTTGAGCGACCCTGATTTAAATTAATATTTGTTTAAAAGTAATCAATTGATCATTTAAAAGATATTTAAATAATTAAGTGGTTGACAGCTTTTATTTAAATGGTCTTTTATTTAATCAGTAATTTGTTTAAAATCTAGGCAGTTAATTCTTTAAACTCCACCAAAAAAATCTTTAATGAGTTTCTAGCCTTGTTATTTTCAGATTTTGTCCATTCTCTTTGCAGATAAACATCCTAAGGTTGGCGATTAACCACTTAATGTCTGATGGCCCAAATAGCCCACTGCGTTTTGGTGTAGAGAGAATTGCCCAGTTACAGAGCAAAGCTCGCCAGGAACTTATAAGGTAGCCTATGTCTTTCTCGTTTCTGCTGCAGCATTTGTAAGTTCATTTTTATACCTGATAACTTGTGTAACTGGGACAGCGGGATTTTCCTGTCAATTCTCTTCCTGTAGCCACATTGCAACTAAGGCCCATGCTAGTCATGACTTTAAAGCTGCCTGTCTTTCTTTTGGACAGCAGCTGAAGGAGGGGCAGATCAGGATTATGGTGCAAGAGCGATTTAGGCTGCAATCCTATCCACACTACTTGGGAGCAAGCCCAATTGACTAACGGGACTTACTTCTGAGCAGTCATGCTTAGGATTGGTCTGTTAATGTTCTTCCCTTCCCTGCCTTCAACCTAATAAAAATTCCTCCCTTCTCCTTTTGCTGATTGCTTCTTCCCTGTTGAGAGGACTCCCAGGAACTGGATCCTGCCCACAGCTCAACAGTAGGCCATTCCCAGAGGCTGCCTTCTTGTGTCCATCACAACCACTATAGTCTGCTAAGGGCAACATCTTGGTCGTGGTTACAAGTCGCAGGCACACACAAGGAGATGCTCCTAGTAGCTATTCCCTTTCTTTGGAACTCCAAGACTCCGTAGCTTCCAGAAGTGATCCCTGACCTCTTTATTAGAATAGAATAATTGGAGAGAAATTCTGATGGTTCTTTGTGGTCTCTCTGCATGTACACTAATGGAACCTGCCTCTTCATAAAGCTGTCTTTGTTGTCTTTAATTTTATTATGAATCCACCTTTCACTGCTTTTATCTTTATAAAAAAAAAGATTTGTTTTACCTCTTCTTGTGGAGGAAAACTTTTTTCCTCAGACAGTAATGTTCGCTGTATCGACTCTTGTGCCCAATGTTTGCAATTCACCAGGCAGGCACAAAAGAAAGAGCCTTTCATCTTAGAACTGTGCCCCGTTATAAAAACTCTCATGGAGACTGTCTGTTCAAGTACTGTAACCCTTCCCCCTGGCCACTCAGGTCTCTGATCAACCCAAGGTCTAAGTCTGCTTCCTTGGGTTTGTCAAAGACTCTGGTTCTGTCACCCCAACTTAGAGGTCAGCCTTAACTTCCATCAATTTCGGAGACAAAGTACTGTAAAAACCAGAAGTGTCTGAGACCCTCAGAATCATCCCTAAACAAAAAACAGAAAAATATACACCCTTTAGCCTTTCCTGACGTCCAGGCAGTCGAAATCTCTGCCTTAATATCTACTTACAAATTCTGACCACATCTCAAATCTCAACAGAAAAAGCTACTCTGGTATTGTTATGCTGGGGCAGCCAAGAGCTTATTCTTTTTTGAATTCAAAGAACATTTCCTCTGCTGGTCTTGCTGCTCCGTGAGCCACTAATCTTCTGCTCAGCACTCAGCTTTCCTTGATTTTAGAGGGAAGATTTTGAGGGCCCATCTCAACAGCCCAGTCTGAATTCCACTCTGAGGTACAGATGCACATTGACCTCTTGGCCACACAAAAGCCTAAATTTACTCTTCTTTCTCCACCAGCACCCAGTAGCCATATAATCGTCTGCTGTGGGTGCAGTCTAATCATTGGACTTGCTTGGAACATGAGCTCTCTGAAAACTCTAGACTTAGCTTCAGAGCAGTCTTTTGTATCAGTGTTTCTCAGCGTTTGTCCCCTGCTGTACCTCTTTGCATGGTCCACCTATTGGAAATACCACTGGAAATAATAGGCAATGACATCATTGCCAGTTCCTTCCAGTTTGGGATGCCAGAGGTGACACTTCAAACACCTGTAGGGTGGACAAGAGGTTTTTTTTTGTCCATGCAGAAAGCACATACGGGAGCTCTGCCCACCAAGTTGAGCCTCTCCCAGCTGTTTGTTGTGTTGCATTGCTGGTCTCATGCCAGGTGATGGGTGTTTGGGGATCTTGCTTGTACCACTAGACACTGCCTCAAGTACCACTGGTGGTACCCCTACCACTGGTTGAGAAGCAGTATCCTATACCAAGAGTAGGTGATCAGCTGCCTTTGCCATTGTACAAAGATGTGAGATCTTACAACTACTTTAGAAGATGACAGTCTCTTTGGATCTGGAAGTTCAGCATCCAGAATGCTTTAACAAGGATTTGCCAGAGTCCTCTTGAAAGGTCCACTTAGTGGATGTTTCAGTTTCCCACAAAGAAGCTTTGTGGGGCCAGTCTGGCTTCAGTGACTAGTTAAACAGTAATTAAACAGTTCCTTAAAGGACTGAACAGTTTGCATTCTTCCATGAGTGGCTCCTATTAGCACAACTGATGGGTAAAGCCTTCAAACCTCTTGCTTTGTGCGATTTGCACCATCTCACCATGAAAACCACCTTCCTTTTGGTCCTCACTTCTGCTGGGAAACATGGTGAACCCTGTGCTCTTTGTGCCAATCAACCGTACCTACTGTTCCATGCAGGCAAAATTGTCCTTAATCCTGTTTTTTCTTCTGAAAATGATTCCTTCTTTTTCACCTCCAGCAGGATATTGTTTGGCCAGCATTTTCTTTAAATTGTTCTTTATTTTTGTACGCTCTGATGCTGTGTACATTGAAAATCTGAAGAGAGACAGGCAGCCCAATCCTATCCCCGGTGGCTCCGCTGGGTGCAGCGGCACCAAAATGACTACCATTGCATCCAGCGGCACAGCCGGGACTGCTGGAGATCTCCTTGGGGAAGGGGAAATTTGTCACCTTCCCACAGGGAAAGCCTCAGGCCCCACATTCGGGCTTCTCGAGTCTGCACTGGCTACATATCCCTGGCGCCTCTGCTGGGTGCAGTGGCACCAAAATGACTACCACTGCATCCAGCGGCACAGCTGAGGCTGTCGGAGGTCTCCTCAGGGGAAGGGAACTTTTGTCACCTTCCCCCGGGGTAAGCCCCAGGCCCCACATTTGGGGTTCTCAAGTCTGCACTGGCTATTTTGCTGATGTAGCTCTCTGTCTTGGGCTTTGCAGCTCTGCTCTGCTGGGCTGACCCCCCTCCGGGGCGGGTTTCTCCCGCTACCCCACCCTCCCCGTGCACTGTTCTGCCCATCCCCACATCCCCCCCGTCCTGAAAATACCGCTGGCCGGTGCTGCAGGAGCACTGGTCAGCCCTCCACATGGCACTGAAGTTCAGCGCCGGCTCTGATGGTTAATGGGATTGGGCCTTAACACAGTTCTGGGGATGTAAAAGGACCTAAATATATTCATTATGTATTCAGGGCAATTCGTGCAGAGTTCACTGCAGTCTGAGTTAATTGTATTTACCATATGTCATCACTATTTAAGAGGAAAAGATGTATTTGAAAAACGCATGTAGACAGAATGAATTAAAATGTATCACTGCTATGCTCTTGCGTAGCTCAGGGAGAGAGGAGATGGCAGGCAGGGAGTCTGCTGTAATCGAGTTGTCACACAGAACAAAATGTTCTAAAAATAACGTGGATTATATGTATAGATGAATAAGTGCTCATACATGTGTATACTCAGCCAATGCAAACATCAGCATTGGGAGATTGACTTAAATGATGTTTATGTTTAAACATAAACATAATAGCTGAAGCAGCCATCAGTAATTCGGGGAGCCATTGTAGTGCTGTTTCCACTATTCAACTCACCTAGCAATCTAAGGTTACTCTTACAAGAAGTTATTTGAAATTGTCCCCCCCCCCCGTAATTTGACCTATAGTGACTGCCACTATTTTTGTTAAAACCCTCTTCCTATCCTGCAGCATCCTTGAGAGTTTCTGCATTTTTTTAAAAGGAATACTAAGAGTGGTGCTGAGTTTTGCTTTAAATTTGGGGATTGGGACCTCCACTAATGTTCAGGGATCACACTTTGCCAAAAAATATAAGTGCATTTCTTGGTAGCTGGCTTTTTTTTTTTCCTAAACCCAGAAGCCCCTAGAACTACATTGTGGATTGGCATAGTATCTCAGAGTTTCTAGGTTTAAAAAAAGCCACACACATTCCATGACAGGGTTATGAAATACACCTCCCCCCCCCCCAAATATTCTCGGCAAAAGTTATCTTTTAAGAACTTCCACCTCTATTTTATTGCAAGACCACTTTGTTGTTGTTCTCATAAACGGAACTGGAAGTGCGATTTGGTTGAGGAGTTGTAGTTTCAAGAGGGAATTCTTGCTATGCTTCTTACTCACTGTTGTGTTTTTCTTTGCTGCAGCCTGTTTTGCAAATCAAAGCCTCGTGAAGTAGTTACTCCCCAGTTTTACCCAAAACCGTATGAATGGAGTCAGGTAATATTTGCTGAAAGAGGGAAGATTGTTAGACGAAGCCAGGCCTATACCACTTGATATACTGGAGGAGGAGGGGGGAGAAGCTGCAGATCCCCTCTGACTATGAAGCGCGGCATAGGCAGGGACAGGCAATTTGGGGCCTGCTTCCCCTCCCCTTTGTGTAGGAAGAGCATGCCTCTTGGCTCTGTACTGCTCTATTTGCAATGGTCAGGCACTTGCCAGTGTGTGTGTGTGTGGGGGGGGGGAGAGATTAAAATCCCCCTCTCCAGAATCCTCTGAATGTTTCTATGTCATAATGCAGTGTTGCTTGGAGTGAGTTTGAGGTGACATAATTTAAGAACAGCAGCCCCCAGGAGACCCTGTCTCCAGCACTCCTGCTGCCGTGCAAAGAATTTCTATTTCAAGGAAAAGCAGCATGGAGCAGTGGGGGCTGCACGCTGTAGTCCTTAGAAGCGAAAGGGAACCTATCTTTGCCCTCTCATCCATGGAGGGCACTTGTGCTTGCAGAGGCAGGATTTGGGTGGCACGAGGGCAAGTGCCGCTCCTGACCTCAAAACTTATTTATAGTCCCCCCTGATTTGCAAGTACCAGTGTAGGTTTTTTTTGGGAGGGAGGGGGGAGATGATGTCTGTCTCCTCCCATATCAAGCCACCTGCCTGCTGTGGTCATTATCAGAGACCCTCCTTCACATTGCACTGCTGTCCAAGGTGTGGCTGGTGGGGGTGCGAGACAGAGCCTTTTCATTTGCAACCCTCCAATTCTGGTGAAGCCAGGCTGGCTTTTAAGCAGGCTAAGGCCTTTTGCCTTTCCTTGGGTGTCTTCAGTTCTTCTGTTTATATATGTGCCTGGCTCACCATTTCTGTTCAGATTGTTACTGTTGTTCTTAATTAACTTTGGTTGGCAACCTTCAGTCTCGAAAGACTATGGTACAAGCCTTCAGCATCCGGTATTCCCAGGCGGTCTCCCATCCAAGTACTAACCAGGCCTAACCCTGCTTAGCGTCCAAGATCAGATGAGATCAGGCATGTGCAGGGTAATATTGTTTTAAACCACCTTGATGACTCCTTTTATGAAAATAAAAAAGTGAGCTAGAAATATTTTAAATATATCAGCATTGTTTTAATGTTTAGTAATATCTTTATAGGGTAATGTAAACATTATTTTATTGTGTGTTTTTTCATTAGTGGGAGCCCTCCCTTCTTGTTGACCAGACTGAACAGAATGAGGCAAGAGGAAACAATGCTGTCGTTTACCAGTTGCACAAGTTGGTTTTGTTAAATGCCTAAAGCTCCAGTTCTCAGCAGACTTACTAGAAGGAAATCCCATTGCATGCAGTGGACTTGTATATTTTTTCCCCCTAATAAGTTTGTCTTGGATCAGAATGTTAAATGTTTACAGAAGGCTAACTGTTAAAGCATGAAAGAAATGCTGGGAAATTAATGTGAAGTCCTTAGGTCACAATTCATGTTTACTGTCAGATTCCTTGAAACAAAAAAGAAGCCCAAGCGTGCCTGGAATTGTGCCTGAATTTGAAATAACTTAGTGTTTAAACTTCTAAAAGAGAAAGATGTGTATACTCTGCCACAGTTCTTTGGATGGTGTTGACAATGGCTGTTACTGCTTTGTCATTGGTTTAAAGTACACTGGAAATTTTAAGTGTTACATTTTATATTTGCTTTCTGTGCTAAGTTCTAGACTAAATTTCTAGTTTGCTTGGGGGAGGGGAAGTTAACGAATACAGCATGCTATGTTTTGGGACATGTATATTGTATGCAAAACAACAGCAAATAAACACAGATGAAAATCCGTTGTTCTTTTTCCAGCCACACACAGCAAGATGGAGATTGCAAGCTTTGTTCTAGCTAACTTTATTGTTTCGTTCTAAAATGCATTCCATAACATAATAAAAGTTGGCGAGAGATTTGTGTTCGGCTTTCTGTACAGCGCTACTGTTGGCCACAATATAGTCCTGTTTTTAAATGGGCACTTTTATGAGGACTGGTTCATGTTGACGTTTGCTTTAATACATTTTCTCAAGACTTATCTTGTGCTAGCTAGCGCGACTTCATTAAACACATTTCCACCATTGCTGTGATGACACAGGGTTTCCTTCAGACACATATTGGGTGGAGGTGCTTCAGCACATTGCAGTTCCATTCTATGGAAAACCATGCTTGGAAAACAAATGCATGGTGTTGAACTGTATGGTGTTGAATCCCATTAAATTGACTCCCATGCGGATGAGAGCTTAGGTTGTAAGCTCTTGATTGTGTTCCAGGGGCAGGTGAGGTTCCCCTGTGTAATTTTCCTGAACTGCTTCTCCCCTAATCCCAATTCTGTTTACTGTGCAGCAGTGGTTTCCAAACTTTTTAGCACCAGGACCCACTTTTTAAAATGACACACTATTGGGACCCACTTAGAATCAAGAGACTAAAAAAAAGGTCCACCTTACCAGCTCAAGCCTATGTTTTTATCCTTTTTACTGTGATTGGGGGGTGCCTTATGGAGCATTTGTTGAGCTCCATGTTAATCAGATCAGGATTCTAATGGCCTTGCATTCCCTTTTGGCTGACCTTCGATAGGAGCCAAGGCATGGTTGCTTACTCATGAGTAGATGTGCACGTGTGGCTGTTTCCATAGTTTGCCAGCTTGGAGGAGGACTTCCTTCTTAGCTGTTTTTGGGGGCCTGCATTCATTGCATGAGCACCATTCTGGTGCTGTTGCTTTCCTCTTGGCATACCCTTTGAAATGGACTGATGCATGGTTGCCTACTCATGAGTAAATATGCAGTGTGGCTTGGGTTCACTTTCCATAGGACTCCATGTATTTTCAATTGGCAGCTATCAGCTTGTCAGTTTCATGATCCTCCAACAGTCAGGTCTGAACCCACTGGTGGGTGCTGACCCACTGAGAAACACTGCCTTACAGAACAAAAGCATACAGATACCTGCTGTTCTGGGGCTTGGATTTGGGTTGGGAAAAAAACCAAAATGGCATTCTTCCCCCTGCACAATTTAGCCTCTAAAAAAATCCACAAGACGTCTGATCATGATCTGCCCACTATCCTGTCTAGCCTGTCCTTAAATTATTGCAGAGCCACCCAGGATTATAACTAATTATAAGAATTCATTCTGCTTAAACCTTTATTTCTTGGGATGTGCTGCCACCTGGTGGGCACTGCATATTTATCTACAGGCCTTGCTGTTCCCAACATTTGGTTTCTCTCTGCTGAAAAACTGTGGTATGCTTCTGAGCCATCTATCTGGGATGTGTATTGGGGATACTACTTTGTGATGGCTCTGGCTCCTTCTGGAGGGTGGGCTCCAGAAGGTGGAGTGGGGGAACTATTTCTGCTCAACACCATGTGTATTGGAATCCCGGAAGATCTGGCGAGGAGGTGGAATGTGGTGTCTGCAGTGGCCCCTGTAAGAGTTAAGGCCTGGGCTTTCAGCAAAGGGTGTGCTGCACAGCTGCAGCCACTAGAGGAAATGAGGTACCTAAGGCTATGAGGAGCACCTGAGGCAGGAAGGGTTTGTGGGTTGTAGAAGGAGTGCAGGTAGGAGAGGAGACCGACTTGGCTTACTGACTCTGGACTGGATACTCTGACTGACTCTGTGGCTAACAGACCTACTGGACTGTTGACTTAGGGCTCTGCCTTGTGGACTGACCTTCTGGCTAATTGATTATCTGGCTCACTGACTAATGGACTACTCGAACAGGCTGCGGAGAGCTGGGGAGCTAAGGTGTGCTGCTATACCTGGAAGGACTGCTGCCTTAGGAACTGGGTCTCTGCAGTTTAAATAGGCAAGCTACCCTGGTGGTGGAGTCTAGCAATACTGCAGTAAAGAACTGGGGCCATTGTTGGGGAACAAAAGGGGAGCTAATTAGCTTAGAGTGGGCATAAGTTCCCTAAGTGAGGCTTGGATTGGGAATCTGGCAGAACACCGTGGCCATTGGCTTGTGATGTCCTGCAAGATTCTATCCTGTCCACCATACTATTAACATCTACCTGAAGTCGCTGTGGGAAATCATCCAGGGGTGAGGTGTGAGATGTTATCATAATATGCTCTTATACATCTCATTTCCATTCTTAGCTGTGGATTCCTTAGATTCGTCATTCTCAGACTTTTTGTTCTCAGGTGCCCTTTATACTCCTGAACAGAGTCTTGGGGAGCCCTGTTGGTATATATGCAAAGTCTTGAGGAGCCCCAGAGTGTATGCACGTGTGCGGAGTGACATAGCACTGAACAGATGGTGGCCACTTACTGTGTACTTGTGGAGCTTTTAAGGGGTCTAAAGAAGCACTACGGCTTCTAGGAGCACACTTTGAGAAACACTGTCTTAGATCAATGTCTTGAGTTAGTGAATGACTGGATGTGAACACATGGACTGAAATTAAATCTGGATGAAACAGAGGCCTTGGATGGTGGCTGGAATGTGGCTAGCTTGATGTAGTACCAGCAGGTTTACAGTCCATAATGGCAAAGCAGGAAAACAGTGACACAGATTGTACCACAACTGGTGAATGAAGAACAGTGGACTGAACACCATGAGGCTCTGAAACCCATGGATGTTTGTCCCATAGAACAATCCTATGGGATTCAGGGTATGGTTGGCTCAGTCAGGAGATCCTCTTTTGTTAGTGATGACCCCTGCTGGGTTCTGCCTGTGTTTCCACCTAGTTGAGGGTGCAGTGGCTAGGTCTGTTGCTGGATTGCTCCTAGATTGAGCTTGATCATGGGTTTGGGGAGGACTGTTGGAAGTGTAAAACCTTTCCTTTGACCAGCAGAAATTGTTTCCCCATAACTCAGGAGCCCTTATAAGATAGCTTTTATCACACCAAATGTGCTGCTCCCCCCCCCCGATTTGGAGTTGGTACGCTTCATCTGAATTTTTGAGGTGTGAGCCTTCCATGTGGGGAAGTAAATATGGCTCTGTTTGAATGTGGAGCATTGGACTCCATAAATCAGTTATGGGGGTGTGTGTGTGTGATTACATGGGTCAATGAAAAGTGTGCCTTTAGACCAGCCATTTTCAACCTTTTCCAGCTCACGGCACACTGACAAGGCACTCAAGTTGTCAAGGCACACTACTAGTTTTTAATCACATTATTAAGTTACAATTTAATATAACTAAGGGCACAATCCTAACCAGGTCTACTCAGAAGTAAGTCCTATTTTGTTCAGTGGGGCTTACTTCCAGGAAAGTGTGGTTAGGATTGCAGCCTTAGATCATTACAAGACAATGAAAGAAATTCCCCAGAAGCTTGGAGAGGCAGGTGTATGTGGTTTCTGGAAAGGAAGAACAATGTTTTGAAGCAGGTCTGTACAAACTGTTATCAACTGATACGCTTGAGATGCCAGGAGGTGCTGGCAAAGAGATGAGACTGAGCATACTGGAGAAACGGGTGTGTGTGTGTGTGTGTGTGAGGGGCAGTGAGGACATGTGACTGAAACAAGTGCAGGATTCACTGGAGTGGGGGGGGGAGAGAGAAAGAGAATGGGAGGCAACTGGTTTTGAACTTTGGAAGGTGGGGAAGAGGGAGGGGTGGGGAGGGGCAGTCAGAGGGGTTAACTGCAGTTATGATGGGGGGATGTGTGTGCAGGAGGGGAGGGGGAGGGGGTGGGGGAGAAGAGAAAAGCATCACTTGGCTGCTCATGTATTCAAGAAAGAGTGCGGCCAAGCCTCTGTACGTCTACTTGGTAAGTGTGAATAGGATTGTGACCCAGCGCCCTTCCTGTCAAAGCCTTGCCAGGGGAGGCAACACAGGCAGGGTCACTTTAGAGCATTGCTGGCAAGGAAAAGGGTTTCTCCAGCATCCTCTTCCCGCTAGCTGCTTCTGGCTCCTACCTGCTTCCACCTTCAGACTCACTCTCACTCCCTCCTCACTCTCACTGCTCGCTCTCACTCCCACCATGTTCCCACCCGCTCTTCCAGGCTCCTTTAGCTGCCTGGCTGCCTGCCCAATCAGTGCGCAGGGCAGGCAAGCAGGAGCATCCAAGCCCCTGCGCAGCTGCTCCTTTTTCTCCTGCTGCACGCGGCTCCAAGCAGCCGCTTCTCCTGCTGCTGCCGCCTGACTCCTTGGCCCCGAGGCACACCTGAGGCAGCCTCCACAGCGGTTGAAAACCACTACCTTAGACTGTGGCCTCTTGGAATCCATCAATCACATAGTCACGTTACTGATCTGGCCCTATGACCTGCAACAGGCATCTAGCATCAAGTGCATATGTTAGAATGCATGTTTCCTGCATGCCTGGAAATAAAACATTTGATCATACAACAGGGGAGCAAAGGTAATGGTCAGGAGGGTAATGGGATAGGAGAGCAGAGAGGTAAAGGGAGACCATTGGGGGATGTTGAAGGTTGTGGCAATCAAGGCAAAAGATGACCAGGGTGTGCTCAAGTGTTTTCATTGAGGGGACAAGAGAGGAAGGAATTGCTCTCATAGTGGCCAATTGGATGCCTCTTGAAAGCCCACAATCAGAGCCTGGAAGCCAAACCCATCTCCTTCTTTTGCACCTTATCAGCAAGCCTCCAGATGCAGCGTAAAGTTTCCAAATAGCTGCTATTCATAACTAACAGCCATTGATAGATCCATTCCCTAAGAGTGTGCAGTAAATTAATATAGCGTTTCTCCAACTGTGGGTCGGGATCCACTAGGTGGGTCACAAACCAAATTCAGGTGGGTCCCCACTCATTTCAATGCATATTTTACTTTTATTAGACTTGATGCTACCATGGTATGTGACTGCATTTGGGGAAATGTGACAGATCTGTACTTTGAACAGGCTATTAGGTAAATGCTTTGAACAATGATAGTCAATGGGGCTTACTCCTAGGTAAGTGTGGATAGGACTGCAGCTTTTGGGATGTTTGGGGAATTTTTTTTTAAGCAGATCAGCAACTGCTTGGGAGGGTTAGGATGGTCCATCAGTTATGGACATTTAATACAACCAATGATTGCCATTTAAAGCACAGACGCAACCATGTCTTTAAGGATAGCTACACGTAAAATATGTATCTAATTTTGTTTTAACGTTTTAAAAATTGATTTATACATTTCTAATTCCTTGAAGAAAAGCCAGCAAGCTTTTCTTGCTGTTTTGATGGGTCTTGTGTTTTGCATCCTTGTGAGTCCTCTATTAAAAGTTATTTGGAAGCATCTTTGGGGCTTTCCTCCTTGTAATTTTCTGCTGCATCTTTGTTGCATGAGATTGCATCTGCCCTGGATGCCTTTAAAAGGGGATTGGACAAGTTTCTGGAGGAAAAATCCATTACGGGTTACAAGCCATGATGTGTATGTGCAACCTCCTGATTTTAGAAATGGGCTATGTCAGAATGCCAGATGCAAGGGAGGGCACCAGGATGAGGTCTCTTGTTATCTGGTGTGCTCCCTGGGGCATTTGGTGGGCCGCTGCGAGATACAGGAAGCTGGACTAGATGGGCCTATGGCCTGATCCAGTGGGGCTGTTCTTATGTTCTTACGCAGCTTGAGAGTTCCCGAGTGGCAGGTGCACCTGTTCAATGTGCGGCTGCAGCAACACTAGCAAATCAAAGAATGAGGTCACAGCATAAACATAAATGTCAGATGGAAGATGCACATGGTTTTTGGATAAAAATAGAACGTGCACAGAGATGTTTGAATTGAGGCTTTGGAAAAACAAGCAGGGTTGTTTGGTGATCCTCCTGGTGCCTGCCTGCAGATCCTACCCTGGGCACAGAGCATGTCAGCAACCCCTGCCCCACGGCTTCATCGACTGAGAAGCTCCTCCCTGAGCCATGACAGCTTGTGGGGCTCACCTGAGGTCTGGCCTGCCAGGGAAGAGGCCAGGGCCTGGGTGCTGGTGCTCAACACTGGAGGCACCATTGGCATGGGGGGCACAGAATGTGGTGGAGGTGAGTAGGAGGTGGGGCGAGAGGGAGTTCCGTGGGCGCATGCAGGAAGGTTTTCTGCTTAGGTTTCTAAAGGAAAATTTTAGCAATACTCCTATAACCCAATCCATTGTATGTCTACTCAGAAGTAAACCCGCTGAGTTAAACCTGAGACTTACTCTCAGGTAAGTGTGAATAGAATTGCAGCCCTAATGCCCTTGAGGATGTACAGCCTACTTTGCTCTTATCACTGACTTGGGGTGCAAGCCTAACCCCAGCAATCCTAACTTTCCAGCACTGACTTAAGGGCAATGCAGCTCCGAGGTAAGGGAACAAACATTCCCTTACTTTGAGGAGGCCTCCGTGAGTGACACCCAACAGCAGGATGCAGCACACGTCCCATTGGCACTGCTATGCCAGTGCTGGAAAGCACTGACATAAGGGGTTAGGATTGCACCCTTGGTCATACAGAGCTTCTTTCATTTTGTAAACAAGAATAAAATTATATTCTTTGGTGCATCTTTCATTTTAAACCCTATTATTTTTCATAAAGGAAATGAATGGAGCTATTTTATTTTCCATTTGTTTTAAAATAGATGTTTTAGCTACAGAGGCTGCCCATCCCTTCCTTTGCAGCCTGTAGAAACCCTTCAGGCCTTTTTGGTTATATCCCCAAGCCCCCACCCCTGTTCTTGGGGTATGGTGCGGGAAGTCTTGAACTACCAGGGCTAATGTAATCGTGACTACTTTTCTCCTCCAGCAATCCCAGGCTATGGGGGAAATCCTGAACATTGACTGTTTATGGACCTCCTCAGAATAGGGCATGCACATGCCCTACATGCACATTTTGCACATACGCACACACATACAAAACACCCCAGTGCACACAATCCCTGAGAAACTTCTACCTTAAGGTAAAAGCAGGTATTTAAATAGGGGCTTTCTCTTCTGTATCTATCACTAGGACTTGCTCCAGAAGCAAATAAGTTAGTTGAGGCCTTGAAAAAAATGCCCATGTTGCATGATGAGGAATACGCAAAAGCAACAAAGCTCTATAGCTCCTGTGAGTTTCCAGACAACACTTTGGTGCTTCCGTAAGTAAAACGGGTCACTGCTTAGCAAAGGGGTCCTGAACTGTGAGTGATATGCTGATATTGCAAGGCTGGATGGAGAGGTGGCCTCTCGGTTGGGGTCTGTATGTCTCTCCCTGGTTTTCTGCACATCATATGTCCAAGGCAACATACACCTAATGTTAGAAAATAAACATAACTCATAAAGCGCCATCATAGCAGTATAGAAAACCCATCTCAAGAGAAACCATATTATTTACAAGCTTGCTGGAATAGCTGTGGTTTTTGCTCAGATAAAAGCAGGCAGCAAAAGGCCAGGCTGAGCAGCTGGAGGGCCATTTGTAGCACATTAATGAAGATCCAAAGGGCCAACAGCATAACACTAGATCAAGGAGAGGAGGGTGATCAGGTGTGGATTGAGCTGTCAGACTGAGTAACCAAACCTGGAGCAGCTGTTGAACATGACTAGCTAGGCTCCTATTGGTACCTCTTATCACCTGGACTGAAAAGAGGTGGTTCCATCTACTATATGAGTGGTGCTATATGACTTCAGAGATCAGGCTGGTAGCTCCCTTTGCCTGGAAATTACCTGGTGACACAAAAGTGCCTGAAACCCTGGTTTGGGACATCCAATACTTTACAGAGTTGCCCCAGGAACTGCAGGCCATAACCAAGAAGACTCTGACATCAATATACACCTGTCAGATGGTAGAATGGGCCTCCAACAGAGATGGGCCTCCAACAGAAAGAAGTGATCTTGGGCAGATTTGTACAGTGGCAGGCAGACTCATGAGATGAGATGTGCTGCAAATACAATTAAACGAAAGGTCCTGCTCCATATTCTTGTACTGCCTGATTGTGCAATGTCATGGATGGGTTGCTTGTAGTTAATTATTTGTCTGATTCCCTATGGTTCTGTTGCATATTTAACAAAGTCTTCTACTACTAATTGGGTAAGAGGTACTTTTTCAAGTGGGTGCTCCTTTCTTTAGCAGGGGGAGAGTAACTGGCCCACCTCACCCCAGCACTGTCTGTTCTAGTGGCTGTCTGCTGGTATTCATTTGCATCTTTTTAGATTGTGAGCCTTTTTGGGACAGGGAGCCATTTAGTTGTTTGATTTTTCTCTGTAAACTGCTTTGTGAACTTTTAGTTGAAAAGCAGTATAGAAATACTGTTAATAATGTTAATAATACTGCTGAATTGAATTTTACTAGCATTTCTCAACATTTGTATGAAATAATTGAAATGTATAGTCTAAAACTTGAACACTTTCAGAGGTTGATGGGCATGGCTAAAGTGGTTGTGCTAATCCTTATCAACATGCAAATGGTGCAGTTGTGTATATGCAACTTCCTTTTTTAAAAACAAATTTTATTCTATTTAGTCTTTCTAAAAGAAAGAAAAGAATTGTATACAGTATTCTAGAGTATTCACCCTTGCTTGATTCCTGCAACATGACGACTGATGACTGGGCTAAAATTGCTGAAGATCTTGAGGTATTGTACTATATGAATAAGATTTTTGTTAACTACAATTGATAAAGGGGATCTGATTCCTTATCTAATTATTCTTACTTTTAGAATACATTGTCAAATAATTTAGTATTTGAGGATACTTCTCTTGTTGATTATGAAGTTTTAGACATTTTGGCTGTGTGAGCAAACAGAATTTCCATTCATGGAAGGACGCTCATGAAAGGACCTCTTCTGGGGGCAGGACGCTCCTTCTGTTCATTGAGTAAAAGATTGAGTAAAAAAACTCCACAGTCAGGGAGTAAAAAGATTGAGTAAAAAAAGATTGAGTAAAAAACTCCACAGTCAGGGAATTAGAGGACAGGTCCTCTCGTGGATTGAGAACTGGTTGGAGGCCAGGAAGCAGAGAGTGGGTGTCAATGGGCAATTTTCACAGTGGAGAGAGGTGAAAAGCGGTGTGCCCCAAGGATCTGTCCTGGGACCGGTGCTTTTCAACCTCTTCATAAATGACCTGGAGACAGGGTTGAGCAGTGAAGTGGCTAAGTTTGCAGACGACACCAAACTTTTCCGAGTGGTAAAGACCAGAAGTGATTGTGAGGAGCTCCAGAAGGATCTCTCCAGACTGGCAGAATGGGCAGCAAAATGGCAGATGCGCTTCAATGTCAGTAAGTGTAAAGTCATGCACAGTGGGGCAAAAAATCAAAACTTTAGATATAGGCTGATGGGTTCTGAGCTGTCTGTGACAGATCAGGAGAGAGATCTTGGGGTGGTGGTGGACAGGTCGATGAAAGTGTCGACCCAATGTGCGGTGGCAGTGAAGAAGGCCAATTCTATGCTTGGGATCATTAGGAAGGGTATTGAGAACAAAACAGTTAGTATTATAATGCCGTTGTACAAATCGATGGTAAGGCCACACCTGGAGTATTGTGTCCAGTTCTGGTTGCCGCATCTCAAAAAAGACATAGTGGAAATGGAAAAGGTGCAAAAGAGAGCGACTAAGATGATTACGGGGCTGGGGCACCTTCCTTATGAGGAAAGGCTACGGCGTTTGGGCCTCTTCAGCCTAGAAAAGAGACGCTTGAGGGGGGACATGATTGAGACATACAAAATTATGCAGGGGATGGACAGAGTGGATAGGGAGATGCTCTTTACACTCTCACATAATACCAGAACCAGGGGACATCCACTAAAATTGAGTGTTGGGCGGGTTAGGACAGACAAAAGAAAATATTTCTTTACTCAGCGCGTGGTCGGTCTGTGGAACTCCTTGCCACAGGATGTGGTGTGGCGTCTAGCCTAGACACCTTTAAAAGGGGATTGGACGAGTTTCTGGAGGAAAAATCCATTATGGGGTACAAGCCATGATGTGTATGCGCAACCTCCTGATTTTAGGAATGGGTTAAGTCAGAATGCCAGATGTAGGGGAGAGCACCAGGATGAGGTCTCTTGTTATCTGGTGTGCTCCCTGGGGCATTTGGTGGCCCATTGTGAGATACAGGAAGCTGGACTAGATGGGCCTATGGCCTGATCCAGTGGGGCTGTTCTTATGTTCTTATGTTCTTATGATTTAGATGCAATCTTGTCAAACAGTGGTTCCCAAAATGTGGGCCGATGATGATGATAATAACAGGTATTTATATACCGCCTTTCTTGGTCTTTATTCAAGACTTTATTCAAGGTGGTTTACATAGGCAGGCTTTACTTAAATTCCTTATTAAATAGGGATTTTTACAATTTCAAAGAAGGTTCTTTCTTTCAAGAACCACTGCACTCAAGGTGTTTCATTCTAATCTGGCTTCACATTCTGGCCTCCATCCTCCCACGCTCAGAGCAGATGGAATAGCTCAGCTTCAGCTTGTCAGCTGCTTCAAGGTCGCACGGTGCCGGTGGCCTCGAACTGGCGACCTTGTGGATGTTATCTTCAGGCAGACGGAGGCTCTACCCTCTAGACCAGGACCTCCTGGTCCTCTAGACCAGACCAGACCTATGATCCATCAGCAGGTCAAGACCCCATTTTTGGTGGGTCGCAAAACTGATGGCAGATTAGGCATACATCAAAGGCATACATCAAATGCTAAGCTACTACTTTGTGGGGGAGCACTGCTGCCCAATCGCCATTGTAGACACAGAGTAAAGTGAAACTTTTTTTTAGATGGGTCCTGATACTAAAACATTTAGTTATAAATTCTATAAAGCTATAAAATTTAAAGCTATAAAACGTTCATTCATTGATTGATGAATGGTTGCATGCCAAAAGTCAAATCCAGCACTTACCTCCCTATGTGCTGATGCTGCTTCCAGTTACGGGACTCCATGGCCTGAGCTGGGAAACTCTGAGTTGTGAAGTTGGAACCAATTTAGTGAGCTACCATAGATTTTATGTTCTCAGATCTTGGAACACTTAAGAATATAAGAACAGCCCCACTGGATCAGGCCACAGGCCCATCTAGTCCAGCTTCCTGTATCTCGCAGCGGCCCACCAAATGCCCCAGGGAGCACACCAGATAACAAGAGACCTCATCCTGGTGCCCTCCCTTGCATCTGGCATTCTGACATAGCCCATTTCTAAAATCAGGAGGTTGCACATGCAGATCATGGCTTGTACCCCGTAATGGATTTTTCCTCCAGAAACTTATCCAATCTCCTTTTAAAGGCATCCAGGCCAGACGCCATCACCACATCCTGTGGCAAGGAGTTCCACAGACTAACCACACACTGAGTAAAGAAATATTTTCTTTTGTCTGTCCTAACTCTCCCAACACTCAATTTTAGTGGATGTCCCCTGGTTCTGTTGTTATGTAAGAGTGTAAAGAGCATCTCCCTATCCACTCTGTCCATCCCCTGCATAATTTTGTATGTCTCAATCATGTCCCCCCTGAGGCACCTCTTTTCTAGGCTGAAGAGGCCCAAACGCCGTAGCCTTTCCTCGTAAGGAAGGTGCCCCAGCCCCGTAATCATCTTAGTCGCTCTCTTTTGCACCTTTTCCATTTCCACTATGTCTTTTTTGAGAGGCGCCGACCAGAACTGAACACAATGGGTGTGAAAGGGAAACAGCAGTGTATGATCTTAGCTCTGTCTAAGCCCAGTGCTGTAAGTGTCGTGCAGTCTTTGGGCCTGATCCTGCACGGCATCCTGTAGGTGCAAGTTGTTCATGGAATTATTAACATAGTGTCTTTGAATTGGTAGATCTACTATGAACGATATGATGGCTTTGTGATCCTTCACGGGACAGACACAATGGCCTATACAGCTTCTGCTTTATCCTTCATGTGTGAGAATGTTGGCAAAACCATTGTTCTGACAGGATCACAGGTAACAGGCTTGGTGTGTGGTGGGAAGCCTTTAAGAGTGATGCTGCTTGCCTAGTATGTAGACAGATCCTACAGAACAGCTCTGCTTCTGCTGCTTTTATGCCAGACCCTTTTTCTGACAACAAGACTCTTTCCATCAGAGGAAGGGAGGGAACCTCTGAATCCAATTTTTAAAAAATAGGCACAATCCTAACTTGCACTGGAACAGGTAGACCAGCTGTTTATCCAGTGCGAGTTTGGGGCTGGCAGCGGCTTGACCTGAGGCAAGGGGAAGTAATTCCCCTTACTCCAGGTAACGCCTCAGCAGCTCCAGTGGGGCTACTCAGATCTTTGCCACCTAAAAAGGTGGTGCAAATCTGAGCAGTTTGGGACTGCCCTGGGGTGCCTGGGGATGGGGATAGGATCTGGCATAACTGCTAGATCCTGGCCCCACCCCTCCCTTCCTGCCTCCCCCTCCCTGAAATGCATCCTTCTCACCTCCCTCGTGCCCTCCCCATGCCCCACCCAGTACCCACGTGCTGGCCAAGCTTGGCCCATTTGAACCTACCTTCTCTCATCAGTGTGGAGGCTGGATCTGGCCACCGTGGGCATCCCTGCACCAGCCCAGCCAACTTTATGGCACATGCTTTACAGCACGTTTGTGACCCTTCCAGGCTGGTGCAAGGGACTTTAGGAGAGTTTGGATTGCACTCTGAGAGTTAGAAATTGTTAGCATCAAATTGTGCTTTTAAACCGTTCAAAGTATTTCATACCTACAATCTCACTGAGAAGCTGCATTCACTGCATGCATGATAGGAAAATGTCTTGATCAGAATGCAAAACTAACTGATAGATTACTGACACGCTTATTTGGTAATACCTGCCATAATTCTGCTTCATTTAGTGCTGATTTGTTACAGCATTCTTTGTTGCAGTGTTGTTGACAGCTATTCTAGCCAGTAAGAGCGGTGCATTCTGATTCAATCAGCTCCCTTTTCTTAACTGGTTACATTAATGATGCATTCTATTGTGCTGATTTACACAGTGCTTGACTTTCCAAAATGGATCCCCCACATTATGAGAGAGAGAATACTACTATATTGTGCTGTCTGTGGCATTTTCCTTGTGATGGACATCTCTTTTTTTTTTTTTCCCTAGGTGCCTATTTATGAACTGAGAAATGATGGGCGTTCCAACCTGCTGGGGGCTCTGCTTATTGCTGGACAGTTTGTCATTCCTGAGGTCTGTTTTGTCTGACAAATGCTTTCAGAGTTTCCTGAAATCCTTTGCCGAAGAAGAATTATTCTCTCATCATGTGGCTTGCTTAAACAGGCACAGAATTTGGGATCAGGGAATCACCCAACATTGACTACCTTAGTTTTACTTACTATCATTATCCTATTTTGTCATCTGAAAGCAAGGCTTTGCAGAGCCTGCTTCAGTCTGTTTAAAAACAAGGGCACTGTTGCCTAATCATTTGCTTTAACCATGTTGGATAGCAGCTTTAGATATTCTTAAGCACTATTGCTTTATCCATGTTATGATCCCTGATCATAGTGCTATGCCACCAGCGATTCTGCTCAATGTTCTCCCAATAAATCAACACATTAAGGCTGTAATCCTATGCACCAGTGGTTCCCAAACTTTTTTGGCTGGTGGCTCCCTTGGCCTACTGGGCCATTGGCTCCCCATTAGGGCTACAATCCTATGTACTGCATAGGGCAGCAGGTTTTTCGTCAGGATGGTCGTGGCTCCCCAGAGAGCCACGGCTCACAGTTTGGGAACCACTGTTATAAACCCTTACCTTGGAGCAAGCTCCACTGAACATAGTGGAAATATATATCTGAGTGAAGGGTGTGCTGCTTTTTATTTTTGTGGTTATTATAGACAATATTTGATTTATCAATGGACTAGATTTGTTTTTCAGATGGACCAAACCCTAACTCAAACAAAGACAAATTGTTGAATTGTGTGCTTTGCAGGTTTGCCTCTATTTTCACCATAAACTCTATAGGGGAAACAGAGTGACCAAGGTTGATACTGGAAGTTTTGATGCCTTCTCGTCACCTAACTTACCTCCCCTTGCAAATGCTGAGGTCGATATCAAAAGTAAGTGATTGCGATCGGCCTTCGGGCCAAGCTTGACATGCTCAAAAAAAATGCATGCAGGAAGAATGTGCTTCTAACAGGAAGTGCCTCCTATTTAGCAAAATATGGCCACATGGGGTGGACTGGAATATGTGTGATAGTGATCCCAGTTGAGACCAGGGTACAAAAGAATTTCACTGATTTCCATTGGGGGACACCATAGCCAAAGCCCAAACATACAAAACCAAGCCCCATCCCTAGCATTATCTACTCAGGGGTGGCCCAAGAAGAACCTTGTAATATTTGCAGAGGTCCCTGCAATATTTGGCTCCTCCTCTTTCCCCACCTGTCGGTCCTAATAAGTGGCATTTGCTATTGTATATAGATTTTCTTTCTTCTTTTTTAAAAAAGAAGAAACTGAGAGCTTGTCTTTTAGGTTGCCATAGTGTCTTTTTCTTCCTCATGTTTTTCCTTCTTGCAGTTGACTGGGGAATTGTTTGGCGACCCCATACCACCAAGAAGTTTGAGGTCCACACCAGTATGAACAGGAATGTGGGATTACTGAGGATCTTCCCAGGAATTACTGCCGCCACTGTACGTGCTCATGAAATATCATCAAGGCAGTGTCTACCCAACTACCAGCAAACCATCCATAGTTGGCCCACACACTCTCTCCTTCTCAACCATACATTTCTCAACCAGAGGAAATTATGCAAGGAAAGGACATTTCTATGGACAGCTCTATCCCGTAACAATTTGCCTATTTTTTTTTAGATCTATGCTGGTAACCATTACATCATCTTGAAACTGTATTTTCCATCATATAATGTTGAGTAATATCAGGATCTATCCACTTTGAGTAATGTGGGCAGGACTTATTTGTTTTGCATTGCTTTTCATTCACATATCCTAGCAACCTTGTTCTACCTCATGTATTGCTACATATATGTTAGACATTATTTCCACCAAATCTCCTGAAAGTATAGATTTTGCAGTGAATCAGGATATTAATCTGAATTTAATTGAAAAGTTGAACATAAATGAATGTATGAAGGAACGGAACCTAGGGCCTCCTGTGTGCAAAATGTGTGCCACTGAGAGATGATCCTTTTCCCAAGCTAAGGAAATTCATTCAAAGAAACTGTACATACAGGTGTCCCCCCATACATGCAGGGGAGCAGTTCTAGGCCGCCTGCAGGTATGGAAACCATAGATACAGGGGAATCCATTGGGTGTAATGCCTTCAAGTGTGCTCTCATGCTCATTACCTTCCATTTTCTTTATTAACCATCTGGCATGTTTCTTGCTTTAACAGATGCTATAAGAGAAAAGCAGCAGGAAGCCTGCACACTAGGGGGTCACATGACTGTCCTGCTTCCTGTTAACATTCTGTCTTCCACCAGTGTGCAGGCTGAAACTGTAAGAGCAAAGTGGCAGGCGGTCAACCTGCACACTAGTGGGACACAGAATGTTAACAGGAAGCAGGACAGTCCTGTGAACCCTAGTGTGCAGGCTGCCTGCCTGCCGCTTTGCGCTTCGTTGAAGTAAGAAACATGCTGAATTGTTAATAAAGAAAATGGAAAGAAATGTGTGGAGAGGGCATGAAAAGCCATGGATAAGAGGATCTCTCTTTCACGCGCGCATGTACTTTAGTTGACTTCACTGTCTCAGTGTGAGGTCTCTAGCATGCAGTTTTGTCTTGCCATTCATCCAGGTTGTCTTCTCGACAGGTGAAGGCATTTCTTCAACCTCCAATGGAAGGGATTGTACTGGAAACTTATGGATGTGGTAATGCCCCAAACAACCGCCCTGATCTGCTGGAAGAGTTGAGGCAAGCCGCGCAGCGGAATGTGGTGATTCTGAACTGCACCCAGTGTCTGCGAGGGTCTGTGGCTTCAACTTACGCCACTGGGCAGGTGATGGAAATGGTGCAGAAAATAGCGGTCAATGCAATTAAGCTGAGCCGGGAATGTTTATGCCACAAGAGAATTATAAGTCATTAAGCTTTTATTGCTTCTAGGATCTTGGTCATGTTGGAGTAATTTCAGGAGGTGATATGACACCTGAAGCATCCTTAGCAAAGCTCTCATATGTTTTAGGCAAAAAGCAGCTTTCGTGGAAGGAGAAGAAGCAGGTAAAGCATGCAGTAGGAATTCAAACAGCAGTTCTTTTTTTTATCCTTTTTCTCTTACATTTGAAGCTGTTGTACTGAGATCATCTAGCTTAATATTATCTCCTGCAATTTGGTGCAGTGCTCTTAACGCTTCAGGAAAAAGACCCAGCTCAGAGGTCATGTTATCCTTGGAGATTGCAGGGACTGAATTAGTGACCTGCTGTATGCAAAGCATGTGCTTTACCCTCTTCCTGGTTTTCAGAGGGAGGTTTTGGGTATTGTCTAACCTTGGTCAGGAAAAGTATTGATGGTCAGGACCAAAAATATGTCCCTAAATTTGAGTAGAGTCTTAGTTTGGGGATCTGTATTGCCTGGATAGGAGACACCTTGGAATCTTGAAAATATCATTTCAAGCTCACTGAAAATATCTAATCAGTGACAGAGGAAAAGGCCAATTCAGTGCTGGGAAATAAAACAACCAAAATCTTAATACCATTTTATAAATGTGTGGAGCATCCTGGTTTGAAATGCTGTACAATCCTGGTTTAGTGTGTATGTATTTACAAACTTTATACCCCACTTATCATGAGATTATGAAAACAGTTTATTCAACCAGCATTAAACAATAAAGCAACTGAAAGCACTGGGAGAGGTACAGAAAGAGGATCCTGTGATTATCAAAGATTGGTGCACATTTCTTGCAAGGCAAAGATGAAGTATTGAAAGCTTCTTGGTTTAGGAAAATGGATGAGCAAGGGGACATGACAGAGGTTTTTAAAATCAGTGATGTAGAGAAAGTCAATGGACAATTGTTTTCTCTGTCTCAGTTTGTATCCAGCTTGAACTGGAGGACCTTTATTCTTTTTGATTAATCCAAGGGGAGGGGGATAATTCACAGACTGCTTGCAAAAATGTAGTTAGAATGATCCTTAGTAAGTTGCTTTCAAAAGTGATATAAAACAAAATTTAAGTGATTCCCCCCCACCCCCAATTTGTTAAAAAGATGTTTTTCTTTGTTGCTCCTTCCTCCCAGATGCTTGGTGACAGTCTTAGAGGAGAAATGTCTTCCATGCTGACAGGAACCCAAAGCTCCTTAAGAAACAGCAAGTTTATTAAAGTGATGACTAAATTTATAAGTCTTAATTGCAAAGAGGTAAACATAGAATTTGGACTCATGCAAATGTAAACTTAAATAGAAAATTTAATTGTGAAAGTGGAGGATTTTAACAGAGATGAAGTGAATATGACAGTTGACAGGCTATTTTTCCTAACTTACTTACATTAAGTCCACAGATGTACACATTTGGTCCCTGTTGCAAATATGCAATGTTGGGCAGAAATGGTTTAATTACACTGTATTTATAATTGCATATGCATGTATATAGATATTGTATGGATTTTTAGTTATGTCTTCATCATATCTAATGTTAATTGACAATTTTCTTTTTAAAGTACCTTTTTATTTTTTTGTTACTTAGGAGCTCAGAGCATTAGTTCCATCTTTGGCTTGTGCTGCTGCTAAAACCGGTGATGTGGATGCACTGAAAGCCATTGAAGAAATGGTAAATATGAATATTTGTTCAGGGTAATTAGTAAAAATCCAGATTTGTATCTGTGACCTTCTTTTACTGGTTGACCCAACAAACCACACAGCACAGAGCGAGGCTTGAATTGGGGTGGGGGTCAAGGTGGCCATATTGGTGTGCTAGAAAAAATACCCACAGTTCAAAGTAAGGCAAAGTATTGAACAGTGAGCTTTTGAACACCACAGAAGTCTTCATCAGAGGGAAGATAGCAAAAGACTGAGATGGGTAGGGGGATAGGATAGAAATATTATATATGTTGATCCTGATTACAAGGAGAAGTCAAATTCTGCAGGACCTGGGAGAGCTCCCTTGCAAAATTCTCATTAGTGTTGGGGAACATCCAACCTGCTCACTCAAACTTCCATGTGCTGAGTTACTGGATAAAATTCCATAGCCTTATCAATGGCATTATTTTCAGAATCTGCATTGAGAACATAATGTTATTTAATTGTTCAAGTTATATCCTGCTTTTCTTTTATCATAGACTTCAACAGTGGCATATATAGGATTCCCAAATGGTCGCCATCCAGGCACTAATCAGACCTAGACCTGCTTAGTTTTAGAAATGTGGCTGTATCCTATTCTCTCAGACCGTGCCCTAGAAATTGATGGTGATCATTCACATACTAGCATTGTTCAGGAGAGAATGCAAAGGAGCAATGGAGTGAGGCCCTTATGGTCATAGCATTTAAACTGTAAAGATTAAGAAGTATGGATTGTTGGGTTTCATCTAGTGAAATTTTTGCTGTGATATTACAAAATCTCTGCCTTCTTCAGCAGATGGGCTGTATTCCTCTCTTGCAGGGTGGATGTGTGAACTGTGAAGATTATGATAGCCGCACTCCACTCCATGTTGCATCAAGTGAAGGGCATGTACAGCTGACTGAGTACTTACTGAAGAATGGAGCAAGTGTTTATGCTAAGGACAGATATGGTGCCACACCATTAATGAATGCCATCAAATTCAGGTAGAAAAAAAGGAGTGTTCATAGGCCAAATCTTTAAAAAATATTTTATGCTTTTCATGTGGCATCTTCAACTTTAGTAAGTAAATCTAGGTGATTATAAGAAGGGGATATGGAATGCTGACTGGTAAACTCATATCTCTGATTGTTCCATTAAGGCCCCCTTGATCAAAAGGCTCTCTTAATATTAATTTGTCAACAATTATATTACAGTTATAACCATTCTCTTCACTGTGTGATTATCTCTTTTGGCTGAATGACTTCGAACTTCTGCAGGCAACTATAAATCAAGCCCAGGCAGGTTCTCAAGCTCTTGTCCATTCTTGCCAGCTGACCTCTCCACACTCCTCTATTCTCTCACCTCAGGTGGTTCATCAGCAACTCTGCTTCTTGCAACAGGTTATCGCAGCATTGTTAGCTTGGCTTTGTGACTCTGCTCTAAGGACATGACTGAATTGTTCCTACTTAGCTCTTCAGGCAGTGCGACAGCTCAACCATTGGACCACACCTCCTGCCAATTTCTTGCATTTGACAGGTGGGGTCTCTTTATCCATGGATCCAGCATTTGCGGATTTGCCTTATTGTGGATGCTGGTCTCCCTGGATGACCCCCCTCCCCCTTGGCAGATCTCCCAGACATGACTGGAACCTCGTTCTTGCCATGTCTGGGAAATTTTCTGAGACTTAGAGAGGCAACGTGCCACTGTGCATGACCTCTTCAAGGCTCAAAATGCTGCCTGGAGCCATTTTAACGTGACTCGTGGTTTTTTGAAAATCGGAAGTCATGTTAAAATGGCTTCGGGCAGCATTCACTGAAAACTGAAGTTGTGCCCTAAAGGCTCTGGGTGGCATTCTAAGCCTCAGAGAGGTCATGTGTGGTGGCGCGCATCTGAGGGTCAGAAGGATTCCAGAAGGGCTCCTAGGGTCAGAAGGGCATTCGAAGCTGAATGGGAAGAAAAATCACGGATTGGATTGTCTGTGATTTTCAGTATCCATGGGAGTCTGGGAACAGATTCCCCATGGATACAAAGGTCCCACCTGTATTTGTTTTGCCCTAAAGGAGTTGGTTCCCATCAGTTGAGACTGGCCCACCCTGGAACCATAGAGAAGGGTCATTCACAGGAAAGCTTAGATTTCCCCAATTTCTTGTATCTTATTTATTTTTCCCTAAAGGCACATGGAAGTGATACAACTTCTTCAGAAAACAGGAGCTCACCTTTCCAGTGAAGAGCTAGAGAGTGCTGGAACTAACCTTTGCATGTAAGAAAAAAAAACTGCAAATTAAATGTGGGGTTAAAGAAGGGACTTGGCAGCACCTGATACTTCTGAAGCTAAGCATATGTGGATCTGATAAGTACTTTAAGTGGGAGATCACTAAGAATCGTTAAGTATGACTTAAAAGAAAATCATGAATTAAGCTAGAAGTACCAGTAGCATGGAAATCTGTGAGTTAGATTAATTCCAGACAATAAATCTTAACATAATGGATGAACTGGCCCTCCAGTTGGGTTAACTGTAGTTAACTGACTATTCCAACCCTTCAGTTCTTTGATTATGCCTTTGGGTACATGCAATTTTCAATCCCTAGTGCTATCCTTCTACACATTAGTGTGTAGGTGACACAATTTATTGATGTTTAGACAGAGTCATAGAGGTCTGGTTAGCAAGTCTGATGTTGGGTTGCAAAGCTGCTCTTCCGCACATGAAAAGGGGCTTCCTGCACACATAGAAGCTGTTTTTACACCATGTGTGAAACTGCACAAAAAATTGAAACTATTGTACATCTAATGGTGCTTTTCTGCTTGTGCAAGAGTTTGTAACCTCTTGCAGAAGAAGAATCATGCACAACAGGTATAGAATCTGCTTACACTGTGTGAAATTTGTGCAAGCTTTTTCACAAACTAGTTTCTGCTTTCCTTCTGCTTTGGTAGTTCTTTGAACTTTGTGGTTCTTTGAAAAGTGTTTGGTTTTGCAATCAAAATATTCCCGGTGATGAACTAAATTATGTTCGGGGGAAAAATGCAATATGCTTTTTTCTGTTTAATTTGGTTATAGTTGCACCCATTTCAAGGAAATAGGTTTTGAAACAATGTATGTATTTAGATGATGTCAGTACCATTAAGCAGAAGTGTCTGTACTTTTTGTTTCATTGACATGTAGCCTGCATGATTCACTAATTTATTTTTATAAACATTTTATACTGCCATTCTGTTTTTTTAAGAAGCATTTAAGGCACTGTACAACATAAAATAGTCATAACTAAACAGATCATCAATTAAAACAAACAAACAAACAAAAACCCAGAAATCAAAATCCAATGTTTAGAAGCCAGAGAGAGAAGCAGACATTAGAGAAATGCAGAGTGATGAAGCAGAAAAAACTTTATGCTAAGCTGGACCCAGTGAAAGAGGTTTGTTTTTGAAAAATAGTGAGAGGGAACCAGGTGGGCCTCATTAAGAAAGGAGTATTATAACCTGGGTGAGGCTACATAGAAGGCCCTGTCCTGAGTCCCCACAAGCCTCACTTTAATTGGCAACAGAATTCTAAGCAAAACCCTCTGTACAATTCAATGACAAGAAAAGATCTTGCTGCAAAATAACAGAAAACTACATGAAGTGGGCATAAAATTATTCTTTTTAATCCTTATTTCCAGTCTTGCTGCTAAAGGAGATCTGGATGGATTGATGGCTTGGCATCTAGCAGGTGTTGATATGGAACAGACAGATTATGGGGGCAGAACACCTTTGCAAGTAGTAAGTATGACTACTGCTGAACATGGAATAGAATACTGTCATAGCACATATGCTCAGAACATTCACAGAACCTACCCCTTAGTGGATGACTCCCAAACTGTGTGCCTTAGTGCCTCAGGGCACCATGGCAAACTCACAGAGGCATCACAAGATGTCCTTGGTGGCTTCTTCTTACCAGTTCTCCCAGGGACCACCATCTTGGCATGGCCAAGATCCTGTGTGATTCTCATGCATGGCTCCACCACAACAGAGTACTGTGGAGGGAAGCCACCACAGTAATTTTGGGAACCACTGTCTTGGTGTATAAATTGTTGATAATTGGCATAAACCACTACTGACATTCTCATCCAACTCCCATTGAAGTGAATGGAAGTTGTGTGCAAGTGCATCATAGGCATCCTGGCAAGTGAAACTCATGGAACCTCATGACAACTTGTGATGGAGGAGTTGCAGCAGGATGACTCCTCAATGTGCTTGGGAAGTTCTGGACTATGTGAGAGGAACCAGCTGAGGCTTCTCCCCATGCCAATGTCACTCTGGTTTTGGAGTGGAGAGATGCAGGAGTGTGGAGGAGCTGCAGCCTTGACTTTTCCCATATGGCAGCATTCTCACACATTTAGCAAGGGGACCCAATTTTTAGAATGAGAATCTGTCAGGACTCACTGGAAGTGATGTCATGACTGGAAGTGACATCAGCAAGCAGGAACATTTTTAACCATCCTAAGCTGCAATCCTACCCACACTTACCCAGGAGTAAGTCCCATTTACTATCATTGTTAAAAGAATATACATAGTAGCTTGTTAAAAGTCCAGGTCTGTAACGTTTCCCCAGATGCAATCACATACCATTGTAGCATCAAGTCTAATATATTAAAAATACAATATTGAAATGAATGGGAACCCACCTGAAATTGGCTTGCAACCCACCTAGTGGGTCCCAACCCACAGATTGAGAAACACCGCCATATGGTTTTATCTGGCTATATGTGTGTGGAAAGGATCCTCCAGAATTTTCTGCAACTTAATAAAATTGCAAGTTTTGATGTTTGTTTGCAGGCAGACTCTACAAAGAACACCCAAGTTCTGGAATTTTTGAATAAGCTGAAAATGAGAGGTAAAACTGTTCTTGAGTTTCTATTTTGTTTTCTCTACAGTACTGTACTCGTAATTTCTTTAGGTTTTTCCATGTTGTATTGTAATTATAGGGATGTTCACAGACTTCAATCAGAAGCAAGACCTAATATAGCACATAAATACCAAATAGAAATCAAAGTCTTCAGTTGTTTGCACACATACAGTCATGCAGGTTTTATAGACAAACTGTTCTTTCAAGCACTGGTTAAACATTATTTGGTTCTAGAACAGTGATTTTCAACCAGTGTGTGGTGAATGGTCCACAGGTGTGCCATGGGAGTTTGGGGAAGGGTCATTTATTAGTAGGGCCATTGGGGGATGTGAGCCCCCTGCCAGTATGTGGTGTGCCTTGTAAATGGTAAAAAAAACTGATGGTATGCCTTGACAATTTCTGCACTCTATCAGTGTGCCATGAGAGGAGAGAGATTGAAAACCACTGTTCTAGAGCATCACAACTTAGTGATGCCATTGAGAAACTAGCAAGGATGAAGTAGATTGCTGGGAGTAATAAATAATGATTCTGTATGCACTTGTTTGGTTGCTACTTCTGCATCCTGTTCTTCCTTGAGGTTGCTCAGTGTCTTAGCTTCACACAAGCTTGTTAGGCTGTGAGTGCGAGTGAGAGATATCACCCAGTGAGCTTAGAGTAAAGCAGATGTGACAGAATCAGTTATGTTTATCTCTCCAATTAGTGAAGAGTGTATGTAAAAAGTAGGGGGTCTGTCTTCAACATCAATGACAAAAGGTGAGGATGAGGAGGTGACTGAACCCTGCCCAGTCTTGCTTGCCTTACCTCCCCATGTCCAATTAACCACTTTCCTTCCAGCTTTGTCATGGTGGCTAGACCCAATCTTAATAATTGTGATAAACAAGCTCTTAACCCACCAGCTCCTAGAAAAAGTGTATGACTCAATCTATCACAGATCTGGTTAGCTCATCAATGTTTACTAGCTGGCAATTTTTGATTGATTAATTCACTGGATAAAAGTTAACATTTGGAGTAATGCAATAATTTCAACCAAGTATTATGTATATTCACTAACCCTGGAATGTTCCCCTTGGTGATATGGAACATTTGGAAAGAGGGTGCAAATTCCTGGGGAGGAATAGGAGTCTGAAACAGAAGAGGCTTTCCTCTGCTCACCAGCCATGGCGTGGCCTAGGCTGAATGATTTTTTTGGCAGGGGTTCCTCAATGATTCACGTTTGGTTTGTGGGAGTAACTATTCCCTCAACTTTTCCCATCATTCCAACCTGATTTGAGAAGAACTGCAGGTTCGTTCTAATGGTGTGGTTTTATAAAAGGTCAGAAAATAAACCATCCTTTCTTTGACTTTTCTCCTTTATAAGCTCTTCAAAATGAGGATACTGAATAAAATTCAAAGTTGCTTTTTGAATTCCTTTAGGGCGTGAGGTGATTAGTTATCTGATCTTTCCATCACCCATTGTTTTAATTGGAGGCTCTGCTAAGCACTCCAGGACCCACCAAAAATATTATCACAACCCACAGTTTGGAAGCCACTGCCCTAAGGAGTGCCTCCTTCCTCCCCTCTCTTCATTCTTCCTCCTCTTCCCCCTCCTAACCCCAGAGGTTCATTGTGTGAACGTTAGCTATAGGTATTCTCCCATCTAAAGTGTGTGTTAGCTAATTGTTAGAGTCAGTTTGACCTCCCTTTTTGGTTTCTGAATGCTTTAGTAAACTTTTGTGCACTTTCACCCATGTCTTCATTTTCTTATTACTGCCAAATGATGCAATCATGCCATTGGCCACTATATTGGGTTCCTCCACACAATTGTTTTTCTCCCAAATGTGCATGTTACATATTTTAAAAGCACTGCTTTTTAAACTTTAAGTTATAGTTAAAGTTTATTGTTGATTTGTTGTATTTTGATGTGTTATATGAATATGTATTTTCACATTCAATAATGATTAGTCACAGTGCACAGTCACTGTCCCCTTAACCACAGGGGCCAAGATTTTTTTTATTAACAAAGGGAGCAATCCTAACCCCTTATGTCAGTGCTTTCCAGCACTGACATAAGAACAATGCAGCTCCAAGGTAAGGGAACAAACATTCCCTTACTTTGAGGAGGCCTCAGTGAGTGACACTCAACTGCAGGATGCAGCACACGTCCCATTGGCACTGTTATGCCAGTGCTGGAAAGCACTGACATAAGGGGTTAGGATTGTGCCCAAAGTGTCTCAACTAGTGAGCATACATTTCCATAGCACTTCTTTAAGAAGTGCATCTACTAGTATCACAGTAAACTTACTTTTCTGTATGCAAGAGTCAATTAAAATTTTTCACTTGTTTATATACAGGTAGTCCCTGACGTAAGGACATCCTGAGTTATGGACAGTCATGTTGGTGCTTTGCACAGGCATGATCTGTCCAGCCTTGTACTTTTTGCACCAACATAACTCTATTCTGACTTGCATCATTTCTGACTCTTGGATGAATGGAACCTGCACGACAGCCGGGGACCACTTGTATTGTTTGGCTATATTACGATGATTATTTTTATAGCAGACTTATATGAACTGATCAGGGATTACTTGTCCTCCTAATTTTAATGTATTACTTATTTACATTTATATTTGTTTCCATTATATTGCTGTAAACCATTTTGACTGTTCATGTATGGAAAAGCAGAACACATAGTTGACTTGACTGAATTGGCTGTAAAATAAACAATGACAACTTTTGAAGATGCCCTTTTTGTTTTTTCCTAATGCCACTGATGGATTAGTGCTCCTGCCACACAACTCTGTGTGAAACAGATTTGTGTCCAGACCCTTCAGAAGGTGGAACGGTGCATACTGTTTTACTGCATGCTGTGACAGGTTGCTGAGGGACCTGCAGGAAAGCTCTGCACTTGCCTCCACATGTGCCCTCTGCCCAGCTCATGCTGATGCACTGGGCACTGCCAGTGGTCCTGAAGGATCAGGAGTTGGTCCAGCCAGGTGAGCTTTCTGCTGGACGTGACCCCTTGGCTACTGCCCAATCTGGCTGAACCATGGCTGCATTTTTAGGCTTTCTTTGAGAGAAGCTGTGATTTTTTTAAAATGAATTTTTTTCTCCACATATTTGGTTTACAACTTATTTGTGGCTGCTGCTCTTGTCGTCTTACTTTGTAATTAGGACAAGTGTTGGAGCAAAACTGTCCACATCACAGGAGGAAGGAGATGAATGAAGCTGAACCTGTTAAAAAAAATAAACGTCAGAGAAATAATAAAGGTCTGACATAGGAACCCAGGCTCTTGTGTTTGGAATTGTCACCAAATGTACAGATCTTCCTATGGGGTTTATGACCACATTCCTCCAATTTAGTTGTTCCTGACGTTTCGCCCTTAATTATTATATATACACGGAACGGCAGCAATAACTAAATTGGAGGAATGTGGTCATAAAGCCCATAGGAAGATCTGTACATATATAATGTACAAGGGCATATATATGCCCTATTATATGTGTGTGTGTGTGTGTGTGTGTGTGTGTATGTATATATGTGTGTGTGTGTGTGTGTGTGTGTGTGTGTGTGTGTGTGTGTGTGTGTGTGTCTGTATGACAGATTGTGACAGATTTTTAGATAAAAGCTGAGGTAACATCGTGGTTTCTGAGGTAAACTTTCCCTCAGCCTGTCCTGGGGTGGGCACCTGGCCCTCCCCCCAGCAGAGCCACGTGAGGCTGAGCTGAGGCTAACGGCTTTGCCTGGCAGAGTCACCTCAGGCTCCCTCCCCTCCCCCCTCTTGGGGCCTGAGGGGAAGGGGGAGTAGGCGCCCCTCTCGTTCTCCCCATCCCCGGAGGGAGGGGCAGCCGCTCGAGGCTGCGGCCAATGAGCGCGGGCGAGCCTGGAGGGGGCGTGGCTCGGCGCCGGTGTCTGGAAGCCCGCGGTGGGGACCCGCATCTCTTCACGCGCCGCCGGCCGGAGGAGAAGCGTGCCGGGAATGGCGGCGCCCGAGGATGGAGCCGGCAGCGCGCTGGGCAGAGCCCTCTCCTTGGTCGGGCCCGCCGCGGTCCTGGAGGTCGGGGGCGGCTGCGGCGCCCGGGCCGAGGTGCGCGTGCTGGTGATCAACACCGGAGGGACCATCGGGATGGTGCCTCAGTCGCAGGGTGAGAGCGTGATTGACAGGGGTGGGCGCGCGGAGCGGCTCTCCCATTGGTCCTCCTGGGGAGCCGCGATTGGTCAACTCCCTTCTGGCTCCTTCCCCTGCCCCTGAGCAGAGCTTCTGCATCTTGGACCACTATCAGGATGTTCTTGTTCTGTGCATTGCATTTACAGTCCAGTGGTTCCCAAACTGTAGGTCGGGAGGGGACACACTGGTGGGTCCCAAACGGTGATGGAAAGATCAGCTAGCTAATTGCCTCAAGCCCTGAGGCTATTTAAGAGTCATCTACTGTTGCCTTGCAAGGAGCTCAGCTCCTGCAGTTTGCAAGGGAGCTGCTAATTGCCCTTGATGGATATGTGCAACCTCTTGATTTTAGGAGTAGGTTACTTCAGAATGCCAGATGTAAGGGAGGGCACCAGCGTGCAGGTCTCTTGTTTGTCTTGTGTGCTCCCTGAGGCATCTGGTGGGCCATTGTGAGATGCAGGAAGCTGGACTAGATGGGCCTTTGGCTGGATCTAAAAGGGCTCTTCTTATGGTCTTATGTTAAGTTGGGAACCACTGAACATAAGAACAGCCTTGCTGGATCAGGCCCATCTAGTTCATCTGGTCTATACCTTGCTCTGCAGGTGACTTTCTTCTCACACCAGCCCTGTGAAGTAGATCAGACTGACTGGCCCAACTCAGTTCCTGGCTCCCCAGGTCTCTGTCCCATCCTAACCACCAAACCACACACTAGTATTTTGAGATGCACCTGTTGAATTTCAGCTCAGTTTGCAGTCAATAAAAGACAATTCTGTGCTGTGGTGTTTGGGAGCATGCAGGGTACCCCGTTCCTGCTGGAGGCATTTATTCAGGCTTGCAAAGTGGCTAACAGGACTCCTTTATTGGAGGCAAGAAAGAGAAGGCTGGTACATTTTGATACAACAACAACAACAACAGTATTTATATACCGCTTTTCAACAAAAAGTTCACAGAGCAGTTAACAGAGTATTAACAGAGATACCTGTAAGGAAGGGAGGGATGGTGGTAGCTGTAGCTTTCAGTGAGGTAAGAAGAGCAGCAGATGATGAAATTCCCACTCTTTACATAGTTATAAAATGCTACATCTTTCCCCAGCTAACTGGGCAAAGAGGCACTTTTTCAAGTAGTGCTCCTCTTATCTTTAGCAGAGGGAGAGTAACTGTCCCTTTTCACTCCAGCACAGTATCTTTTCTGTTGGCTGTTTGCTGGTGTTCTTCAGCATCTTTTTAGACTGTGAGTCCTTTTGGGACAGGGAAACATTTAGGCTGCAATCCTAACCACACTTTCCTGAGAGTAAGCCCCATTGAACAAAATAGAACTTACTTCTGGGTAGACCTGGTTAGGATTGTGCCCTAAGTTATTTAATTTTGTCCACAAACTGCTTTGTGAGCTTTTTTTGTTGAAAAGCAGTGAGGACTCTCACATATTGAAAGAATGGAGAATCTTCACCTTTCTGCCAATCTTTATCCATGATCAATTTGCAGTGTGTGACTTTGAAAGTGTATCTTTAGATGTGGAATAAGAATAACTGTAGTTATTTCATTCATACTCCAGATCACAGAGTAGTCACCTCTGAACAATGTTAATCCGGCTTGCAAAATCAGAGTGGTTAAAATGTAGATGAAAGATGACATCCCCCCCCCCATGTATTCATAGCTATATTAGTAATTCTGAATACAGGTGCAAATCCTCAATTTATGACCAAACTCAACATAACATAATATCAACCAATCTTTAATATGATCTCCCACAGGTGAAAACAGCTGATGTTGTGGGGGTGGGAAGACTGTGTCCAAATTAGACTGCTGCAGGGGTTTTTAATACACTTCCCAAAGTTGCTCATCGCCCTGTGTGGAAAATGTAGAACTTATCTGTGTGCTTTCTCCTGGGAGAGGGTTAAAAAAAACTCCACAGTCAGGGAATTAGAGGACAGCTCCTCTCCTGGATTGAAACCTGTTTAAAGACCAGGAAACAGAGAGTGGGTGTCAGTGGGCAATTTTCACAATGGAAAGAGGTGAAAAGCGGTGTGCCTCAAGGATCTGTCCTAGAACCGGTGCTTTTTGACCTCTTCATAAATGACTTGGAGACAGGGGTGAGCAGTGAGTTGGCAAAGTTTGCAGACGACACCAAACATTTCTGGGTGGTGAAGATCAGACGTGAGTGTGAGGAGCTCCAGAAGGATCTCTCCAGACTGGCAGAATGGGCAGCAAAATGGCAGATGCGTTTCAATGTCAGTAAGTGTAACGTCATGCACATTGGGGCAAAAAATCAAAACTTTAGTTATAGGCTGATGGGTTCTGAGCTGTCTGTGACAGATCAGGAGAGAGATCTTGGGGTGGAGGTGGACAGGTCAATGAAAGTGTTGACCTAATGTGCTGTGGCAGTAAAGAAGGCCAATTCTATGCTTGGGATTATTAGAAAAGGTATTGAGAACAAAACGGCTAATAATGCCATTGTACAAATTGATGGTAAGGCCACACCTGGAGTATTGTGTCCAGTTCTGGTCGCCGCATCTCAAAAAGGACATAGTGGAAATGGAAAAGGTGCAAAAGAGAGCGACTAAGATGATTACTGGGCTGGGGCACCTTTCTTATGAGGAAAGGCTATGGCGTTTGAGCCTCTTCAGCCTAGAAAAGAGACGCCTGAGGGGGCACATGATTGAGACAAACAAAATTATGCATGGGAACGATAAAGTGGATAGAGAGATGCTCTTTACACTCTCGCATAACACCAGAACCAGGGGACATCTACTAAAATTGAGTGTTGGGAGGGTTAGGACAGACAAAAGAAAATATTTCTTTACTCAGCGTGTGGTTGGTCTGTGGAACTCCTTGCCGCAGGATGTGGTGACGGCATCTGGCCTGGATGCCTTTGAAAGGGAATTGGACAAGTTTCTGGATGAAAAATCCATCACCACAAGTGATGGGTTACAAGACATGTGTATGTGCAACCTCCTGATTTTCGAAGTGGGCTATGTCAGAATGCCAGATGCAAGGGAGGGCACCAAGATGCAGGTTTCTTGTTGTCTTGTGTGCTCCCTGGGACATTTGGTGGCCCATTGTGAGAGACAGGAAGCTGGACTGGATGGGCCTATGGCCTGATCCAGCGGGGTTGTTCTTTTGTTCTTAGGAGAATAACAGTTTATGTTCAGTGGAACAGTTTTGGGATGTTTATGTAATTTTGCCCAGTAATGTGTGTGTCAATCATTAATAAATGGCTTGCTACTTGAGCCAACTTTCATTTAACATTACCAGGTTCAGTGGAACTACAGGCTGTAGTTAGTCTTTTACCTAGATCCTTACCTGAATCCTTTAGCTGTTTCTCATTTGAAGCACAAGTATTTCCTTGTTTAGTTTTCAGGTTATAGGCAGAAAAAAAAAAGCCTGAGCACTTCATTCATGAGTTCTTCCTTCCTTCTTCTCTTTCTGATTTAGTCAGTGGATTACATCAGCTTCATGTGTTTATGTGAACATTGTCCTAAGCAAACATTGACAGTCATCTGATGATGATGATGTAATGTCACTAAGTGGGTGAGGTTAGATGTTCCTGTACTTCAAGTTCATCCCTTTGAGGGGCATCAGAGTCTTTAGTGAGGATATTAACCAATGATATTTAACCTTTGATGCACACATTTGTATTGTTGTTTGCAACTTTCATTCTCGAAAGACTATGGTATTGCGCTCTGAATGGTGGTTCTGGAACAGCGTCTAGTGTGGCTGAAAAGGCCGATTTGTATTGTATACAATTATTAACATTATAGGCCCAGTAAAAAAGTTTCAGAAAAAAAAATCCAGAAATGCATACTTTTTGGTACCTGGACTTTTCTTGCTCTACAGTTAGTTAAGACTGTTGGATGATAAAATTTAGACACTTGCGCTGCTGGAACTAGCTTTTTGGCAGTACAAAGTGCTTTATGGTGGTATGAAAGCCAGGCCACTGCTGCAAACGGTGAGAGGTATGATGTGTGGATTACTGGCTTTGGGATGGGGGGACTCTGCAGGTGCCGGTAAGTGGGAGTGGGCTGTGGGTGGGGCGTGTTGAGGAACCAAGGGGTGTGTTGGGCAAGGGAGATGAGGATCTGTCTGTGGCCGTGCATACTGGATCTTATCTTGTATTTTTCTGCCTGCCCAATCCTCCAGTTCTTCTTGGACTTATATAGCTAACATAGGTTTGAGGAGACCCATACCCTTACTAAAGGGTAAGTAAAAACAAAAAAACTACATATTTTTACTAACCTCCTCCAAGTTGTCTGATTTCCCCCCCCCCCATTGTATTGGCAACCTTCAGTCTCGAAAGACTATGGTATCGCGCTCTGAAAGGTGATTCTGGCACAGTGTCTAGTGTGGCTGAAAAGGCCAATCCGGGAGTGACAATCCCTTCCACACCGGGAGCAAGTGCAGTCTGTCCCTGGTCTGTCTCCCTGGCTATGGGCCTTCCTTCTTTGCCTCTTAGCCTCAGACTGTTGGCCAAGTGTCTCTTCAAACTGGGAAAGGCCATGCTGCACAGCCTGCCTCCAAGCGGGCCGCTCAGAGGCCAGGGTTTCCCACTTGTTGAGGTCCATCCCTAAGGCCTTCAGATCCCTCTTGCAGATGTCCTTGTATCGCAGCTGTGGTCTACCTGTAGGGCGCTTTCCTTGCACGAGTTCTCCATAGAGGAGATCCTTTGGGATCCGGCCATCATCCATTCTCACAACATGACCGAGCCAACGCAGGCATCTCTGTTTCAGCAGTGAATACATGCTAGGGATTCCAGCACGTTCCAGGACTGTGTTGTTTGGAACTTTGTCCTGCCAGGTGATGCCGAGGATGTGTCGGAGGCAGCGCATGTGGAAAGCGCTCAGTTTCCTCTCCTGTTGTGAGCGAAGAGTCCATGACTTGCTGCAGTACAGAAGTGTACTCAGGACGCAAGCTCTGTAGACCTGGATCTTGGTATGTTCTGTCAGCTTCTTGTTGGACCAGACTCTCTTTGTGAGTCTGGAAAACGTGGTAGCTGCTTTACCGATGCGCTTGTTTAGCTCGGTATCGAGAGAAAGAGTGTCGGAGATCGTTGAGCCAAGGTACACAAAGTCACGGACAACCTCCAGTTCATGCTCAGAGATTGTAATGCAGGGAGGTGAGTCCACATCCTGAACCATGACCTGGCAGGAAATAGGATTGGGCAGTTGGCTTTTTAACTGTTACCAGTGTTGGGCTACAAGCCTGGGATAAAGCTCCATTAACAAAGTGGGACTCTGTTACCCTGCACATTCCTGATCTTGTCTGATCTTGGAAGCTAAGCAGGGTCAGGCCTGGTTAGTACTTGGATGGGAGACCGCTTGGGAACACTGGGTGCTGTAGGCTTATACCATAGTCTTTCGAGACTGAAGGTTGCCAACCATAACCACTTTGTTTCAAGTAAATATACTTGGGATTCAGCTAAGGTTGTCCCCTCTTACTGAAGTTTTGGGTATTTTTCCCCTAATGTGATGTAATGTCATTAAGGCAAAGAACAACCCTTTAAAAATGCCCTGGATTGCTTTTAGTAGTTACTTGGAGATTGATTCTGATTCCTGGAGACTCCAGACCAACGCTAGAGGGTTGGTAAGCCTATTCGGGGCCCAATTCTATCCAGTTTTCCAGTACCAATGCAGCCGTGCTGCATCCTGTGGTGGGGAGGCAGTCACAGAGACCTCCTTAAGGTATGGGAACATTTGTTCACTTGTGGCTGCATTATGGTTGCACCGGTGCAGGAAAGTTGGATAGGATCGGGCCCTCAGTCATTTAAATAAATAGTCTTTTATGCTCAATGTAAATTGCACAAAATGTAGATCAGGGTTATTTGGATCCATAAACAAAATAAACAGATCCATAAATAGAATGTTTGTTGAACTGTTACAGATGTTGTATGATTCAAAATAAATATAACTTTTTATGGTCGTGTTGTTTTGTAGAGTAAGGCATGACTATTGGAAATAAGGAAATCCCTTAATATGTGAATATCTGGTGTATAGTAATAGGGACTCACAGCCAGTGGGATCTTCATGTTCACAGAATGTTGCATCTTTAACCAGCCAGTTCTAGGGGCAGAGTGGTTTTCCGGGGGAGAACCATGGCAGTTTAGGTGGATCTTACAGGCCTAAGGCTCATCTGTGTCTCAGGTCATCTTCATAAGTGACTTAAATGGTCCAAACCTATGGGCTGTACCCTGTTACCCTGCACATGCCCAATCTCGTCTGATCTTGGAAGCTAAGCAAGGTCAGGCCTGGTTAGTACTTGGATGGGAGACCACCTGGGAATACTGGGTGCTGTAGGCTTATACCATAGTCTTTCGAGACTGAAGGTTGCCAACCATGGGCTGTACATATGTACTATGTTTCAGAACCGCCACTGCATCTGGCAACCTGCTCCAATGCAGGTAAGCTGTCATGGGTGGCAGATGATGTATGAGGGGATGGAACAGTGCTGGTGACAGGCAGAACAGGCAGAGGGCAGGAGGCAGATGGGGAAGGAGGAGATGGCTCTTGGCGGAACAAGTGGGCCGTTCCTCTGTACTTTCCTCACCCTTACCCTCTTCAGACTTAAGTCAGCAAAAAAACTGCCATAGATCTGAGGAGTCCCAATGAGGAAGTGAAGACTTACCTCCTTGGTTCTCAAACTCCTTGGGAGTTGGAGACTCGAGGTAAGTGTGCAGGGAAGAGGCTAAAGCAGCAATGCCCCATCCAGGGAAGCCCTATCCCTGTCCTTTTAAGGGGTGGGGGGAAGGGGGAAGGCAGCAATGTGATTTTCAGGATCAGGACAGGAGAGTCTTTTTAAACTTACCAGGAGCCAGTACATCTCTAAACATCTTTTTTTAAAAAGGGCATTTCTGGTTTCTATTTGTAACACGTTCAGAAGTGCTAGGAGCCCTGTGGAGGGATCCCTGGATTCTGCCTGGACCCTCAGGATTTTGGTGCTGGATGCTGGTAAGTTAAAAACAAAAACAATAAACCCTCCTGTCCCTGGCAGCAGCGTGATCCTGGGAATCGCATTGCTGCCTTCCACCCATCCCTTAAAGGGACAGGCATAGGGCTTCCCTGGCTGGGTCATCGCGACTCCCTAGTTTGGGAAGCCCTGGCTTACCCCAAGGTAAGGAAATGAGGAGTCTTCTGTGTCTGTCCCACCACTGCAGGATGCAGCTTGTACTCCATTGATGCAGCTGCATTGGCGCTGGGGGATTTAGTTAGGACTGGGGCCTAAATACCCCATATCTTTAGTCCCTTATGACAGTGGTTTTCAAAATTTTAGCACCAGGACCCACTTTTTGGAATTAGAATCTGTCAGGACCCACCGGAAGTGATGTCATGACCGGAAGTGACAACATCAAGTGGGCAAATTTTTAACAATCCTAGGCTGCGATCCTACCCACACTTACCCAGGAGTAAGTCCCATTTACTATAATTGTTAAAGGCTGCAATCCTAACCACACTTTCCTGAGAGTAAGCCCCACTGAACACAATAGAACTTACTTCTGAGTAGACCTGGTTAGGATTGTGCCCAAAAGCATACACGTAGCAGCCTGTTAAAAGTACAGATATGTAATATTTCCCCAAATGCAGTCACATACCATGGTAGCATCAAGTCTAATATATTAAAAATAGTGAAATGAATGGGGACCCTTCTGAAATGGGCTCACGACTCACCCAATGAGTCCCAACCCACAATTTGAGAAACACTGCCTTATGACATTACCTCAGTGGCATACAAGAATTCACAACATGTCCCCTTTCTATGGT